>NC_142790.1:6283578-6618119 GCF_988280905.1 Pimephales promelas
TAATAACTTTTATTAGCGATTGTATGGGGTAGGCAAATTAACCAAACTCTTATATGAAAATAGGAGTATGTTTAATGTTATGATAAATACAAAGAAAAATGAAATAATGTATGATCTAAATCTAGTTATTTTTGCTTCAAATAAGGTTGTTGTGATGTCAACATTTTTTAGATTTATTTTATAAATACCTCACCATTTTCAATCACAAAAAAACGTAATAGGCTACTTTTCAAACTAAAAATAAAAAAGTCAAAAAAGTAAACAATGATAAAGAAAAAAAAAACCTAATTACAATCATATAGGAAAACAAACAATAGAACAAAGACAACTGAAATAGACCAGATATACTCATAAGTATCCTCATAAATGAGTTGGTCTTAAATGAACATAAAGAGTTGAGAGAAAATGAGACGCGTGTGAGATCCCAGTCACGTGCAGCAGCGGCAGGTCTTAAAGTGACAGCAGACTAATTCTGTCTGTCATTAATCAAAGAACAAAGGTAACAGGGTTTATGTGAGGATTTTTTGAAGTTCACTTAAATTAAAAAATGTTCTATTCTTTGAAGCCTAATTTGTGTAGCTTTCAATAACTCTGGCCGATCTGAGATATAAACAAAACGCTATAGGCTATTAAAAGAAAGGGGTGGAGCTGTCTCAGTGGATATTACATCAACACATTGAATAATGCTGTGCATTCAAGGTCACTTCAGCGGGCCTTTACAATGGAAAACATTTTTAGTTTTTTTATAAATCAAATTTGAACACACTCCTTCAGTTTGAACACAATGAAAATATCAGTCGGTGGACCAAGAGAGCAATTTGTGACTTAGCACAAAAGCAATCAGGTGGACATTTCTGAAGTACAGCATGTTCCTTCCTTAATAAAGGGACACAAATTGGCAGTTTTCTCTACCCAGAACACAGACTACACACAACCATCTCCACATTTATTTTTCAAGACCCTGACAACCAGGGCAAATAAATAACATTCTCTATGATGAGAAACTCTTTGGAGTTGCATTAATGATCAAATTGATTAGAGTGAAACAACCCAGGAGATGCCAACCCCTAATCATGTTTGAGAAACAATGCACTCCTGCCACTCCTTCCTCCACTCCAATGACTCAATCTACGTTTCCGGCATCAGGCTCTGCCTCAGGCCCCAGACCATTGCCTAAACTCAATCACTGCTCAACACAGATCGGCAGACTCTAAGAGCCAAGGTGAAGAGATGTCATTTACTCTGGTACAGTAGATGTCGGTCTGTGTGACTGATGTGTGATCAGACCCTGTCTTGCCTCTAAATGCACACATCTGTTTCAGTACCCCGCAGAGGTACATATTAAAGTCCATGTACAGTATCTGTTGTGTGCTTTTATTTAGCTCGTTTTTTTTCTCACTTTTTCCCCATATGCATTAATACTCTTACATTAGAAACAAATTAATGCTCTATGCAAATATGGAAAAAGAAAATTAGCACTACTCTTACATTTATTGTAGAATATAACCTGCAGAAGCAGAGAATACAGTGCTTTAGGTGGTTATTATAGAACTGGATTTTTTTTAACACTGAAAATTCAATTAGCAAAGCTTTAACCTGTCTTTATTTTGTCAGAGATTTATCTACGATACATTTTATGCAAACTGGACAAAAGGCCCATTTTTCATGTTGCAAATGTTTTGTTCATTGTTAGATTTTTAGTTAATACATTAACTAATGTAAACTAATAAAACGTGTTGTACACTGTAATAACTAAAAACTAACAATGAAAAAAACATTACAGTATTTATTAATCTTTGTTAATGTTAGTTAATAAAAATTGAGTCGTTCATTGTTTCTTCACATTTTTTGATTGTTGATTTTGATAATGTTTTAGTAAATGTTGAAATTAATTTTGATTAATAAATTCTGAAGAAGTATTGCTGTTAAGTAAAGTAAAACCTAATTAAACTGTATTGTAAAGTGGTATCAAATATTTTAAGCTGTATTTTAAATTATTAATTAGTAATTTAAATAAATAAGTGTGGGTGTGGGGTGGGGGGTTAGAAGGAAATTAGTAGTCATAAGTTTTCTTTCTTATTGTACAAAATATTGTCAACTTTTTCAAAATAAATAAAACCCCTAAATTTAAAAAAAAAAAAAGTAATTTAAATAAATATTTAGAGAGGTCATGACACGAGAAATCTTTTTACATCGCAAATCATAAGTAAACAATTTCATAATGCTTTGACTGTAAATAATAGCGAGGGGACAGTGATATTTTTTTCAGTAGAGAAATTGTGTGTAACGGATCAATGTTGGAATTTCAGAAAATGATATCAAATTCAACCAACAGCATGTCAAAGATTATAAACATTCAGTTTAATTTAACCTTGAACATTATTTAAAAAAAAAGAGAGAAAATGATTCAGAGCAATTCCCTTGTTCCTCTGAATCCCCTCCCTCTCTTCCCTTCTCCTTTGTCTTTACAAACACATCATCTTAATCTGTGCTGTATTATGTCCGGACAAGACATCCGCCCATTGCGAGGCTGGAAGGAAGCTACTTGATCATTTTTAGCAGGCCAAGGAGACAAATGTGATTGTGAGCGTCAGTGGTGCGGAGCCGTGCTTCAGATCGAAATTCATTTTAGGCTGTGGCTTTCCCTGCATCGCTGGTCTAGACAAACATTCTGTTTCCAAGACTTCTGCTGGGCTCTCCAAAGCACTGCAGATAATTTCATTACAGACCAGTGGATCAATGTTGCTTTGTGCTCTTTAAATACTGCACTGGTGAACTTGCAGCCTAAATGACTGGTCTTTGTGCCATCAATAGTTTATAACAAAGGGTCTTTTTAGTCGCAATCTAGTTGCACAGACAGCTGTTGAAATGTTTCTACATCAAATTCTTGATTCAGTGCTAAATGTCCTGTTGAGTCTAATTACAATGACTGGCATTTATAAATCAACTGGGCATACACACTCAAATGTGTAAAATTGTCATTCATGAAGTTGGCATTTCACAATACATAAAAAAGCAAATGTAATGAATACAAAAATAAAAATAGCAGAAAGATAAATTAAAAAAGATAGATAAATAGATAGATATTTAAAACGTTTTCCACTACAGACTGCAGAGTACATTACGTAAAATGTGTGAAGAAAATGCTGTATTACTGCTCCTAGAAATAAAGCTCTTTCTGATTATGCTATGTTAGCCACTTGACCAAATGTTGTTTCTGATGCACGCATCCAAACAGTTGCTCGCCTGTCCAATAAAACACATAATATATTAATGAGTCTTTGATGTTTCCATGGTTTCTACGGAAGTAAAACCGGAAATCGTGGATATGACATCATTGACAAGCGACGCAATGACACGGGTCGTTACACTAATTAACCCTCAGGTGCTCTTCGTTTCGGAGTCACACTTGTTATCTTCCCGGTCAAAAGTGACCGGACACCTAAAAATGAAACTTTCTCCATCCCAGTAAAACCAATGCAATTTATTTTTGTTCTATAATATTTATTCTTTTTAATTTAGTATTTTGAGACAATTTAATTTAATTTATTAATATTTATGCAATATTTATAGTTTATTTTTGCCATGGAAAAATATATATATTTTTCTATATATATATATATATTATTTTTTTTCAAAAAAATATTAATGCAGTATTTTAGTTTAAAATAGAGTCTAGGCCTTCAGAAAAAAAAAATGTTTTGAAGAGAATTAGCACCATCTGGTTACAGTATAGAGAAAAAGCGTAGAATCATGGTGCAACCACTAGATGGCATGTACAGCTCTCTATGGAGAGGCATGTGAATTCCCCAGCTGTTTATGAACACATTTTTTGTTGTTGTTGGTGGATTTGAATATATAGTTGAAACAATCTCAAAAACTATTTCTTATTAAAAAAAAAAATATTCACAAATTTTTTATTTTTTTTTGTCAATTTGCCATTCGTTTCCTATGGGTCGTCATTTTTGACAGAAGAGCAAAGGTGTGACTCATTTTTTTACGACCACTTAAACTGCTCGAATCATGACCTCAATTTTTTTGTGTGTTCACATACCCAATGCCATAAAAGTGACCAAGTTTCGTAATTTTCTGAAGAAGCTGTGATTTTTAAATATTCAAAACAGATTTCTTTAATCACAATTTATTGGTGTTTTTGTGTATAAAAGTGTGTGTGTATGTGTGTGTGTGGGTGGGTATGTCTGTTTTGCACTCTTGATATTTTAGAGTGTCACCCCTTCAATGCTGAGCACTTTTTTTCTGCATCGTGGCCGATTTGTAGATTGTACACACAAAAATTCTCAAAGTTTTTGTGTTTTTGTCAATTTCCCATTCATTTCCTATGGTCGGTCATTTTTGACCGAAGAGCACAAGTGTGACTATTTTTTTTACGACCACTTAGCCTGCTCGGATCATGACCTCAATTTTTTTTGTGTTCACTTACCCAATGCCATAAAAGTCACTAAGTTTCGTAACATTCCGATGAAGCTGTGATTTTTTACATTTCAAAACAGAAAATTTTTCGGTCAGAAATGACCGAAGAGCACCTGAGGGTTAAAATTGTTGGAAACATTTGGGATAATGCAAATACACAAGTAAAAAAAAAAAAACATCCAAAAATCCAAGAAAAATTTAGCTAATGTTGCATCTCAGGTAAATTTATCTTGTTTTAAGTGTTTTTGTCTTACTATTCGGGTTGTGCAAAACAACCAATTATCATAATCGACTAGTGGAGTGAGCCTTGTATAATTAATCAGACTGTGTCAGGTCCACAAAACCCCATTCAGACACTTTTTTTCAGGGATATATGGACACTAAGCCCAGACCTCCAATAGGGTAAGGCAACAATTAAGCAAGCACAATAACTATAAGCATTTGCTGTACACCATCAGTATCAAAGTCCTCTCAAGAACAGCTCATATTGAGATTGGCGCAGAGGATGCAGAATGATTCATTCAATAATCTGAGCGCGCCGACTCACTGGGTGATCAAAGAGAAGATTTGACATTGAGCCGTCTTCATTTATTGTTTTAGGCGGTGTGTTTATACACAGATGGTGTGTTGATGCCTGTAGCGGTGCTGCTTTAAATGAAATGAATTATGAGATGAGAGGTTTACACCATGCTGACCAGCCTTTCTAACAAATATATTTGATTGATTTAAGGCGAGACACGGCAGGCAAAAACATTGATTTTTCATGGAGTGATCAGTTTTGATATTTTGGGCTAAATTACTCCTTTATTATGTGTTATTTCAAGCTACTATAAAGACAATGTTGAAAATATAAATTAAGATGTTTATTACATTTTGTTTACTTAGCAGATTTACCAAGAAGTTATATACTGAAGTCTGTCTTGACGATATCGTTGTAAACATAGACATCATATAGATAGACGCCCCATCAACTGCTACAGCCTATTGGCACGGACGAGCCGTGGGGCCGCCATCTTAAACCGGTCATCTGCTCTGCTCAGTTTAATCTATTTGGCAGGTGCAATGAGCTGTCACCGCATTTAATTAATAATTTCTCACTGAATACAGAACCGATTTTCACGGTCTAACCTGTAGCTATGATACAAGACACATGGGATATTTTATTCACAAAATACAAACATTAGTCAGGTAATGTTAAATCTTACTTGTGAAAAGTAATTCCCGAGCGATAGTCCACCGATTTGAGCGGGAATATGCTGCACAGTGCTTTGTCATCTACTGCTGCTATACAACACAATAGGAATATGACCGGTTCAAGATGGCAGCCGGATTTCTCGGTGCCCAGCGGCCAATCTAGTCTCTATATGACATCTATGGTTGTAATTGTAAAGCTCTGAATCTCCTGCACAATGCTATGTAACCCAAATATGGTCATTTTCTTTCTATCAGTAACCAATCGTGAATGTACAAAGGATGATTTAAAGCAAATGCTAACGTGATTCGCTCAGAAGCATCACGTAGTGTACTCTGAGTGCCAATGTTAATTTATTGAGTTACTGCATTTGTAGGCCTTATATGCCTGCCATGTTATTAAATAATAGGTTTTCATGAGGTTGAAATATTATACATTATTATTATTATTATTATTAAGGGCCTGAGGATTTATTCTGTTTTTGAGCTATTTTTTTTTCAATAGAAATGTATTAAATTCCCTACTTAAATCTTTAACCCCTTAACTGTCACCCCCCCCCCCCCCCTTTTTTTTTGAGAATGGGGGTTAATGCTCTATTCACACTTAAATGGTTGTAATTTAAGAATGCCTTGGAATATATACCCAAGTTTGGTCTTGTTTTAAAGAAAACACTCAGCAGATTATTAAAACACTTCAAAAAATGAAAGTATGAAAAAGTTTTAATGGAAGTTTTAATTCACAGTAAATCAAATATACTGTACTATATATTTTTTTATTTTATATAAAATATATATTTTACAAAATATTTTTACTCTAAAATTACTATAAAATCAAAGCCATAAATCGAACCAAGTTATGTTCCAAATTTGAAGTTGATATCACAAAAATTGAAGTTCCCATGAGATTTTGTTTAGGCGTAGTACCAAAAATAGCCACCGGGTGCCATTGAATTCCATTGAATTTAGTTGTGTACATTCTGCCATAACAAATTAATACATTTCTGTCCAAATATCAATTTTGTCACAAAATTTGGAACCTTCAGACTCAGACCTTTCTGACAATATGTGTTTTGTCAAGATTAATAAAGGTTTTGATCATAAATTATGAAAAATAAGGATGCCCAAAAGGGGAGGAGCCTCATAAAATAAGTACCGTTTCTATGGTAACGCAATGTTCAATTATAAAATGGTTTTCACAGGATGAATTCTGAGTTTATAAGCTTTCAAATGATACCTAATTTATGATAACTACTAAAATGTGTGATATAATAAAAAAAGGCGATAAAAAATATTATTATATTTTAGAGGATAATATATACATATATATTATCATTTTTAGAGGATAATTTTATACTATACTTTTTATTTTTTATTGAAAAATACTAGATTATATGTTTTATTATGAACTTTTAGCATAAAAACCGAAGTTTCAATGATTAAAAGTGGGTGCATCAACTTTTTGTGACAAAGGTCAGACCTCCTGTTATGATGCAGATTTTCTTGTCATAAATTCATTAATTACTCTTCCTACATAATTTAACACAAAACAGGGGTCGAATATTTAATTAGAAGTCTTAGACCTTTCCAAAAATATATAATTTGTCATAATTAGATTAGGATTTAATAGAAATATAGTGAAGTAAAGTTTTGCTTTGATATGTGCAAAGTCAGTAATTTGCTTGAGACACTATACATGTGTAGAAAGAATTATTTGTATTTCAAAAGTATAATAAAAGTAAATGCGCCTTCCGAAAAAAGAAAAAAAAATCAATATAATAGTGTTGTATAAAGAAAATAAAAAGCAAATATGACTATCACAAAGATGTTGTGTATAAGAAAAAGACAAAGAAAGTTTGAAAAATTAACTTCAACCGTCAGAAGGACAGCTCGTGAAGAACCAATCATGTACAGAAAGGAATGTTCAAATTCAGAGGAACAGTTCAGAAGAAACGTTAATAATAAAAATAATAAAATAAAACAAAATACAAAGTGAAAAATCACTTTTGTAGCTTTAACAAAGACTAATTGTATCTAATTTATACAGTGAAGGCTATGCAGCTATTTTACATTTGATCATTTAATTTCTGTACCTGAATACTGTTAGACTGGCCTGAAAAACAAACCACTGTTTAATCTTGGTTCTATTGTATTTATGTAATGCTTGTAATTTGTAAAAATGTGTTCATTATTTTCAATGCAGATTCACCCCCATACAAAATCAACTTGATCTTTCTAGAATGATTAACTCGTTCCAAATATAGCTATTCAAGTAATCTGGTGAAACAGTTTTCATATATATAAATATATAGCAGGAAAACTTAATATATCACAATGTCAGTTTCTGCAATATCGCACCTGTTGTGAAATCAGTGTAAATTCAGCATGAAAATGTTTTCTACTCACATAATTATGCAGCTTAAAGGTAATTAATTGTGAATGAATCCCAGTGTCCTTAAGCAAGCTTTTAAAAACAGTGCTTTAAATACTTCTTCAAAGCGGAGGTAAAACAATTTAAATTCATCCTAGCTGAGCTGTTTGACTGGTAAAAGGGGACACCCTCCCCTCGAGGGCTCGGTCCCACTTCAATGACAGAGCTTCTTCTGTGAGGCTTCTGGCACTGTTACAAGTCACCATTTAAGAGAGAACCAACTGGCGTCACTCTGTCCTCACGTGCGAGTCTCTCGCACACACCCGCACATAGACACGTATTCTATCTGAGGCTTTCAAGAACAAACCTTGTTCTCTGAATAGTGTTCTATCTGATGTTGGGTATCTCCCCTGAGATTCTGGTCTAAAGGCACAAAGGCACATGTCTCTGTGTGCTGGTGACGTACTTGAGGTAACAGCACTTCTGCGTCATTCTGAGTTCTGCAGGTGTTTAGCAGGGTTTATAATGTACCTTGAGTAAATTATTGTATGTAGAGCTTTGGCACAACTGGTTACTGTCTGATCATTAAAATAATAATAATAATCTTTCTTTGTTTTTCCATCATCATTTTATTTGATTTCCACTTTATTTCAAATAAAAATAATAATTTTTAGTAGTTGAAGTTTTAGTTAAAATTAGTACCACTGTTCCAAACTTGTATGTACAGGGCTCCAGACTGCGACCAAATGGTCGCATTTTGCGACCAAAATTTGAGAGTGTGCGACTGAATTTTACATCCAGTCGCACATGTGCGACCAGTAAATTTGCCACACGTTAAACGCATGGTAAAGCGTGGAAGAGGCGCGTCAATGAATCCGTGACAAGAATAGCGCGCGTAAACGTTTGTGGGAAGGAGACGGAAACAAATATCACAACCTGATGTGCGTCTGAGCAATCAGCGATCTATCGACTCTTTAGTCGTTACCTAGCAGCGAATGCAAACAAAAATATAGCTGCGAGCAGCGATTGCGGGCCCAAGCCGGTGGCACCGCAACCCCGATGCCTTTAGTTACCTAAAGGCACCGGGATGGTGGTACCACCGGCTTTGGCCCTTTATCGCTGCTCACAGCTATATTTATATTTAATATAAAGCCGGTGGCACCGCCACCTTGGTGCCTTTAGGGTTATTCTGTATGACGTGCAAAAACGTAACCCCCACTTTGACTGTCGAAAAGAAGTGTATTGTAGAGCTTGCATCAATGCGGACTCGATGCGCTGTGCGCTGTAACTCCATGTGGCTTTAAGCGCATCATTCTCCACTCGGGATGCGCATAAGCGTTTTGTGCCACACTGTACTGAGCCTTTCATATCATAATGCAGTGACGCAATGACAGATTATTAATTGCCTTTCTTGTTCTGTTCCATCTATTATATGTAGATAATAGATAGGACAGAGCACTAAAAACCTCAAACAAAGCACTAAAAACTTAAGCTGTTTGCTGTGTAGTCTGATAATGAGCTGTTTGATTTGCACCCTCTTCCTATTCACTGTCCTCCATAAAAACCAGCTATTCAGGTCCATGTTGTTCTAGAAAGTTTGTATGTTGCTGCCTCATTTAACATCTCTGCTATACATTTAAAATAATTATCTAAAATAATTTATCTTTTTGATTTTTGTTATCTTGTTTTTCATGAATGTATTTTACAACAATACAAAGAGCAATGTGTATTTACCACTAATATAGTTTGTAATGGCTTTTTTTGTCATAGATTATAATCATATATTTTTTTGGATTTGTTATTTATCTTTATAATGAAGTTGTCTGTATTAAGTAGATTGTGTTTAACACACACAAGAGTGATTTATCAGTTCAACACATAGTTATAGAAATTCTACTTTATCTAAAAAAACCTGCACTTTATACATACATACACACACACACACACACATACATAAATACATGTAAATAAAAATACAAAAAGAAACATCAAATGTGTTTTTAGTCAGAGTATTATTTTATACAGAAACAAATTTGTAATTCAGAAAAGAATGAAGTTAGTGTTTTAAAATCTTAAGGAAAACAAATATATTGAAATATAGCACAAGAATTTTAAATTCATTCAGCTTCAATTACAAATACAATCTTACTTTTATTTAAAGCAAACTATACATTTAAAAGATGGGGGTTATATGCCTATTTTGTCATTTAAAAAAAATACAAAATTGTTATGCAAAAAGACTAGGACTTAGAGACAAGGACTTATAGGAAAAATTGCAGCCAGCCACACTGTGTGGTTCAAACATACATAAACACAGACAACAGCCCTCCCCTCCCCCCCACACATACACACAAACACAGACAACAGCCCTCCCCTCCCCACACAGACACACACACCCACACAGAGAGAGAGAGAGAGAGAGAGTGAGTGAATCGCAGGGGAAATAAATCCATTCAAACTACAATATCTGACTTTCTGTTGCTCAGAGCGAATGACTTTAAATTGGAAAGTTGATCGGCTTGACGAGAACAATATACGTGGAAAGTTTTGTAACTGTAGGTAAAATGAGCAAAGTTATAACACATTTTATGTGTCCTTTTTTAGTCATAAAATTCATTTCCTCGTCACGGCCAGACCGTTCGAGATATCAAAAATCCGTCCGGAATTGAGCATCCTCAATGTCTTGACTTCATGCACACCGAGTTTGGTTGTGATTGGTAAACAAATGCGTTGTAATTTGATGTATTTCTCCTAGGAGAATTATTCAAACAACCCATAATTCCCAACTTCCTTCTTAAAACTTAGAGCACGAAAGTTGTTTGGCCTGATGTGATCTTTAATTGTACCAAGTTTCATATTAATTCATGCAAGTGTGTTTGATTTATGGACAAATTTTCGAATCCCAGTCCAGGGGGCGCTGTCGAGCCGCCCTGCCACGCCCGGTTACCAGCTTCTGCCTGGCCCTGATGGCCATGGGTTCTGACCCGTGTGCAAAGTTTCAAGAGTTTTAGAGGATGTTAAGGCCCCCGAAAATGCCAGAGAACTCGCACACAGCAAATAAAGGGTTAAAATTAACCTGACAGGCGCCCCTCCTCTCACTCACACAGAGAGACACTGAGAGACTGGCAAAATTCTGAGATTTTCTCTACATTCAAACAAACATATCTGACTTTCTGTGGGTCCTAGCTAATGAGTGCCAATTAGAAAGTTGTCCGGCTCGAGGAGTACAATATACATACCGATTTTTGTAACTGTAGATAAAACTAACAACCCCACTTTTGTCAAAAGGTGGCGCTACTGAGCCCTCACCACGCCCGTTTCTGAAATGTTGCACATGTCTACTGGCTAATAAATGTGATGTGTCTGTCGAGTTTCATGCAATTTGAAGCATGCTAAGAGTCTCAAAAGCATCCTAAAAGAATGGTAAAGTTTGATGCGTTGCCACGGCAACAGTTTCAAAGATATCAAGAATCCATTTACAGGTCTTCATCTGCCATGTATTTGCATTATACAGATGAAGTTTGAAGCAAATCGAGTTAAAATTAGAGGGTGATTTCAAAGCATTTTGAAAATGACACACTTCCTGCTGCCAGTTGGTGGCGCTATAACTTTGACTCACAATAGTCACATCCATGTGATCGTCCTCTTACAGCGAACACACTGCTGAAGTTTCATCAAGATCGGTTGATGTATGCTGAAGTTATGATACACTTCCTGTTTCACGTTTCTCGCCATAATTTTGTTTCCTCGCCACGGCCAAACCGTTCGAGATATCAAAAATCCCCTCGCAAACTTTCATCCTCAATGTCTTGACTTCACGCTGACCGAGTTTCGTCGAATTTGGATCAAAGCTCTAGGAGGAGTATTAAAAATTCCATTGCGAGTGTTTTACGAACAACCCTAAATAGCCGACTTCCTGTTGGGCTGGGGTAAAAAGTAAAAGCGCGAGGTATAGATGAAACGATGAGATCAACATGTGTACCGAGTTTCATATTATTACATGCAAGCGTGTTTGATTTATGGACCAAGTGTTCGGACCCCGTTCCAGGGGGCGCTGTCGAGCCCCCCTGCCACGCCCGGGTACCAGCTTCAGCCCGGCCCTGATGGCCGCGGGTTCTGACCCGTGTGCAAAGTTTCAAGAGTTTTCGAGCATGTTAAGGGCCCCAAAAGTGCCCGAATAGTCGTTAGAAAAATAAAAGAAAAAAAAAAAAAAAAAAAATAATCGGAAGGAAAACAATAGGGCCTTCGCCCTTTCAGGGCTTGGGCCCTAATAATAATAATAATAATCCTAAGGAAAACAATAGGGCCTTCGCCCTTTCAGGGCTTGGGCCCTAATGAAAGTGGAACGAAAATACGTCACTCATGTATGATTAGGACCGTGGAGCTGCAGCAGCGATCCGAACCATTGACAAAATAAAGCCCCGAACTTGCCAGTCGCGGGCCGATCTCGCTCACGCAACACTGTTACTAGAGCCAGTGAAGAAATCCATTGAATTCGCCTCAGAATTAATAACATTAACACCACGAGATCCAGTGAACACTTCGATTCGGCGCAGAGTTCTGTTATAAACCATATCAGATCAAACAGCGCTGACGTGGAAACCAGGAAAAACACTTATAGAAGGCTTTCAGTCCACAAATCAGCCTAACAGAACCATGAATTTATGCAAGTTAACTCTTACCATAAATATGATAATGTGTAAGTAGCCTACTACACATCCTTTCCCAGCACTTCAATAATATCATATAAATGTTTTATTTTTTTGTATTTTTTATGTGATTACCATACCAACACATTTTTTGTTCATCCTTTAAAGATTGTCCTTAAACGAAAAATTTTAAGATGTTGGAAAACTCTTATTTAAACACTTAAAATAATAATAATAATACCATTGTAAACAGTAGGATGTTTATTGGCTATTTTCACTCCATATACATATTTTCACTACTTTTATTAATTAATATTAAGACATTATAAATGATAAAAACTAAAGTTAATTTCATCTACACCCTAAATTAAGCTTAGTGATTTATTGTTAGCCCCAGTGCTACCAGATTTTTTTTTTTTTTTATAGAACTGTGAGTTCTCATTTGAGGTGATGCTGCCCTCAACTTTGGGTCTGGAGCCCTGTGAAGTTAAAATAAAACAGCATATCATAATGTTAAGTCTATTTATTGTTAAAGAATTTGTCAGTATTACAGTTATTTTGTGGGAAATTTGAATAATTGCATTGCAAGCTTATTTAAGGTGTGCCCCTAAATTTTTTGCTTGCGCTCCTAAAATTTTCAGTCAGGGGCAACAGCGCTCCTAGTAAAAAAAGTTAGTCTGGAGCCCTGATGTATGCATTTTTAAACACAAAAGATGATATTTTAATAAATGTCTGCCAATGTTTGTCTTTTTATATCATTCCATGTGTACAGTATTCACAAGTATACACACCACCACAAATTATCATAACAGTAGTCTGTATGCATAGAAATAGTCTGTGCATTATATTTCAAGTCTTCTGTAGTAATTGTATAGCTTTGAAAGTAGAACAAACCAAAAAACTGATGGTTCACAAAAAACAAACAAAAAGTTTTCAACTAACAATTTGATCCATTGCACAGAATCACCGACTAGTGTTCTAGTGGCAGCAGTTAACAGTTCAACAGAGAGAATCACTTAAAATGTTGGTTCGTTCTGCACACAAACCAATCGTATGACTTTAGAAGACTTGGAATGTAGCACACTAACTGTATGGACTGCATTTATGGTGTATCTTTGGTGCTATTAAAGGGATAGTTCACTTTGAAATTAATTTTTGATATGCTTTAGCTTACCTCAAGATGTAGGTGTCTTTGTTTCCACGGTATTTTAAATTTTGACATTTTTCAGTCAAACCGTTGTTGTCTATCAGTCATACACTGGAGGCTAAGGGGCTCCACCAAAAAGCGTGCACAGAGAAATTAAACATGATTTAATTACTCGTAAATGCAAGTACACATTGATGGCCTAAGACACGAAACAAGCGTTTTTTTGTGAGAAAACGAACAGTATTTATATCGTTTTTACCTCGTGTAATCACAGTGACGTCCAAGTGATCTGAATCAGTTGGGCAATGTCCAACTGAACCGAACTGAATCAGTTCAATGTTACGCCGGAAGTGATCGCTTGCGTGTGACGTCACTCAATATTTACACGGAGATTTCGGAAGTTTTACCTTTTACAAAACATATTTATATATACCGAAATCGTCTTCCATTACGGTTTCCCTTATATCTAAATATGTTTAGTGAAAGGTAAAACGTCCGAAAACTCTGTATAAACAAAGAGTGACGTAGGCGCGCAAGCGATCTCTTCCGGCGCATGCGCAGACCGAAGCGCCCGTGCCGTCAGATCATTTTGTCATGGCTATGATTACAAGAGGTAAAAACAATATAAATACTGTTCGTTTTCTCACACAAACCGCTCGTTTCGTGTCTTAGACCATCAATGTGTACTTACATTTACGAGTCATTAAATCATGTTTAATTTTGACTTCTCTGTGCAGGCTTTTTGGTGGACCCCCTTTGCCTCCAGTGTATGACTGATAGAAAACAATGGTTTGACTGAAAAATGTCAAAATTGAAAATACTGTGGAAACAAACACACCTACATCTTGGATGCCCTTGAGGTAAGCTAAAACATATCAAAAATTAATTTCAAAGTGAACTATCCCTTTAATACATCTTTGGGGGAGCATATTAGAGTGTAGGATGCAATTGTAACTGCGCCAAATCAAACTCTGTGTGAAGAGAATGAGATTTACTGGAGGGGCAACTCATTTACTTACTTTGTTTTATCAACCTCTTGTCGGCCACCACAACATTCTCCGCATCCACAACAATGACCTTCCCGTCCCGCGGGCCCACAGCGAAGTTATCGAAGCTGACGTCCAGCAGGTAGAGAGCAAAATCGAAGTCGTTGTTGGTAAGCTGCTCAGCAATGTCCATCAGTTGCTTGGCCAGGTCTACCCTCTTTTCCCAGGGAGCATTGAAGAAACTCCACAGCTCCTCACCCACGTAGTTCACCGCCACCATCCGCCCACAAGCACCCAGGTACTTCGCAAACGGCCAGCCTTCGTCTGAAGGGAAACTCTAAAAAGAGCACACAAGAGAACGATTTGGAGTTTATATACAATGACAGTTAAAAGACCATACCGAGCGAGTTTTCGAAATTCCCATCGTACCCCTTCAACAGTCATCAAGTTCAAATGAAAACGTTTCATCGGCCAAACTAAGTTGGCTACTCCATACGAACTTCAAATACCTTCATAAAACAACAGTAAATTGGACTACGGGGAATTGTGATTGGTTTCAACGCTGACGGTAATGCTTCTGGTGTCCAGACGTCGGAATTGCAATGTTTTGAGATGAAAGCTAACAGCTCTGGTAGGAGGGCTACTTGAAGAGGGGGGGAAACACTACATCAATTGCATGCAAAACAGCAGGTTATTATTTTAATATGATGCTTGTTTTGTCTGACTCACATCGGGGCAGGAAAATTGTGGATGCTGGGGAGGCATCTGTCAGTTGTGACTTTACTTTGCTATCCTCTTCAGATATACACAAATGAGGCAAGTAAAGCAGCTGTACCCCAGTAACTGGGTTGGTCTCTCAGGGCCTTGAGTGGGCACGTCTCATTACAGCGACTCTGTCTATTCCATCTACCGCGGCATGGAAAAGCAGAGTCAATTAGATATGAAAGAGCACAAATTAGAGCAAAATAAAAGGAAAAAACAAATACATTCACTGTCCAGGAAACAAAATCTGGTTTATTCAATCAGAGGGGCACTCTATTTTAATGATTCATATTTGAAATGTACAAATTCGTCGTCTGGTTTTTCTGTGGGAACTTGATATTCAGCAATAATTTCACCTGCTTTATTTTTCCGAGCTACTCAAATGACTCACACGGGCTTCATTGATATTGACAGACAGCGCTACGCAAGGGAAAAAGGCGTACAACTGCAATTGGATTCCCTTTTATTTCACAGTCAGAGAAATATAATAGTGTAGTTTAATCTGCCTCAGAATCTGGTTAAAGTTTAATGTAGAGTCTCATTAATATTTCACTATACACATATTATTTAAAAACATACAATCAGTAAAAGGACGAAGAATAAAATGGCTGCAGTTCAGTACGAGAGCTTTTTGTTACACACTCTTAGACTGGTAATGCAGAACGGTAGAACACAAATGGTGCATTCAGAAACCCATACAACCACACTGCTTGAGCTATTTTAGCAGAATGAAGTATATTGAACACAATATCTTTCTTTGTGTATGGAATACCCAGTTAAGTGAATTTACTGAAGTTTGGAGTGATGGCAATACCCCTGAGATGCAATTGGATCTTAATAATAGTGTCAGATATCTTTTAAAAATCTTAAAGTGTATGTGCCAATATCTAGCAACGAAACCCAGTAAACTAATCAAGGATCTTGCCAGGACGTCACCAGTTTTAATTAGGGTTGGGTATCGTTTGAATTTGAACGATTCTGATTCCGATTCCTTGTTTCAATTCCGGTTCCTAACGATTCTCGATTGCGATTCTTTTAAAAGGCAGGGTCAAAAAAGTTTAGCTAACCTTGCTAACCAACGGCCTTTCTGAAGAAAATCAATAATTTCTGAAGGAAATACTCCTTCTGTAAAAATACTCCTTTTGTCACAAATTTAGCATTTTGCCGAGATTTCGTTATTTTTAGAAAAGTGAAGCCACACTTTGGATCGCCGACGTAAGGTACTCATGTTCGACTCGCGTGGTTATGCCAACACTTCCGGTAGACACTTCTTCGTTGGTGTTGTTCAGTGGTTTCTTCTTCCGCTCAGTGGACTGTGAATATCGAAACTAGGAATCGAAATTTTAACTTTTGAACGATTCCGGGAAAAACGAAAAGTTAGTCTCGGTTCTAATCGATACTCGATTCTCGATACCCAACCCTAGTTTTAATATACAAAAGTTGGTGTTTTAGGGTGTAAACGACATGCCAGATAGTTGTGCGATTGGATACACCATGCCAATCGTGTAATCTTAACATAAATGTGCTTACACGTGCGCAAGTAGATGGCGAGAACGCGTTCATCTGTACGAGATTTGATCTATGATATGAGAAGATGAATGTAGAATGAATGACATTACTGTACTGCGTCTACTTATTCCTTACTATTACTTTGCATGCATACCATCTTACACTTATTATTATACTACATTACAGCCTAACAGAATTATATGCATTTCGCTGCTCTTATCTGTTGTCTGATGCTATGTGGAGTGGATAAGCATGTAGGCTACAATGTTTGACATACTGCTAGCCATTTATGATACAGTTGGCATAAGTTTTTATTTTGCACTACTTCACAAGCTGTCATTTGCCGGCAGCAGTGTTGGGAAAGTTCACTTTCTATGTGAACTAGTTCAAAGTTCAGTTCACACATTCGTTCTTTTTTTCCATATGTTGCAAGCTTTTTTAAATTTTATTACTACAGCCCATATACAACCACAGATAACAATTATTTTATCGACGGGCAAAGTTCGCACAGAAATGTACGATTTTTCCCATAGTCACAGACTTTGTCATAAAACCCGTTTAAATGATCATATGACGCCTCCTCGCTCGCTACTTTGTCGACGGCAGCCGCGGTGCGAAACTGGCGTCTTTTGTTGCCAGATTGGGTGTTTTTCGCTACATATTAAGGCCCGTTTACGTGTGTTTTAGCAGTTTTTTTGCCTGGAATGCTCTATAGAAATCTGGCACCCTATTGTATGAAGTTAAACTGAGAGAGCGTGCGTTCACAAACACCAAAATGAACGCGTTCACAGTAACGTTCATCAGGCAGTAATACAGTACGTTCAGTTCACGTTCGCCCAAAACATTGAACGCATTCAGGCACAACACCGGCAGGCATATTCAGACGAAGACTTCATCACATGATGTCACTTTGTGTAACTTATAGCTGCAAACATAAGCAAACAGACCTTTGCTTTGACTATAAAAAATATTCCTGTTTTTCACCTCCCATACGACAGCGTTGTCACGTTTTCACTCTTGAAAAAATGATAGCAATCTGTACTTTTGTAGGCTTTCAATTTTGTACAGTGTAAGATGACGGATTCTCTATAAGATATATGTAACATTAAATATCTCCAAACTCCAAGTCTGGAGAGAAACCTTGCCAGCTCAAAGCAATGAAAACATCAGCGGGTGCTGTGTATGGATCGCACGTTCAGAGTATGTAAATATTTTCTTGATATCTAATTTTAACATTCGGTGACATACTGTATGGTCTAAATAGTTCATTGATTGTAGTCTTGGAAATTTGCAAGGCTGAAATTCTCCTGGCTGGCCACTGTTTGTCGCCATTTTGTCAGCGTTTGTTGCCTGCCAGGTATCCATGGTAGTCACGTGACTGCAAGTATGAATTTTAATGTTATGTGCTTTGAGACATGAGGTGTTTTGGAGGAGGTGTGGCTTTGCTGCATTACAACAATGAAGCCCACTGCTGTATGAACCAATATTTGGACCAAATACATTACATTGTGCTTGCTCTCACAAGTAACAAGGTCACTGTCCCTCATCAGTTCTTTCTTGTCAAACCCCTTCCTTGTCTTCCTCTCCATCCGCAGTGTACATGCAGAAAGTAGACAGCTTTGATGTTGCACTAAGCCTTTGACTCTTTAGCCGTGGCCTCTAAGAAGGGACAGATAAGATAAGACTTAAACTATCAGGCGGCGCTCCAGTTAGACCAACAAATCCAATGCGGTAAACAAAACACACACTCCCCTCGTAATCAATGCTTTACCGTGCCAACAATTTCTACAAATCCAATTTGTTACAAAGCACTATAAAATGGAGTGTGCAATAATAACAATATTAGCAAACTCTGATATTAGTAATTAGCGCGAGGCAGAGCGGAAGCGGGCGTGCAGTCTGCGAGTAAGGGCGGTCAATACTCTAAGAGGACTGGGTCAATCAACAGAGAACAGCTGAGCCTCAAAGCGCTGCTCACTCTCAGCACACTTCCTGTGTTTTGTTCGATCAGGGGCTCTCCAGAAGGAAGGGGGAGAAGTCCAGGGAGAGGGGAGGAATACACCTCCCAAACCTCAAAGAGAAGGATTTGAATAAAGAAACAGCAGGCCAGTAGCTTTTGTGTTGGGATTTGTTGAAGTCTTGCTCGGTTAATGAGGGTTAAGGGTGGCCTTTACCAAAGAAAGACATGCGTAAGGAGGCCCGGAGGCTGTTCTGCAATACAGCATACAGGCGCATTTACATAGCTTAGTTCATGCAGCAGCAGCATCTGTCATTCTGGGATTAATTCAATTGGTCAAATGCGACTTAAAAAGTTAAGTTGAATAGAGCATTTATTAAAAATATATATTCATCAAAGAATCCTGAATTTCTTTGCATCATGGTTTCCCAAAAATATTAAGCAGCAATATTAAACGGTTTTCAACACTGGTAAAAAGAAAATGTTGCTTGAGAACCAAATCAACATATCAGAAATAAATCACCAGAATAAATTACATTTTAAAATATGTTCAAATAGGAAACACTTATTTTATTACCGTTTTTTTTTTTTTTTTAAATAGAATAAATGCATAATCAATCATGACAACTCTTAAAGTAGTTTTGGTGTGTTAATGAATATATCATTGCAAATGTATTAGGTCTGCAGAGCAAATATGGACCAGCTACTACCATTAGATACACAGGCTCGCTGCTACATATATTCTACATGAATGGATGTTCATAAATCCCATAGCAGGTGGAGCTGGGGGAGGTAGAGGGTTAAGGCCCTTGCACACCGAGCCCGAAATTTTTGCACGTTAAAAAATAAATACGACCTCACGTTATGTCAATCCCACTCGCACCGGTTCGATTTTCTACATTTTTCGCATACGTAGCAAGCAGTTTGAATGGTGTTTTGACAATTCAGAGCCAACGAATCAAAACGCATATGAAAATGTATCTGTGTGCAATGGCCTTTACAGAGGAACTGTCTCAGGACTAGCCAATAGCAAACAGACTATTTAACAATATTATTTAAATAGTCTGTGTTGAGCAAGCAATGTTTAGCAAGCAATCGCAAGACCAATCAGCTCATGTCACAAGGTAATGGTGCTATGTATTGCATATGGGGTCGGCGGTATTTCCGGTGAAGGTCTAAGGATGCTGAATTACTTCCGCCGATCGTAAAAAGTCCAATGCAATACCGAGAATTTATATTGGCTTCTATTAGTGCTGTAGCGGCGCGTCGATGACGTTGATGCTTCGACGTCAAAATTGCGTCGACGTCATATTTTTGCGTCGACGCTTCTTTATTTATTTATTTATTGCATGTTTCTGGCGGTACAGCTTGCCACACACACGTGGGAGGCCGAAACATTTCGGAATAGAGGACGAAGACAACTAGAAGTGAATGTGCTATCCATTAAATGAATCACACACAGTAAACAAACCCTTAAAAAAAAAAAAAAAAAAAAAAAAAAAACTTTGCAATTTAGACGCGCAAACTGGGTGCCGGTGTGGTGAGACGTGCAAGCTCGGGCAGATTCGGCTTGAAGTCATTCATCCCGGACGCGGCACCGCATGCGTTGTTACAAAAAAGGCGTACACAGCCACAGTCTTCCTGGTCTTGCGCACCCAACGCGTCATTTTTGCCGCACGCACATTCGCGCTCGTGTGGACGTGTGGAGTAGCCTATAAACAAGGCTTTACTCCGTGTCAGCACGCGCTCTGATCAGTAGGTGTACAAACCTCTCCCGAATCGATTCATCTCCATCAGTAGCAGCCTCCGATCGCACCACTAACTCCGCCTCCGTTTCCCTCCTCAGCTGATATTAATATTTAAACATTCTCTATGATAAAAACTGTTTGTAAAAAAAAAAAAATTTTAATAACACGGTTTTGCCGGTTGTAGAGTTATAATGATGGTGTTCAAATACATAACATTAGACTAACGTTAGCCAGCTTATAGTATCTCAGTATGCTAGTATTTATTTGAGATACATTGTTTTTTGTTGTTTTTTATTAATTGAGCAGCAGAAAAATATTCTTTATATTAGTCGTCCAATTAGTCATTAGATTAGTCGACTAATCGATAAAATAATCGCCCAACTAATCGTTTAGTTAATAATCGTTTACCCCAGCCCTAGCTTCTATACTCTATGGCTATACTAAAGAAACGTTAGTCAAAAAAACAGACAAAACAGACACCTCTCATTTTGTATATGCTTCTTTGTTTATCATATTAAATAAACCTAAATGACATCTAAAAGTATTCAAGTTTTGCTTCAAAGATGGGAGAACTTTTCAAGACTGTGCCATAATCCCGTTTTCCCTCCGCTTTAAATCTCCCCAACCGGAAACTGAAGAGCAGCCGAAGAACTTATGCATGCATACAGCCAATTGCATGTAAAGTTTCAAGACTGAATTATAATAGTAACAATACTATTTAGTTATTATAACAGCTGTTGGAAGAATGACGTTATCTTAAACGTTGCCATTGCCATGATGATTGGCACATATTTGTATCTGCTGGGTATCTGAATCAATGTTTGAGCTTGTGATACACAGTGAAAAGAAAGTTAAAGTAATGTAAAATACAGATTCAAAACAATACTTTAGGTCAGTAAATTTTCTCAACACACCCATTAATTGATACCCCTTACACACATTTAAATAAATGGGGAATAATTTAGTAAAAAGTTCAAGTAGTTAATCATGTTCAGTCCATGAAGAGCTAACAAACATCCTGCTTATTTGACGCTCCCCCAGTGCACTTAAAGCTTTAATCCAGTATCCAGGACTTATTAACGTTAGCGATGAGGCGTTGAAGTGGCAAAATAAATTGGAAACTGGGGTCTCATTTAACGTTGACTAAACTTTAATATTAATAAAAAGAGGTGCTTGGGTAGAATCATTTCCCTTTATCTTTTTTAAGCATGGTTATGAGAGAGAAAATGTTAATTTAGTGGCATTCAGAAGTGCTGAGGGAGCACAACTCCCCCTGAAGCGAAACTGCATCCACTCAGAATCAGTGGAAAATTTTCATTCTCATCCCCATAACATGTTCCATTCTCACCTCTTACGTGGTTTATTTTGAAAAGAGCCAAAAATCAATCTTCTATTTTTTTCTGAAAAATCACTGAAAATTTTAGTCAAGGTTTCTCACCTTTTTCATATGTAAATCAGCTCAATACTAGGGATGCATCTTATATCAAATGCCATATCGGTATCGGCCAATAAATGTTAATTTTGAACGTTATTGTTAATGGCTGTTTAAGAAAATAATGTCGTTGGTGTGGGAGTTTTTAAATGTGAATAAAAAGAGGACATATTTCCATTATACAGATGTTTATTTTGGTCATACATTTGATGATAATGTCCTTTAAATTTTAATTTAGTACCAGTTAACTAATTCTTTTGGTTATAACATTATACATGTATTAAAATCATATATTATATCAGTTGGTGAAAATGTGCAACACAAGAGCACAATTACTCATTCAAATCTTGTAAAATCTACAAAAATCCCAATTCCATCTGGCTGAAATCGTAGTCCTGGTAATAACCGTAACCCCAATGTCATGTATAAATATAGCTATATAACTAATATCACAAGGTGGTAGTATTTGTGACTTACAGGTGAAAATCAGGTGAAAAATTTGAATATAGTGCAAAAGTTCATTTATTTCAGTAATTCAACTTAAAAGGTGAAACTAATTTTATAGACTCATTACAATATGTCATGCTGTTATTTATTTTATATATGAATGTACAGTAATGGCTTAAAAAACGACTAACAGTTGACTAGGAAATTCTTTAGTCAGGGGCAGCCCTATTATTTTGGCTAAATGTCAAACCTTAAATGAATGAACCATGTTAACGCTAAAACCAAGAAGATGAAAAAGTACATTTAAAAAAATGGAGAACAAAAAAGAGAGAACGAGACCGTGTGCCCAGCAGATCTCTAGAGAATCTCACCCTGTTGAGGATTAAACAGCCTCAGACAAATGGCTTTCCTCCATAGGATGATGAAAAGTAAACCTGCAGTTTTTACAATGTCATGCCCTTCCAAACAGCGTCTCAAAAAAGAACAAGTCTGGTGTGGGCGCTTGTGTTTGTAGGAGTGGACTAGTAAGTTATCTGTGGGTCAGATAATTATTTGGTAACACTACATGTGCAGAGTCAGATGGTGGAAATCACAGTGAATGATCAACAATAGATATGAAAAAAATGTGTGCGAGAATTTCTGTTGGCAGAACTAGAGGTGGTGCATGTGTATTTTTATCTTGCAAGCTAAAAATTTAGGTTTCTGTGACATGTATTCTATTATACGATGTTAAATGTGTGTAGTTATTTTTTCCATAGTGCAGAACGTTTGTGTTTATATTCCCATCTCTAAATTCACAAAAGTATTTCCATTTTGCAAAAAGGTTCATCCTGACAGCAAGCGAATCCCTATTAAACATCAAAGACTTCATAACATGAGTGAGAGCACGTGTGCATTACCCACAGACTGCAACAGAGAAAGGGAGCGCAATCATTTGGTCTCAAATATTCATTTTGATAAAATATTTGCTGGTTTAAAATCCTAGGCTACATGTAATGGAAGTAATGATATTTTTATGAGAGCAGTAACTGTAGTTGGATAACATGTTATCACATCAGAAGTGCAAGCATTTCCCCATATTTGCTGAAAATGAAAGAATCTGAATGATAGCAATCTATTAACAGAATACATTAGAATTTTAAATAGAGTTGTTAACAGCATGAACTGACATGCTGTAGTTGAGAATAGCCACTTAAACCACAATTCCCATGTAACTCCAATTACAATGCTGTAATGTTTTATAATGTATTCTTTGTTTAACAAGGTTTGCTCAAGCAATTAAATAAGGCGGATTTGTGGGCAGCTAGATGTAAACGCTCACGATTGGCTCTCAGATACGGATAGAGAGCATGCACCGAATTTCAAGACTGCCTTATGATACGTGACTAACATGCCATTAATTATTCCATATGAAATGCAAACATTGGTAAAATGTCAAAGGTGAAATTGGCTGAAAATATGCTCTGATGTTTAATTTAACAGTGTGGCATGAACATCATTATGATTTTCTTTTTAGTACTTCATCTTGTCCTGCACTGGACATTTTTTGCGCTTTAGTTGCCCGTGTTTAAGCATTGTTGTTGTTGGGAGAAGATCACAACGGGAATTTTATGTACATTCAGACAAGCACATCAAGTTCACTTGGGCATTCATGTCCTTTTGTGAGATGTAAGATGCAATCAGAGATGGAACCTCGCATTATTATGCAAGTGTGACATCTGAAATCATGGTGTTCATCACCCATTGGAAAAGTGAATATATGAATTTAGCATCAAACAATTACAATAGCCAAATCTTACCTTGTGATAACCTTTGTCATTTAATTTGAAAAGCAATCAGTTTATCATTTTTTAAGAAGTACACATGTTCCCCCAGAAAAAAACATTGATGGTATTTATCAACAATGATGAAAATTTAAATAGTTTTAAATAAATATAATTAAAATACTATTTTATTCAACTATATTACTACTATAATTAAAATAGTTTCATTGTCGTAACGAGGTGCATAACCCCTAATGCATCGCACAGTAAAATGTCTACTATAATCTAATAATGATTAGAGCCAGACCGATATATCGGCAGGCTGATATTATCGGCTGATATTTGGCATTTTCCAAACTATCGGTATCGGCAGTTATAATGGCCGATAAATGAATATTTCAAAAATAAAATAAAAACGCACAAAACACGCTTGAACCATGTCATGAGAGTTGGAGTTGTATAGTTTGTCCAACAGAGGGCACTCTACACAGTCCCTGTTGGCAACACTCGTTGAGTTGGTCACGAGACATACATTGCTTGAATAGCAATTAAAAGATCATCCCCATCAGTTCTCTTAACTCAAATAAGCATGACAAAATTTGTGACTATCATTTCGACTATTACTGTTAAATAAGCCGAGAGTGAAGCGGAATTAGCTAGTAATATTTACGTTACGTTGTTGCAATGTAGTTGACTGACCTTTTATTTTTTGACAATGTAACTGAAGTATTTCTTTAATAGCGCGTGACAGTTATAGCAATGAGACATATCATCTCTCCTTGGCTTGTTATATGAAAATGTACAATGTACAATTTGCAGTAATGGTGCACGATATATCGGCCGCCGATATAACATCGGCCGATTTGGTAAATTTTTTACACATCGGTATCGTTCCGATGTCAAAATAGGGCCGATGTGAACAGGCCGATGATCATTCCAGTATTTGACATGCGTGGGGGCGGGGATGTTTGTTTTTGCACGCGTATTAAAAGCGCAAGTGCGTTTAAATATCAAGCGCACGAACGAAGACTGGAACTGCTGAGCTGTTTTCTGCCAGCCTTCCTAATGCGTATTTTTGTCCCGCCAAAGCCATATTTGACCGGTAAGTGATGTAGATGAGTGACTGCTGCGCTTGTTTAACTGAGGGAACGAGAGTGAAAGCACCGGTCCCGCGCGCCGTCTTCAAAATGTCTTTCGCTTGTTTAACTGAGTGAACAAGAGTGAAAGCACCGGTCCCGCGCGCCGTCTTCAAAATGTCTTGCTCTCTCTCTCCCCCTCGCGCATGTTTATGAATTGAGTTGACTGAATATCTTTGAGAATACACGATGGTAAAAGGTCGGAAGACCGAAGTTTTTTTCTTCTGAACTACTGGTTGTGAATTGTGAAACGGAACCACACTTTCAATAAACCAAAAAAAAAAAATCTATCGTGTTGATGAAATGTTTTCTGTGTCTAATGTCGAGACCATAGACTGTAAAAATAGGTCGAGACAAATCTCGTGCGATGTTCTAAACTGCCTGGATATCACACAACGTGTGCCGTGGTTCCGTTAATGACACGTCCGATTCGCGAACTAATGACTCCTTTGAACCGATTCACTTTAATGAATGGTTAAAACAACTGATCTGTCCAACACTGAGCTCAAGAGACATAAATCGGAAACACTTTACAATAAGGTTCCATTCATTAAATGTACACTTTAATAAATGGAACCTTATTGTAAAGTGTAAGGTTAATAGATTAATAGAATGTTAACAAATTTTGTTAACATTCTATTAATATTAGTTTCTGCGGATTTACTCCATGACAAAACTACCCCAGTCATTCTAGAATGATTCATTCTTTCCAAATAGAGCAATTCAAGTAATCTGGTGAAATTGTTTTTATATCACAATATATATCGCAGAAAAATAAAATATCACAATGTCATTTTTTACCAATATCGTGCAGCCCTAATCCTCGCTATGTGTTTTCTATACAGGGATATCGATATCGGTAAACATCGGTATCGGCCATAACAGCAATGTTAATATCGGTTATCGTCCACAAATTTTCACATCGGTGCATCACTAATTTGCAGTATGACATTATCCATTGCTAAATTATGGCTCATCATAGACTAGCTAACCACAAAGCTAGCTAATACAACTTTCATCAGTCTGTTATGTTGTGACAATAAATGAAACAAGTTTCTTTTTAAAATGCATCATCATATTATTTTAGTTAAAACTCATAAATAACTACAAATAACTAATGTTAGGGAAATCTGTTAATGTTTTGTTGCGAGTTTCTGATTTTGTTGCGATATCGGCCGATATATCGGAATATCGGATTTTAAAACCCAAAAATATTTGTATCGGTATCGGCCTTCAAAAATCCTTTATCGGTCGGGCCCTAATAATGATGTAATGCACAATTTGGAATACACAATTACTTTTAGTAGCCATCAATGCAGAAATATGCTTTTTGCAGAATTGTAGTTACACCTACAGTACCAGTCTGGGCCAGGGTGAGGGATAAGTTCAATATACAGAATTAGGGATCTCATTACCTTGGAATCAAGATGTTTGCGCTTACCAAAATAGATGTTAGCTGGAGCCCTAAACTGAAGCAAAATTGTCTCATTAAAGACAACAGTAATTGGCAGCCATCCCTCCTAGTGTTTCAAAAGAAACGGTCACCAACACCCTCTCTCATGTCAACCGCTTTGTCAGGGTTTGGTGAAATTCTCCACATGATCTTAAGTCATCAATCCCTGAAATCCATAACAGACATATAGATATATAGACATATAGATATGGAGGAAAACATCCTCGCACTGGTTGTGAAACATATTACACAGTCTGATAAGCCAATTTAAAGGGCTGTTGAGGAAGAACTAAACATAAGTTGTTTTGTTCTTAACATTAAACGGCTGCCCTTTTCCCTCAAACCCAGCCATTGACCTACGGTCCGCCACGCAGGCGTGGAAGCAGAACAGCCTCCGTCTGGCATTTTGCTTGGCCATTAAATTTTAAAACCGAGTCAGTCTACAGAGAGAACTCGTCCCTGCAGGGTGCCGTGCTTATTCTAAAGCTTGGCAGACTTTTCTACACCCCTTCCCCCTCAAAATCTCTCTCTCTGCATCTCTCTAGCCCATCTCAGGCTACAAACCACCAATCCACCAGCTGAGGACAAGAACAAGTGAAGAGAGAGCGAGATAAAACAAAGCGCTGAAGGTTTACAGTAGTTCTGTGTACTCAGTCTGTTGGTCTATGTCAACAAGTACGGGCAACTGAGGTTTTAGAAGTTCATGCAAGACATTTCAAAATCTATATAAGAATGACGCAATTGGTGATGCTAATTTAGTGGGCATTACTAATCGTAATGCGTCTTTTATGAGAAAACTCTTTCCTTGTAATTGACAGGATCTTACGATTTTCTGTGATATCACTCTTATAAGGTAGAGGGTAGGGATGCAAATTATCGATTAATTCATTAATCATTAGTTGATCGACCTTATCAATCAGTGTGTGTGTGTTGTTGGGATTGTGCTATACTGTGTTTTAGATGCTGCTATATTGTTTATGTGTTTGTTGGTTGTTGGAGAGGGATGAAACCAAGAGTAAATTGGCTGATGGTCTCCCTGTTTCTGTATTACTACCTGTATACCTACTATACTGTATTACTACCTGTATCACTCTTTTCAAAATCATGTACAATTTTAATTTTAATTTTAAATTTGTTATACCTGCCCAGGGACTACAGGTGGAAATTAGCAATTGTTGCTACAACCTGGCCCAAGACATATTCTCTTGTTTTAACAAGTTTAATGTTTATTGTGCATTGTCCCTGTTTCAAATAAATAATTTCCATTCCATTAATGATTAACTGATAAGCGCCTATTTTCCTGAGAATGTAAATTTCTCATGGTATCAATTTAGCATAAA
Source organism: Pimephales promelas (assembly GCF_988280905.1). Taxonomy (NCBI): domain Eukaryota; kingdom Metazoa; phylum Chordata; class Actinopteri; order Cypriniformes; family Leuciscidae; genus Pimephales; species Pimephales promelas. Next base: position 6,311,898 of record NC_142790.1, read on the forward strand.
AAGCTAAATATTGTTTGTATCCACAAGTTTCCGAGGGCCGCTCCTGTAAAAAATAAAGTGGGTGAAACTTCCGGTGACGCGGCGGAAGTAGCATTCCAATGGCGTTTTGTGTGTTAGTTAGTAAAATAATTCGCCGAAAAACAGCTAGCCTTTTTGCTATTTAAAGAGGCAAATCTTTATGAGAGATGTCGTTACGGAGCTCAGGGACAACATGTGCTGTTCGCGGTTGTATGTATAGCCGGACTAAACTAATTCAGTGGCTTAAACGTGATTGTTTTGAACATAAGCTGAAAACGAGTGATCCTGCCAGAGCCCGTCTCTGATCCTGCCAACGACTGTAGTTTCCATCACTTCTCAAAAGACGACGAATCTTCCTGTGTACATATTTGTTTAAATAATATTCTAATAAAATCTTAATATTCTATAAAATCTATCAGCATGTGTTTGGCTGTTCGCTACTGATGTTCTGTACTGATGTACTGATCTGTAGTAAAAGCCCCTATGGACAGGTGTTGAAAATTAGCACATGTGCTATTACACTTTAAACAATGCATCTGGTTCGTCCAATGTTATTGCCATGTCCATATTAAATAAATAAAATAAAAAAGAAATAAATGTTACAAAGCCTGTGTTGACAGAATACCAAATGTGCCAGTTAATGTATTCAAGCAGCACATTCATTTATAATTTTGAATAAACTCCAAAGCACAATGACTAAGTGTGTATTTTTTATTTTAATTGTTTGTCAGCTCGCACAACTGTCTGTCACCATGCCTTGACGAGTATTGATTATTAATAATGTTATTAATACTCCCAATCAACTACTGCGGAGGGTAAAGGTACTGTTATTTCACCCTTTTTCATTTTGTTGAGGTTGTGTTCCCACATCGTTAGCTAGTTTGGATCGCTATAACTTGAATGACTGTCAACTGTTTAATGAACGAGTGTCAAGCATGTCAAGTAACGCTTTGTTTACTTCCAACCGGAAGTCGCGCCCACTTTTGACGCAAGGCCTCATGGGGCGTAGGAAACTTGTGGATACTGAATAAAAATGCATTTAATATTGCTCAATTGATGTTTTATTGTAACAGTTGGGATACATCACAAAATAATGGCATTTATGTAGTTTAACAAAATAAATTATGCACAGAAAATTAAAATACATAAAAAATAATTGTGCAACGGCTCACCTGTTGCAACATAAAATAAATTTTAAATAAAAATCTATATGGGTAGGCTTATCCTACCTACACTATATTAAGCCTACATTAGGGATGGGCAACGATTAATCGCGATTAATCACATCCAAAATAAAAGTTTGTGTTTACATAATATATGTGTGTGTAGTGTGTATAATTAATTTGTATATATAAATACCCACACATGCATGTATATATTTAAGAAAAATGTGTTATTAATATATCAAATACTTATATTTATATATAATATTAATTGTGAATAAATATATGTAATATATACATGCACATATTTCTTAAATATATACACCCTTCATGTATGTCGAACCCGTTGTGTTCATATCTGTGACTGATCGCTGATACATGCACCAGGGTCAACTAAACGCTGGAAGCAAGTACGTGAAGTTCGTGGCTCCATTGTTGCAGTAAACTTGCACAACATTCTTGAATGAATAATTTGTTAGATGCACGAACATCTGCTATCACAGGAACATCGACTCTACATCTCCACGCCCCTAAACTGCGAACTGTGATTGGTTGCATTACATGCCAGTCAAATGTGCTCTTGGGCGTTCCTTGGCCAAAGAAATCTGCGTTGGAGTCCAGACACTCTGCCGTCAGTCTGAAGGTCTGGCTACGCGAGACTAGGACTGTGCAAGCTTTGGGGGTGTTGATTTACTCAAGCTACTAAATGAAATCTATGTTTTGATCATCATACTGATACGGATCCACACGTAGTCTATGACAAAAACATGATTTCATTTTATCAGCTTTGTGCTTCAAATGTTTCTTTTTTAAACTTACCCAAATTCCAGTGTTATTTAAAAAATCCATGTGGCTAGCATGAATGACATCAGTGACAACATGAATGAGTTTCTGCTCATTTAAAACATTTTCATTCAGAACATCAGGAACATTGTATTTAAATTGCATGTGTTACACGACAAAATCTGTCTTTCCATACACAACATTTTTACGATAAGAGTTACGATAAGATAAAAAAATTTGCCGATGAGAGAAAAAAAAAATCCATACGCTTCAGTCGCATAACATCAGTTGATGGAAACGGCGTCATTTAGCAATAGATTTTTATCGACATTTAGGAAATATTGCAACACTTTTGCGCAAATCTGTAATGGAAATGCGTCTATTGTTGTTTTTTTATTGTTGTTTTGAGCATAAATCTTACAAAATTTTAGGGCTGAAACTAACAATTATTTTTTTCAATTGATTAATCTATCTATTATTTGTTTTCAAATCATCGAACATTTTGTTTTAATTATAAATAAATAATTATTTTTTAATTATTTTTTTTAAATAATCTATCGTTTATTTTCTGAACAGTCAAATAATCATTTGGTTAATTTACCAATAAATAATAACAAATAATTGACCAAAAAAATAATAACCGTAACTAATATGTATGAACTTTTATCTAATTATATTATGGATCACAAAAGTCACTTTGGGGGATTTACAACAGCAACTGCTTACAAGTGAGAATCCTGAAATGTTCTGTTCAGTCAGGAGATTAAAGTAGCTGCTTGCATATGTTCATTAAGCTGTATGATCCGTCACAACTGCATTCTAGCTAACCATAGCGGTTACCATAGCGACAGTGTCAAAAAGACGGTTGTCCATTTAACCGTGAAGTTTTACAACAATTGACAGCGCGTTATTAAATAAGTGAGTCCAATCGAGGCGTGAGTTCATCCATGAGATATTAATAACCAACAACATCGTTTAATGCTTTGTAAGCGGTTGCAGAGAGTACATTTGAGCAATCACTTCGCAGCCTCACAACAACTGAAGCTTGTAAAAAGCCAAATACTGTATGAACACAGCCATATTAAGCACAAAATATAGGACTGACGAACGTATTCCAGTGCCGTTTCACTGTAATACTGCAAAAACTTGCGCTGCGGTCTCATCGTTTTGCGATCTCAAGTTTTTTTAGATGATCCTGCATAGAAGTTGTAGGCCTGTGCCATTTCAGTTTTACAGTAACAGAGCACCATTTTATTCGGTCTCGGTTTAAAAAACAGCCTCACTTTAGATCGAGCTAGATATTTTTGTAATAAAGGCTGATTTTCAGCATGCCCGGAAGGCATCATTGAGGAATACAAAGGGCGTGACGAATCGACGCATTCTACACAAATTGACTAATTTCCGTAATAGATTACGTCGACGCATCGCTACAGCCCTAATTATTTTTTTTGCCAAAAGGGTCAGCAAATAAAAATTTAAAGGAATAGTTAAAAATCTAGCTTATTTACTCACCCCAGGCAATCAAACATGTATGACTTACTTTCTTCAGACAAAGAGGCATTCAAGTTTTTGAGAAAAAGATTCCAGGATTTTACTCCACCTAATTCAAGTCAACGTTAATAGTGCAAAATACAACTTCAATACAGCTTAGGCAGCTTAAAATGGCTCCACATAGTCTCGCGTAGCCAGACCTTCAGACTGACGGCTGAAGGTCTGGAATTCATAGCAGCTTTCTTTGGCCAAGGCCCGCCCATAAGGCCGTTTGACTGACATGTCAAACAACCAATTACAGTTCGTTTCGTTCAGCGTCACGTTTCAGGGCGTGGAAATGTCCCCACAACAACAGACCGGCGTGCAACAAGTCAGTCAGCAGACAGCAGCAGTTACCGGAGCGCCTTATATATGGATAAATTGGTTAACAACGCTCCTACGTTGACAACAACGCTATTAATTCCAACAACGCTATTAAATTCGCCCACAAACTCGCGCTCATGTCCATTATGCCCACTTTGTCAACGCCGCACATTGAATACTCACATGAGTCACAGGCTGCGAATGAAAGTTACGTCCCCGCCCCAGCGCGCTCACGCCTACTAAATAAACTCCTCACCTCCGGCGCCGCGTACTCGCTATTCCCTTTAGCCTTTAGTTTAGCACATCTAGTGGATGCATAACGCAAACCCAGTTAAACGTTTGACTCTGCAGTATCTTATGCGCCTTATAATCCATTACGCCCTATATATGAATACTGAATCGGCCATCTGCGATGTCAGCGTAGACCTGTTGTTTCATGTTTGCCCACAAACGCGGCTGATATCCCCTTCGCAGTTAGGTACTTCACTTGATCTTCCATAATAGATAGGATGGGACATACAACTACGTTTAGCTGATCTTGATAAATGCTCATTGTCACCTTTTACTGTCTGTCACTCATATAAACACAACAGTTTTTCTTCCGCAATCACACATCTGTGCTTTGTTTCCCGGCGGACCGAAAATAAACGCGACACTGACGCCCCCGGAAATCCGATAAAATTCAACCAATCAGGTGACGACTTCGACATTCCTGAAGTGTTCCAGTTAAGTGTACCATATGCATCAGACGTTTAGCCAACGTTCCGTGGGCGTGACGTCTGAGGCTGAGACTAGGCTCCACATGACATCAGCCAACAAATAAGTGTCTTTAGTGAAACGATCAATGATTTTCTGAAAAAATAAAAATAAAAACCTTTAAACTACAAATGTTCGCCTTTGTCCAGTTTTGCAATGTGCGTCCATAAGAAGGTTGTTCATTCCCATCGTGCATACGTCATTCCTTTAGTGCAAAAAAAGTATGCACTAATTTGATTGTGATTTGATTTTGATAAATGTTTAATCTGATTAGAAGACATGAGCATAAACTATGATGGAAACACATGTATGTTTAATTTCCTAGATCCACTGATGGCATACAGTAACTGTACTAACCTAACCAGTGGAAAGATCTTTTTGCTCAGCATCTGAAATGCTGTTGGTTGCTCTGAAACCTTAGGCAAAGTCTATTATTGTCTATTGTCCATCCTTAGCCAAAGTCTACTGTCTATTCTCAAAGTGGTTCGATATAATTCCGTCCCAGAACTGTCTTAACACAACTGCTTTCCCAAACAGCACCATCTACCTCCGAAAGCAAGATAGCACATTATCTTATCTGTAACACGTTATGCTATATACAGTGGCTTCTCCTACTTTTCCAAGTTATATTTAGTGCCCACTTATCAGGAAAAGTTAAATTCACAACTTTGGATGGAAACATAGCTATAAGCAATTGACTGGCTATGTGTGAAACCTTTTCATTAGTTTTTTTCATGTGTTTTCATGCTCTCTTTTTCTAAAAAAAAAAACAACAACCCTGCCCTCATTTGACTCCACGATCCAGGGGGAGCTTTCAGAAGTAGCGGATTGCCACTTTTTCTCCAGCTGAACTCACAAAATATGTCAGGTGCAGGGAGGAGTGTCTCAACAAGCGTCCGCTCTGAAGGCGAGTGCTGCACCCTTGACTGCGTTAACCCCGCAGGCCTGTCATGTCCTGTTGTCAAGCTGGCTGAGCAGGCAGAGCCTATGCTAACGCGGGGGCTGTTAACAAAGTACCATGGCTCCTGGCTAAATTCGAGCAAGGTCACCTAAACCTCTACATCTATCGAACATGACCTCATGCATCACAGCTTCACAGACGGAAGATAAAATGCAGGGAACGTTTGCTCATGAAAGTGTGTGAATTAATAACAGTCTCTGCAAAGAATGTGGGTCACAGAATCCCTTCAACCTACTCGAGAAATTAGCAGAGAACAAAGTATCATGCGGTTTTAAAGGTTAAAATTTGTCTGGGTTAAAGAGGAAAATTTCATAGTTTATGTAAATAGTGTGAAATAAACAATGGCTGGATTCTGCATTTCACAGCAGGACTATGGGCCTTTTAAAACAAAGGCCTTACATATGACATACTATTCATTATTTCTGGCCATCATATTGCTTTCTAAAAATATTTATTCCTTTGGGATGAATTGCTTTCCACGTGACTTGCAGCACCATGATTTCGGCAGACAGAAAAGGGGAGAGTGTTGTTGGCCAACCTTACAACAGCGCTGAGGATTGGTTTCCACTAACTAAAACAGGCCAGTTTCTCACACAGCTGAGAGAAAAGGCCACTTTACTGCCAGAAACATCAGAGTAGATTGGAAACTAAAGAAGTGGTAAAATGGCGTCATGGTATTTTACAAAAATATAAAGTGGGAGTGGGAATTTTTGTGGGAGAAAAACAAGTTCTGCTTGAATTCATTCAGAAAATGAGGTGATTATTGATGGCTTATTTACAGCTAGGGATGCACCGATAAAAATGTTGGCAGATACTGATAATTCTTTATATTTGAAATTGAAACACAATAACTGATATATATTGGTACATCTAAATATCACTTATGTTGAAGTGCATGTTCCAAGGACTTCACATAAATCAAACATATACATAGCCTAGTTTGAACCAGTGTAAGAAACTATGAAACTTTACCAAAAAAGAAAAACAACAACACAAATCTACTGCCTTTAAGTAATGCAATTTGCAAATAAGTTATTGGACAACATTACTTGCATACAAAGAATCAAAACGCATGTGCTATAAATTTAATAGCCAATGCACAGACAATAATTGTTTTAATGTTGTAGATAAAACATACAAGAAAAATAAAACTGCTAGTTATTATTAATAATGCAAAGTTTTTTGAAAAAGAATCATCTAAAATTGGGAGTTTCAAATAACAGCATTGCTGTTTTAGCAGTGGGCGCTAGCAGTGAAGAGCTGAATGAACACCAGCAAACTGAAGCGCTTTGTTACCAGGTTAATTAACTCAATGAAACGCATTCTATTTGAGATTTATCAGATATTTATGCAACATAATATCACAACTTATACTTCACTTCATTAGCTTTAACATTTAAAACATGTTCAATTTTAACAATTTTCAATGTTTAAATGTATATCACATACTAAAAGTAAAAAGTAAAAGTAAAACTAAAGTACTTAAAAGTAGCATCTACAGTAACAAAATACCTTTAAGAAGTAGCTTCCTTGTAGTTTATCTATTATAAAACTGTAGTTTGTCAAGCTTTTAAAGCAGCTTCCACAACCTTGTATATGAATGAATAATTAAAAATGTTAATTCTGATCTAATCCCATCACTGTGCCATCACTCTGTAAAGAAAGAAGCTTCTACTTGAAACAACAAGGAAACGAAAGCATTATAAAACAAAAAAAAGCATATTTTAAGGCTTGGTATACACTCTGCATCGTTTCCATCAATTCTTTATGAGCTGGCGCACAACCACTCATTTCCGTCTATTCCTGAAACATTAAGGCGTTTCTTGTTTAAGGAACAGCTAAAGGCAATAAGCCATCCTTCAGGGTCTCCCGGATGCTCCTTTGGTGCTTGGAGAGTTTAGGTTATCCAGTACTACCAGGGGGAAAGGATTCCCCATGCCAACGGTTCACAAGTTCAGCATAGAATTAACTATTTATGAGTATTGAAAAACATGCAGGAACAGCTCAAAGAAAATAATTATGTGCCGAATCACAGATAGACGGAAGGAGATGTCCTGGAAGTGGACCTGGGGATTGGATAAATCCCAGGGTTCTCTGATCTGATATGTAATTACATTACAAACTTGATGGAATTACATAGATATCAGAAAAGGGGCACTGCAGAAAAAGCAACAGAGAGTGAGAAACAAACAGATAGACAAAAGAGGAGGGTGCTGAATGACAGGGACCACACACACACACACACCTAATCAGATTTTATAGATTGGGAAGATCTTCCCCTTTGTCTAGCAAATGCCAGAGGGTGCCAGGACCTTGTGAAAGATTATAGGTCAGCAAGACACTGAATGTCTTCACAGGGATTGTGTTACTTTGTCGTTCTGGGCATTTACCACGTGTGGTCAATGACAACTGAAATTGAAATTGATTGTCGCATTTTAAATCAGTATTGAAAAGTGGCTAGAGAGTTGCCCTTATTATCATTATATCAAAATGGGACATCAAGAGAGAAAACAATGATATAAAAAGGCCAAATAGTACATAGAAAGTGAAATACCTTTTAACTGTGCTAATAGGAAAATCAGACTAAACTGCAAGGCAGATTTTGTGATGTCTTCAAGCTCTTATGGTGACAAGCAAAGTTTTAGAAACAAATTGGAGATGACCATTAACAGTTTGCAGTTTTTAAATAAATAAAATTCTTTAAAAAAAAATGCATTGCATCAAGGCAAGACAAATCCACCAGCTTTGGACTATAAGGCTGCAATTAAGCACTTCCCAATTGAGGTCCTTCTAGATTACAGGGGCAGGACTTCAAACTCGAGAATTGTGGCTTACAAAATAAGATGCAGCCAGGAATGGAAAAAAAGAGGCAGGGAAAGTAGCACACCCTACAATTTACAGCGGCGTTTTTTTTAGCCTATTTGCAGCCCACCAAACTGACAGGTTCCATTCCGCTGGCAGAATTATCAAGGACAATTCAAGAGCATACGTTATGATCTGGCTTTTATAACACAAACGATATATTACAGGCCTAGGGAGTCTGTCAGAGAGAGATGGGTTAGTAGACAACATTAAAAAAAAAAAACCTACCTGAAGAACTAGGGGCTCCGGATTGAAAGCCAAGGTCATCAACAGCTGCATCCGTTCTGTGTCTTTAAGGTTCTTGAGAAGGAAGCTTCCAGAGTCTTTTGTCTCAGCGTACCTCCTGACTATTCTGTCCAGAAGTCTTTGGGACGGACAATGAACAAGGTCTGACCAGCCTTCCACAACATCTGGAGTTAGGAGTCTGACGTCTCCGTTAAGTCGGGCAAACTCAGTCTTGTACATGGCCTGGATCAGATCGCAACGAGGCCGTCCCGTTGCCCGCTTGCAAATCTTTTGGTCAATATCGGTAAGTTCTTGGTTGGAACCCAACCGTTTGAGTACAATCCTCCTCGTACCCTCACGAGGTTCCCCGTACTGGGCGAAGAAAACGTTTTTCACATTGAAGACATCCAGGAAGCGAAGGCGACCCCAAGTCTCGAAAGATATTTGTCCATTCATGAACTTGCGACACCAACTGGTGCCAAAGCAGGCTGGGCACTTGTTGAGGTTTATGAACCTTCGGTCAGTGAGTTCGTTCTTTTGGAATGAGGCGAAAAGGTTGTGCGTGTTCATCAGCAAGATGACAAACAGCCCCACGACAAAGAGAAGCTTCAGACACCGGTACAGACGACCAAGCTTGAGAGGGAGGAAGCGCAGCATGTTCGTGCACTAGCCAGGCAGGGTAGGGGTAAAGGGTAAAGGGGGAAAGGGCAATGAATAGTGTCAGGGACAGGACTCAATGGATCCCCATCACTGGTGCTGACTCATAATCTGGAGTTGCCATAGGGGGAGGAACAAGCAGAGTCCCCCCTTGCAAGTGCTCACTGGGCTAAGACATTCTCATAGCCATTGCTCTGCAGCACACTGTGCCAATGCATAAAAAGCTTGCCTGCAAAAAAGCACACAGAAAGAGCAAACATATTACATTAAGTTGTAATTCTACCAAGGCTACAGCATGGAATAAAACAACAGACCAATTTCCTATCAAGAACAACTTTACACTATTTGAACAGCTACTTTCAATTTCTCCAAACCTGGAATTTCTCCTTTCCAAGGGTTTAAACCTCTAAGCAAAACCAAGATTTTGTGTTGTTTCAAAATGTTTAACAAATTGGAAATGTTCAAGTCATTTGAGCGAATACATTGCTTTCCGAACTGTAACGAGATGGATTTCTGCCAGACCAATAAACGGCAAGACACTCTGTACCAGACTGTGCTGGCTCATATTTCCCTCAGAATAACTCCTAACAACTACGGATAAAAATAACGCAAAAAAGAGAAATAAAAGCAGTGTTTTAAAACATTGAACAAACATTAAAAATTAAAAAAAAAAAAAAGATATGGCCTCTTTGAAACAAAGTATGTTAAAGAAACGGTTCATGAAACTGCTCGTCAACAATAAAAGCAAATGTTCTGTGATTGATTTGCAGGTGATAAAAAACACAAACAAGTGAGACAGACTTTCTACATTGAAAAAGATGCCCTCCTCTGTGTGTCACCAGTAGAGTCATGCTGAGCATAGTTTAACCTTTGATCAGAGTTGCCCTGGTAAGTTAATTTCTCTTTGAAGATTTCTCTTTGAAAAAGCCTTGTGTCACCAAGATAATGTGGGGAGGTGGAACAGCACGGTATAGCACCATGTGAATGTGTCTTAAGCAGGGGTGCCACTGATACTGATGAAGCAGACATGACATGCAAATCAGACAAATGAGGCGTACACCTGCAAGTACTGCTAAGCTAATACTCAGTCACATTTATACTGTGTTAAAACAGGCTATTACATTACCACCTAAGAACAGTTTCCATGCTGGAAATCAGACCCTTAGCACCAAATTCTTTATATGAACGCTTACCATGCAAATGGGCAATTTTCAATTAAAGCTCATTACACCATGCCTATTAAAAGCGATGGCTTCCGAGAGCTCTGCTCATTAGTAGACGAGTCAGCGTGATTAGCGAGCATGTTGACGAATTTCTGTGCTTTTTAATTGACCTAGTGAGATCGGAGTTGCTGGGGGGGGGGTTCCTATGTTTCGGGGGGAGATCTACACCAGGAATTATAACTCATATCAGTCCTGAAACACCCTTATCAGACAGTAGCGTTTAAGGGCAAATCTCACTAAACCATGCCCTGAACATATTTCGGGCTCTATCTTGCACCCCGCGCAAATGACCGCACAAACGCATGCGTCATTCCTATTTTGCATGCACGCAAAGCTGGATTTTTCCCTCAAAAGACGCACATTGGTAAACTAGGAAATGAACTTCCGCTCCCTGTTCGGATCGGCGCAAAAAGGAGGCGTGTTTCGGCGCAAAAATTTCCTGGTGCTTGCGCCACTGACCAGAAAAAACCTGTTCTAAAGCCAGTGGCGCGTTGCGCATTGTTCATAATATTATTTTAAGTGTGCATGCTTGGCCATAATGTAGCGGGTGCATAACGCGCATACACTTTGATTCCCTCATCAACACAGATGCAGTTTTTATTTTTGCTAATCATACATTATAACAAGGAAATATATTAACACATGAGGGAAATCTGTGGTTTACATGAAGATTAAAAAACCTTATTACCCATTTTTAAGGCTTAAAAATACTCGTACTCGTAGGCTACTAAAGGATCAGACCTGTTTGCCCAATAGTGGCAAGAAACATACGTATATAATGTTTAACCGACGCTGATGTGCGGGGGTTTCTCCCATCCCCATACAACGTCACTTCTCTGTCTTTTAACTGCCCTGACAAGAATGTCGGTCTCATCGGCTGTGAATGCTCCTGGCCCGCGCCTGGTAAACCCGCCGTTATAATAACAATCCGTCATGCAACAAGCGCACCTGTTCTTAAAGGGTATGTTGGATGGCGCTCTGATTGGTTTACTTCACGTTACGCCCAAACCACACCTATGAATAATAAAGCTTCTTCAGACCAACCCCTTTTAGATTTGCACCAGGCGCAAGAGGCATTTATCCCGCCGGGAAAATAGCAACAGCGCCGGGACCCGCCCACAAAGTTACTTGCGCTTTGACACTTGCGTTTCAGATCGTTAAAAGAGGGCCCTTCAACTCAAAATCAAAGCCAAATCATAATTTGCATCGTTTTGTTGCCATTTTGGCATCTGCCAATTAAGAAAATTTTCTCAGCAAATTTTCACTGCCTGGATGTTTAAAACGTAATTTATTTATTTGCAAATCTCATTAGAAAAGTTCTACTGCCAATGTGAAACATTTTAATGGTCCTAAAAATAGGTTTAATTTGTATGGAACAAAATGTGTTTTGTTTTTCTTCTTTTTGGTTTTATCCAACATTACACTTAAAGATTCTATGAAATTATTTGAAAAGCACAGTTTTATTTCCTGTGCTGAGAGGGACATATTGAAGCCAATTGGCTTTACTGCACCACTGCAAATGCTCTTGTGTTTTGGGCATGTAACATGGTATATTTTAATGTTCCATGGACATAAACATTGGATGGATATAACTACAGACATTGATGAGGACAAAACATAACTATTGGAAAGATTTATTTAGACTGGTTATGTGAATAGTAGCAATTAGGAGGTGGGCACCTGGGAAGTAATTTGGAATGCAGTGGAAGGAAGAGGCCAAGACAGATCTTGATAAGAAGAATGTGCATACTGCCTATTACAGAGAACTAGATTTACCGAATGTTCATAAAACAACTGAACATGATATGATCTCTGCGTGCCATTTAACAGAATGACATCCCTGGTTTTTCACTCACTGAGCAGAGACAAAGATAAACTGTGTGCATTTCTCTTCAGGAAAAATGAGGCAGTCAAGGAAAGCCATGCTCTATGTGATGCACTGCCATTGGTTTGAGTACAGATTGGCAGAGCGAAAGCAAACAAGCTTCACTGCACGAGCTGCCTGCCTCACACCGCACCAGATTAAGGAGTTCTCGCTCCAGCAGTCAGGTCCATGTCCACCCAGTGTCATGGAAACTCAATCATAATATTTCAAGAAGCAGGGGCCTCTTTTAAATGAATGACATGTTGAAAGGTTTGGTGGGGAAAGCAAACGCATTTTGCAAAGGTTCCTGCTGAAGATTTCACTTTGACATTTGTAGTGCTCATTTCAGACTTCAGTAGGATAAGCCTGTGGGGGTATGATTCAGATCAAGATTCATGCAAAGCGAAAAATAGAGCAGAATTACAAACCTTCCAAGTAGGTTGTGTCACTCAGGTAAATGAATAACTTAGGTCACTAAAAGCCTTTAACAATCTCAAACCGTGGGTACATGTTCCCCAGGGGGTTCTTCTATAGTTCCAAGAGGAGATTTACCTTGCTTTGTTAAACCCATAAAACCGAAAAATATATAATTTAAAATAGTTGAATCACAATTATTACTTTTTGTAGTTAAGTCATAAAGTAAGCCCTTTCTTAGTCGCTGCATAATATTATTCCACATGTATATAAAATTTAAAATTCCATTTTTCACAATCCAATCAATTGGCGGTGGGTAAAATTATGACCTACAGCTAAGCCCTATTTTTTACCCCTCATGGATTAGCCTTTTTTTTTTCCACTGAAATCAGTCAAATTACTGAAGTAAAATGAGTTACAAATGTCAATTCACATTGGCAACACAACAAAAACTACATAACTTTGTGTGAATATCCAATTCAAAGACACTGACAAGAGGTAAATGTATGCAACTAATTGTTCGATTAATGCTAATGCTAAAATATTTTCTTGTTGCTGGTTTGGTGTTAATTAAGGTGTATTAGAGCCAGAGCTAATGGGGCTTTAGAGGCATACAAGACAACAACAGTTTGGGAAACAACAGTAAGCTCATTCACAAATTCACTTTCAAATTCATTTCACTTTCACGACACATTCACTCTCTTCTCTGATGAAATGTTTGTTTCCAACAAACCTTATCCTGCCCACAGGCCTCTATTTTGAATTACCACTCCATTACCCATAAAGTATCTACTCCCTCTCATCCGACGCTCAGGGAGGGAAGGAAAGTATAGGAAAGCCCGGGCCTGAGGGCGACTGAACACTGCTTTACACCGAAAAGCAGCTCAGTGTCCCAAAACAAAAGGTTGAACAGTACCAGAACAGTCAACGCAAATAAACAAGCTGGATTCGAGGAAGAACGAAGAGCATTAGGAATAGATAAGCCAGCACTGAATTTTGCTCCTGATGCTACATTGTGAATCTAGTAATGAATATACTTTCCCCTTGACGTCAGGGTAAGAAATCAAAATGGACTACTTTTTAAAATCACATTCCTGGTTATACTGCAACAGAGTATATTATTCCAAAAAAAAATCATGCTTCCCAATCATAATGAGGCTCCGGATCACCTGGATCCCATTCTGGTACAGAACGCCATCTTTTTCACATCCCAATTAATTCCATTCCTGTCATGTTATACTTTTCATGGAGTTAATACCGAGTTTCATTTCATGTGTAGACCAAGTTTCCTAAAGACTAGCGTCCCAATTAATTCCAATCCTGTCATCATGTTATACTTTTTATGGAGTTAATACTGAGTTCCATTTCATGTAGACCAAGTCTAGCGTCACAATATTTCCTTTTTTTTCTGGTCAAGCCAAGCAATAAGTTGGTGTTAAAACAAATGTTTTAAGACGGGTAAAGACCAATTTAAAATGTCACTGATTTAAATTTCAATAGCAAAAATTCTAGATTTGGTAAGTCCATTAACCAGTTCATTTCAGTTAATCCTTCAAAAGTTCAATGATTCACAAAACTCAATGATTCACAAAAGTCACTTTGCAGAGTTTTTCCCATTTAAATGTTTAGTAAGAACATATGTAGGTTATTATTGTTGTTTATGATTGGAAAAGTATGGCATACATCACCAGAAAGAAATATGTTGTATCACCAAAATATTAAGATAACAAATTATTATTATTATTATTATTGTAGGTGTATGGATGAATTGTTAACAGTAAGATCAATAAAATGCATTTAGAAAATTCTCATTAAATGCCAACTGTATGAATGGCAACAATGGCTAATGATAGTTCCTCTGATTGAATAAGAAACAAATATTAACTTGTTTTAAATAATTCAGATAAATGGAGATTGCTAAAATGCTGTATGAAAAAAACAGTATGAAAAAAAAAACATGTTTTTAGCCAGGCCCTAATCCATAAAACTTTTTCCAAGTTTGAGACCGTATTGAATGCATTTTGTTAACTTTATTCCCATTACATTAAGCATTTCACAATGGCCTTGTCATTAGCTTTGCACATGCTGAGCTGCAGGCGTCCGGGTGAAGAACTGCAGTTGCCAAGGTTATCGACTGCAGGAGTCAATAATGTTTGATCACAAAAACAGTCATCCACAACTGAGCCGCCTCAATCCAGCAATCCGCACAGACAATGATGAATGGAAACCAATTTTCTTTCACACACTAACAAATAAAAACCACTCTAAATTAATGATTAACCACATTCTCATTCAAAATTGACATATGAATCTTAAACCCTATGATGTGGTTACACCTCGAGTTTCTCTAAAGGCTTTCGCTCTAGATATTCTGAGGCAACTACAAGAGAAATAACACTAATCCCAAAGCAAGCAAGATCTTTAGGCAAATGAGTGTGTTGTATAGAGACAATCGAACAAATGCTACAGTTAATCGGACACAATGACCACCTTGTGTTCACAATTACTACGCGACCAGACCTTTTTTTCTGTCAGCCACCAACTTGATGTCTTTACTTCATTAAGAAGGGTGCATGAAGACTCCCATTTAAAGTCTTGATTCTCATAAATTGGGGATTACGGCAGATGCACGTCGTTAAAAATAAGGCTTAATAAAAGGTTTTTACTTGATGGTGAGTTTGATGTTGTGAGCGGTGGTTTATCATATACAGGTGTGGCTTTCTCACACTCTGAGTCCTGACAGAAGAACTTCTTAGACTAGTGAAGTTAAAAAGACAATTAAAAACAGTGTTAAAACTTCAAAGAAATTAATTAAGACCTGATACAGCACCTTCATACATTTAACTTAAAATCTTTATATGGCCATTTAATAGGATAAACACAACATGTACCCATACATTTGAAAAGTCTTGGCTTAATCGATAAGTGTATGGGTGTTAATGCGAAGTAAATTACATTATAATCCAGAGATCTTTCAGACTGCTCTGAGGTCCGCAGCTGAATCCCATCATGTTATTTCAAGTGTCAGATCAGTGCCAAGAAATCTGAAACCTACTTCATGATCTCCTGAGCTGTGCTGTTTCAGAATACAAGATGAGAGCAAGACATGATACATCAGTTTGTCTGCGTTATATCTTGTCTTTTTAATTAGATTGAACTCTAAGTTTTACATAAACCTCTCACACGTTTATTATTTTTATGAAACGCATTTTCATTCCGTGTAACAAGAAAAAACACTGAAAATTTAGAGTGGGCTCCCAAATCTTTTAACCAATGTATTTTGATGACTTTTCAGTCATTTGTGATTAATGCACTGTAAAGGAATATTTTTGCGATTTATCACAACTTTTTTCTTTTGTCAAATCAACTTAGATGTTATCAAATGTGGTTAATATAAAAAGAATATTTTGAGCTTCTGTTGATTAAACCAATCTCCTTTATATTAACTCAAATGTTATAATTCAATGAACTCAAAATTGTAAGGCAAACAGGTTACTCACTTTAAGTTAAACCGAAAATTGTTATTGTTTTACAGTATGAATGATTATTGGCATTAGACATTTTTAATTATTATTATTTAGATGACACTCTTCTAGACGACATGTATTCACTATAGAAATAATAAATCACAAATGAAGAAATTCCAGTTGTGTTCCATGACTTGAAGACAGAAAATGAAAATTGTGTCCAGAAACAAGAGTTTGTTTTAATTTAATTCGCTACAACTATGAAACTACAAAGCTAACTGGACGATATACGTTTTCAACAGGACAGTGAAGAAGAAAGCAGGAAACAAACCTGAGAGAGAGTTTCTTTAGTCAGTCTTGCAGGAGTGAGTCTCTGGATCGGTTACTCTGAATCATTGTTCAGGATAGAGCGCTCGCGCTGCTTTTACTCTGTGGCGCGTGAAACGCTCCGATAAAAGACACACGAAAAACATTGTATCCAGACGCTCAGCGGCTCACATACTCACGTCAAACAAACTCAGATGTTCTTTCCATTAGGGGATCAGCCAGTTAGCAACCTAGCGAGAGACATAAACAGTGGTGAAGCCTCTAATTCTCAGTCTCTAATATGAATCACTCGCCCTCACAAGACTTCTGAAGCAGGACTGTTTTTCTTTTCCCGGTCTTCGGAGAGCTAGAGTTTGATCGAGTGGGGTCTCCACACACACTGCTGCTGATCTCCAGCACTAACAACGATCCACAGCGACCGACTCTTTCCAACATCAAACCGTCAGTATTTACGACGTCCTTCGTCGCTTTACGTTATTGGTTTGAGGGCGTTGCCATGGCGCCCGCTCCCGCCTCCCCTTGCTGTCCTCGTTTCCCGTGATAGGTGAATTGCTTTGCTCTAGTAGCCTAGTAGGCTATAAATAAATGATCAAAATAAATTGATATTAGGCTATACCTATTTAATTATGGAGAAGATTAATTAATTTAGAAAGAAAGAAAGAAAGAAAGAAAGAAAGAAAGAAAGAAAGAAAGAAAGAAAGAAAGAAAGAAAGAAAGAAAGAAAGAAAGAAAGAAAGAAAGAATCATATGGATGCGTTTGAGGATGACATTAAAGTCACCATGGAATAATGTTTTCTTTTTTATGGAACATTGCAGTATGTATTATAAATGATTTATCCGTGCACATTCATTATTTGTTTATTCACGTGGAATCATATTTAATCAAAATAACTTCGACATCTCTTCTCTAATGACGTGTTTACTGTCGTTAGGGCGGGAAACCTGTCACTCACATGATGTCACTCAAACAAGCACCATCCAATCAATTCCCAGTGGACAAAACCTAGACCCTACATTTTCTAATTGTTCGAGAAGCAGTTTCATTTATATCGGCTAATAGTGAAGAAAAGACGATCGCCACTTCCGTTTTATGCTTTAATGAAATAAAAGAGGCTTCGTGTGTCATTGGGGTGATCTCTGGCTTCCATGTGTTGGGGGATTGGGAAGAAACGAGAGCTTCTTTTGGCAAATAGCCCAACCGAGTGTCACTTTTGAGCCGTGCCTGAAATCCATTTTCTCGCAAATGATGTCTGTAAAAGCTTGTGGCCAAATTCCTTAAGGACGACTGTGGGCCAAAGCCTGCACATAGGCTGATCTGGACTCATTCCCAAAAACACACAATCATCTGCTGAAACAGAGGAAAATGAGAAGAACCAGCTCTGAATTATTAATGATTTTACAAGCAAAAAGCTTATTTTGTCCCTGTATTACTCCGTTAAACCCACTTGATCTTAAAAACATATTTAGACAAATATTATGGCTTGAAATTACACACTAGAATAACAGGAACATATAATGTTTATACTCCAATATATATATAGGCCTATATAATACACAATTATAATAGGCTAATACCTTTGGAATGGAAGTAGTGAGAACATGCTTGTATACAGATGTTTAAACTGTGATGAAAGAAGTGCTTGATCGACAAGGACATAATTAATGCAACAAGGTTTTAAAATGCCAACCAAAAGAAATCCTTCTACAATAGAGATGAGGAAAATGTTTGAATGTGCTTCCACCTAGTGGCACATGAATAAAAATGATTTTTTCCTGACATTTTTGTTGTAGGCGTATATTGTTTTAAAAATGTGCACACTAAATATTTGACACATTATATCAATGGAACTAATGATTCAGGTGTTTCCCTTTTAAACTGCACATTTTATGGAAACATGAGAGGTCTGTATTGAAAATGCATTATTTGACTTGCAGGCATTTTTCCTGTGTCGCTTATTAACTTTTGCTCATTTATAATTCGGAGAGGTGTGTTAGTATCAAGACCCTGGTAATATCAAATAGCCTACAATGCAAAAATGTTCACTTCAGATACGTAATTGATTGCATGTCAATTGCGATCAAATGAAAATGTATTAGAGTAAATGTATATTAAAAGAACTTAGCTGAAGTTTAGAGTGCTTTTTTTAATATCATTTACTCAGACTTATATATTGTTCCAAACTTGTATGAATTTTTAACCAAACAGTTGATGGGCCCCATTGACTTCCATTCTATTTTTGCTGTTTATCAACTTTTTGGTTGCCTTTTTAGTTAAATTCTTCAAAATATCTTATTTTGTGATCAGCAGACGAAAGAAATTCAAACAGGTTTGGAACAACATGAGGGTGAGTAAATGATGACTGATTTTCCATTTTTGGAAAAATCCATCTTTATTTTATTTCATACTTCTATTGTCTATGAAATATACTCAAATATAATTAATAAAAATATATACTTCAATTTAATTTCTATTTTATTGTCCTGTATTTAAATATACTTAGGCCTATATCATTACACGTCTAGATTGCATTCATGTACAATTATAAGTACTTTACATGTGCTTTAGTTTGTTAGTCCACACATCAAAGGTGTAATTATTTTAATTATGACACAAGTTTTTTTACACCATGATATAAAATGTACTTTAAAGTAAAACATTTAATTTTATATTATTACAAAGTCCATTTGTACTTAAGTGTGTTAAAACTGATTAAAAATGTACTCTCTAGGTGGTCTTTTATGATTGTATAGCTACTTTAAAAATTTGAAGAACACTACAAGTGAACATTCAAAACAGTCAAGTGTTGACACTATTGTTCCCTTGGTAACCAAGTACACTCACTAAAAAAAAATTGTTGGCAGTGACACTAATCCAGAAATTATCTATGAATCAAAATAATATGACGTTTATGTTTAGGTCATTCACGGATTGTGTTGCTATAACACACACGAACATGAAGATGAAGGTAATAAGGCAGTCTTTTATAAATCCACAGGCAAATCCACATAAAGAGAATAGCTTATCACACATCCAAACATTGGCAAGACCCGACACTGATGAAGAGAAAGAAGGGAACTTAAATGGCAAACAAGAATTATTAGACACACACACACCTGAACTGAGTGACGGATGACAACAAACAAGGCAGGGGAAACAGTGAGAACCAAAACAAACACTCTGTTCACAATAGTTTTACAATTATTTATGATGTTTTTTATGATTTAAGATGAAAAGTCTTTTTCTAGAACAAGGGTAATAAAATAAAATGCAAGTCATTTGAAAATAAATAAATATGAAAGCATGGTGAAAACCTTAAAATCTTTAAGGGAACTTCATATAACCAAAAGAAAAAAAAAGTTGAAACCTGTTAGCTTTAATAAAAATCAACCACTGGGGCATATAAGTCATATAAGATTATAAGGCACATTTTCTTCTTTCCTATCATCCAGAAATTCCACATCATCTGCATTTTTCTTTTAATAAAAATGCAAATGTTTCGGAATCAAGCAGTTTCACGGTCATGATGTAAACTCACTGAAGGTGCATTGCTGGCTTCCCTTCCGCTGGCCTCTCTTAACAAGGGCTGAGTGTTCAGGTCAGCTGCTTCAAAGCGCTCTCAAAGACGCCACCAATTACTCTGAACGAATGCATAGCCCCAGTGAGCACGCTTCATTTAAGCTTTTATTGCGGGAGACTGCGGAACAATGAACTTGGCTTATTCTAAACGACAGCGTTAAAATCTTCATTAATCGTCTGCTTTTCTCTCACCTCTTATTTTCTGATGGGGGGATGTGGGGACTAGGTGTTTCCTGGCTGCTCAAATCCTGAAGTCATTAGGCCTATATATGAAGACATGAGAGAGATTTGAATGCACCACCACTGGATGCAGGGGACAAGGAAAATATTACAGCCATATTCTGTTCAGAAGTTATGAATAATCGTCAATGCTGCTCACTTTTTTTGAGAACCCTTGTGAAAAATATGTACACACTATCATATACCTTTAAAATTAATACTTATTATGGAAATAATGTGCTTTAAAAGAATATTTACAGAATGTACTGTTTTCATGCACTTAAATTAATCACAACATCATATCAATGTTTTGTGTTGTATTTATTGCAATTAGTTGATCTTACAGTGCAGTTTTACCTAGTAGGAAAAGAGGCCAAAAAAAACAAAAAACACACAGTGGCTCAACACCATCAAGAGTCACACTAGATTGCAGAAGATCGGAAAGCATGGCAAGAGGCAGATACGACCGAATGGATATCATCGTCATCATCATCATCATCATCATGATCATCAAATAGGACTTAAGTACATCTTTAAGTAATTTTTTATATAGTCTTAATAATGAAATATGGTTAATGTGTTATTCCAATACTGACAAGTATTTATGGAAAATTAAAAATAAACTTTAATCTAATTTCTATAAATACGTGTATGCCATGTATTTAAATAATTAACACATGCATCCATCCATCATAAAAGTAATCCAGTAATCCATAGTCTCCAGGGGGTTAATAAATTCCTTCTGAAGCGAAGCAATGCATTTGTGTTAGAAAAAAAAAATATATATATATATATATATATTATTCATTTCTGGGTGAACTATCCCTTTAAGTATATCATTCAATATTCATCAATGACAAAATCTGTAAACTGTACAACTTTTTTCCCCAAAAAAATATCTCTTACCAGCATAGACTGTAAAAAAATATGGACAAAGCGTCTGTGACGTCACCCATAGACTCTCTGAGGAACGGGTTTGAGGCATTAAAAGAAATGGACAGAGCGATCTCATTGGAACTCCATTGAGACGATTGAAGCCCGTTTTGGGCGATTTTTTAGCACTTCCGTCCCTGACGCGCAGACTCAAACAGAGCTTGACTACGTAGATGTGACGTGAGTGACCCGTCTGTCTTCTAGTGCTGTGGCAGGAGAAATCTGAATCATTCCCTTCCGAAACATGCAGAGGCGGAGAGTGTGAATAGGAGCTGTCCATGAGAGGAGAAGAAGCCAATTCTGCTAGGTATTCTGATTAATTATTTTGTCATTTTGCCTCCATGTTTCCCCGATTTCGCGCAAGCTTCTCCTCCTGTCCATATGGTAATCTCTCTGCTGTGCGACAGACAGTCGCGTGGGTATGACGCAATCGTTAGCCTACTTTCACTAAAACTGCTTCTACGGGGCCATAACATAAGCTACAAGGTAATGGAGCATTTTATACATTGTCGTGTTTCTTTAGAAATAAATAAAGGACAAATGGGGTCTTCAAACGCCTCAGATGTAAAGTTATTCGCTGTCAAAGTGACGCCAAAATTAATGGGAGTCAATGGGAATGCTAACGCAAGTGAAGTTCTGCTACAAGATGTCAGCTCCCGCGAGGCTTCAACTTCCGGTCGATTGATTACCCCCTTGGTTTGAGACTGTTTATGGGGGGTATGGACGGCGCCATACTGGAAAATCTTGGGAAATACAAAATACAAAAGTTTCGGAAAAGGATACAGAGGTGGTATGATGTGTTGTGTCAGATCTTGGCCAAGAGGTCAAATTCACTCGGCGCAGCCCGTTATCAGCTGTCAATCAATGATGATGATCTATTATCTAAACTAACGAGTTAGAAAAAAATGTACCCCCCTCACAGTTGTCAGGCACGCAGAACATATTGAAGATTACAATAAAAGTCCATGGGACCAAGCTGTAAACATATGAATTTATGCTGTGAAAACAGATGTTTTAACATGACATCTATGGATATTTGTTCCCTTTTGAGACCGGCCTCTAGCGGATTTGAGATGTATTGCAGTTTTGCGCACAGATTGGAATGTTGCTGCTTGGTTTGGACCAACATATATAACACAATTTTATTTTTTTGGTCAACTGTTCTTTTAGGAATGATTGTGTTTGTTGTTTATTGGTCTTTTAAATGATTTGTGTTGGGCTCTGTCCCACATGGATCATAGTAATTGTGAAATGTAATTTATGCTCAATTGAATAACGTTTTGCTTGCTAATATTACCCATTTACGCATCTGGCAGCTGTTGTCTGTTCCGGTGGCTGACTGCACACAGCCCTGAAGGAAATGGGATTCTGCATGTCCAGATTAGCATTTCTTCCCACAGGGCAATCCTTACCCCTAATCAGACGACCCACTCACGCCTGCCTTGCCAGTTTCATTTAACCACACCAAATTAATAGTATAACAATTTCTAGCAAAGTGTGATGATTTTTTTTTTCATGGCAGTTTTCCACACACCCAAAGACACAATGTTAACTGTAAAGCAAATAAATGTTCATATTTCATGCAGTAGACAGTGGGGTCAATGAAAAGTATTCATTTAAAAAGAAAGAAATTCATTTAAACCTGTTTAAAGATCTTGAACATTATAAAACTCTTCCCCAGCAGTTTCTCAGTTCCTGATGTTTTCATTCAATAAAATGTCTCAACTTGTCTCAACTCTCTTTGACTACAACATTAAATATTAAGGCATTCAGATTCATGCTTTTTATTTGCTCAATGCAACTTTTCACACAACTTGTTTGGGTTGTCAACGTTAACGCATTAGCACATGCGATTAATTCAAATACAAAAAATGTGTTATAATAAATAATTTAATGCAAATAAATTACTGAGGCACTTTAAATTGCATCATTAACGTAATCTCCGTCATGCAGTTAGATGATCTTCACACTGAGCATTCACAATGGTGCAAGCACTTGAAACCCTGTGGCGGAAATTTCCATTCTGACCCGTTAACCCATTTCGCTTCTGTGTTTGCAAAGATTTTAAGCCGCTAAACTCTTGTGAAGTTTTCAGTCCAATGATCCAGTAAGCAAACTCATTCAACATTCAGTCAAAAGCAGTGCTAATGTAAAGAAAACCAGAGATCAATACATCAATACACAAGCTCAAAATAAACTGAACGTCAAACATCCCACCGTGGTATGGCCAGATGATATGCAAACTAAATGTTTTGGTGAGAATCTGATGGTTTACTTTGCTGGATATTGCAAATAATGATAAAAATGAACATGTTAACACTTTAACCATCAAGCCCCCGCCGGCGCTCTGAAGCGTTTTTTTTTTTTTATTTAGTTCAAAGTTACTATCAGATTTAATGTTATACCTTGACAAACTATACATCACTAAAAAGATATAAGACTCAGGTTTCAGTATTTGACCACTATTGTATTGTGAGAAACGTATAGTGACAGTTATGTCTTAATTTGTTTCAGGAGTTATGAAATGAAGAAAATTAGTCGATACCTTTAATATGAATTATGAGCGTCAGCTGGTGCATTCAGAAAAAAAAACTCCGTCCTGTTTTCATGACAGCGATTCACAAAACAACTTCCCTCGGGGATTTAGCTCAAAAATGTGTAGACTTGGAGAAAATATTGATTGATTCTCATAGATTCACATCATATTTCTATAGACAGGAATACTATTTATTGAATTTATACTAAAATGCGTCGATATAATCATTATGAGCGCTTCTTCCTGAGATGTGCTGTATTTTCAATTCATACCAAAAGCATGAGGGCGCTGTCTGCACAGTTTATTCCATATATGGCACATGAAGAACAAAACATAACTGTCATGTGACAGTCCAGGACCAGGAACTGCTGTCATGAACTGCCTGACGAACTAACAGAATCGCTGTAACATGCAAATAACTACGTTTTGAAGACAATAAACATGATTGCAATTATATTTGAGTTACCTTTGTTCTTCGAGCCATGCCAGGTATTTTCATAATAATAGATTATATTTATAATGTAATGCTAATAGATTTTTTCATTGTGCACAATACAATAAATAATATATTTTCGGTCAGATTTTTTATCTGAAGCCAAATTAGATCACAGAAGATTATATAAAACACTCGACTTACGTTATAAAGTAAGTTTGGAGCAAAACATGGTTTTAATCTCATAAATTGCCGTGTATTGATGATGTGCTAAGCTAACATGCTAATATTAGCTCGCTAAGGTGCACCTGTCATCACTAGTCTAGAAGTTATTCTTTTATGATTTTTTCCCAAATAGGAATGCTTACTAAAATGTTTCAGTGCATTCGATTCAGTCACAAAGGTGGAGCTAGCACTTTGATAAAAGAAATTAGGGTTTGAAACCCTATGAACAGCTTGTGAATAGCAGTCGTTAGTAGCTATAATGCAGACAATAAAAATGCATATGTTGAGCCATAACCAGTCTGTAAAGGTGTGAATGTGTGCATGGGGAGACTGAGACTGAATGAGGCTCGTTTGCACCATAAAACAATAAAGACAATAGACTGAATAGATGACTTAGAAGATGACTAAACATCAGTTTGCATTTTAGAGTCTAATCAAAATAAAGTAATTTGACATGATCTTGGGTGCATTGTATTAATTCTGCTGGCATTTTGCCCTCAATGTGACGTCTGACCCTGCTTCAAGATAAACATAAATCATGACTAAACGTCGTTTTCTATGTGTTTTTCATCCTTGCAAAGAGCGACACATTTGGCATTAAAGCACTGATTTAAAAGAAACGTGGCAAGCAAGATATGTGCATTTATGCACGTTATTCAAAACAAGCCTATGCTCGTTAATTATCATTTGAATCTCTTGACAGCCTTAAGCTTCATTTGAAAACATCATTTTGTAAGAGCCATGCTTTGAGCACTATTCTCTGTAACGGAACTAAGTCAAGCAGACAAAAATGTTAAACAAGCCATGCTTCCTACTTTTAGAGGTGGTCAATGAAGTTTGAGGTTGTGTTGGTCGTGTTCCATGTCCCTTGCCAGTTCTTATGCGTACACAGCAAATCTTCTTTGATGATTATGGTCAATTTGAAGTGTTTCTCGAAATATCCAAAAAGAAACGATGCGGGGAGGTTTTTTTTTTTTTTTAAACATTATTATTATTTTGTATTTAGAGCGCTCACTGATTTTTTCATTTTTTTTTTTTTTTCTGTGCTTGTGCAGCGTAAATTACACACTAACGTTTAACACTAAAGGCTGGGGGTTTGTAGGCTACCAATAACCTCTAACTGTAGGTTGCTTGCATTAGCAATCAGCACTAAAAATTAATTAGGCTATAGGGTATTTCATTATTTGTGTTTAAAATCTAGTTTGTTTCATACAAAAAATAGGCTTATATTACCTAAAAAGTATACAAAAGAGTACAGACAGTTGGGTAATAAAGAGTGTGAGTCTTCATTTACAACTTTCACTAGATGGCGCTAGTAATCTACACTATTCTGCTCCAGTTTAAGCTGTGCGCCTGATCATTGAAATGAAAGTGTGTATCTTCTATTGTTTATTTGTGAGAAATATAGCATATGATAATGCAGTGGTGTTGGAAATATGTCAAATTAGCATAATTGGTCACTTTAATATTTCATTTAGGCAGACTTTCCCTGCGTTCCAAACCGCATACTCATTGAGTAGGTACTTAATTTCAATAAGTACTTACTCATCGAGCGCTAAAAGAGTAGGTACTTTATAGCCAAATCTCGTTGAGTATGAATGCGAACCGGACATCTGCCATGTTGACGTTATCATGTGACCTACTACGCGTTATCACAAGCGCAACACCTTCATGCAATTAAAAAAAATATGAACGATACGTTTAATTAATCTACCTATAAATATCTTGATATTGATGAAACTTGCTCATTTTGTTGTGGTATTTGTTGAAGAAACAGCTGCCTATTTATTTTGTGAATACATTTAGGGTTGATTTAAGTTGTTATATTTTAAACCCTACTGACCAACAGTGTTATTCTAACGATACTTTTTTTTTATTAAGAAACCCCAAAATCATCATCTCTTGATTATGTTGTTAATTTCTTTATTTTATACCCAAAAAGTTTCTCCTTTAAGTTTTCCTCTTTTTCTTCATGAATTTACCTCGTTTCATCCCTCAGATATAACAACAACTTTTTTTATGTATTATGAAGAACTATAATGAAGATATTTAGCCTTTTTTATTGTTCTTATTTCCTGTGTATAAATATAATTTTATGTCATATTATGATGTACACAAACCAATGATCTTTATATTTTCTGTTTTGTCACTATGATTGTTACATAAACTATAGTATCTTTCCATGATCTTGCATATTAATAAGTTTAAATTATATGAGCGACAGGTGCTCTAACACTTCATAACATCAGTAACTTGACAGCACAACCTAGAACAGCGTTTGTAATGTCTGCACAAAGGAGACGGGCAGCTGCTTGAAGATCTCTTTTGGAGAAAACTGTTGATTTTATACTCCAAAAATGTAAGTATCACTGCTTAAAAATTAATATTACCTCAGAATGAATTTCATTGTTAGCCCACCCCAAAACTTAAACAAAATAATAATATTAAATGCTGACCAATACTTATATAACTTTTTATATACTAAAAATATAATTTAATAAAACAAGCAAAATGTCATTTGTTTTGTAATATGACAGTAATGCATGAATTCATTTATATTGCTAAATGCAGTGAAACATCTCAATTGTCAGTCAATCGATGAATTAATGCATAAATTAATTACATTTTATATACTGACAACAATAAGAAACATGAATAAATGAGTAAAAGAACAAATAAAAGTAAATAAAAGTAACCATCACAATAAACAAATGCATATACAAGTCAACACATGAAACAGCTTTATTCAAACTACAAGCATGTATTTACAGGCACTGAACCCCAAACCCTACTGCCGACTCAACACAGCGGTTCCCATTCTTTGATGACAGCATTCAGCATCATGAGCCTCTCTCCACTGGATAAACACACGCGTGTTCTCCTGTCCCTGTAACATACAGACAAGATTCACATTACGAGCTCAACACTGCATTTACATGTTGAGGTTGATGTGTTAACTCACTTTTAATCCAACTTAAATGTTCCTCAATATATCAACACCAATAAGGGACAAATTAAATATATATCATGTTTAGTTACTTTATATATGTTTTTATTCACAGCACATAATTTGTCTAATGTAAGCAGTGTTGACAACAGTGAATTATCCTACATAATAGCACACACATGTATTTTTCATGTTTGGATGTGCTCATCTGCAATACTTATACAATATTTTCCTTCCTGATGTAAATAGACATTTTAAATAAGCGTTTTTAAGATGTATGGTTATGTAAATACACGTTGGAAACGTAACTTTACGGTTACTGGAGCTCCCCTGTTATCAATACATAATAAAACATGTGTTTACAGCAAAATGACAACTATACTATACTGTCTAACTCCTTTAGACGTTCAACAGTTAAAACGTTTACTCTATAGTAGTTTAACACATACGATTTAAACCGTATTTACTCACATTTGAAAACCCCCGCGTCGCTTATCTCCGCGATGTTGATATTGACGTATCCTCTCTTCTTCTTCTTCTTCTTCTGTGATTTTTATTGGCAGTTTGCAAGCTATGTGCATTGACGTATCCTCTCGCGTGGCCTCCTGGGATAGATGAGTATCATGAGTAGCCGTGGAAAAGCACTCAAAAATCTGGGCGGAAGCAGTAAGCCATCCGGGAACTTCTCGCCTACTCTTTTTATGAAAACTGATGTTTGGAACGTACTGCTTCCTTCACGTACTGTTTTCGCCTACTATATAGTAGGAAAGTAGGCATATTGGAACGCACTTAAGTCCGAATCTCGCGACAATTGCTACGTCACCCAGGTAATTCTCGCCTACTCTTTTGGATTCATCCATACTTTTTTGCTCGCCTACTCTTTTTCCCATACTAAATAGTAGGGAAGTATGCGGTTTGGAACGCAGCCATCGACTTTTGGTCTATAGACCATTTCACAAGATGTAAACAACACTGGCCCAGAAGCACTTCCTGTTACAGTTTTTTAACACTACATAAAAGCTGGGATAAAATACAACCAACAGAACATTTAAAACTGAATCAAAAAGTTAAACAAACATCTTTAAGATGTTTTCTTTACATGTGAAATAAAGAAAACAGTTACAAACCGAAACAGGAAGTGCTTCTGGACCAGTGTTGACATCTTGTGAAATGGTCTATAGTGCAAATCAGGGAATTCTTCATCATCACATCAGATCTATATCATAAGCATTCTTCTCTCATTGGCTAGCAGAAAGTTCTATGTTATTCAGGGATGACATTAATTATTAAAGGAATAATAAGTCATTATTATTAATATTATTATTTTGAGTATATATGTATTACTATTAGAGTATAATAGGACTACTATATACAAATAAAGGGAATTTATGATCTACCTGACATTGTTTTTATACAAGAAAAAAACACTTGTGTTAAGAACTGTTCACTGAAAGGTTCTTTTGGGAACCCCAAATCCCTTTTGGAACTATTATTTTTAACAGTGCTGTAGTTGCCCTGCAGGACTTCTATCTTGAGAAGAATATGCTGGATGAAACATTTGCTCGTATCAGCTCTAGTTTAGCATAAGCTCATGAATAAGTGCTGGCTAAAGACTGCAAATGACTCGTTCTCTAGAACTCTTTCTGCTGCATGTCCAGAGGGACAAGCTTGGTAATTGGACTCTTACCAATGAAGAAAAGCAGTTAAGAGACTGAAAGCTTCAACAAAAGACTGCATACAGCTGATGATATAGAAAATGAAAGAGCTGAGACAAGGGACTAAGACAAGTTATCCTCTTTCTCATATCCATTCTGGTCATATAAATAGCCTTGACTTGCAGCAATGCCTCATGGTGGGGCTGACACAGAAATGAACTTTTCTCCATTAAGAGGGTCATATTTTAACTGATTTCCAAAGGCATTTTTTTTACCTCCTTTTTAGCTTATTACATTTAACCAGTTTTTATTTAAACATAAGAAATGTAATGTTTTACGTCAAATTGTTACATTAAATCCAATTTAATTGGAATAATAAGTAATATAGTAATACTATTTATTCTAAAATTTCAATTAAGAATTTGTAATGCTGTGTTACCAATCCAATTAAACCATTAATGTCTTTATATAGCATGTTGAAAGTATGCTCATTCCTCTCAAGGTGGACATTGTCTGGCATGACTTTCATCACGGTCAGTCACTGCGCCAGTTCCTGCATCAACCCTGGCTCTGAACTACCCTGCATTGAATACTTTGGCCTGGTAGTTTACCAGTACCAGTACCAGCTCAACTCGACTCAACTCGCCTCGACTCGGCTTACTTTTCGCTCCGTTTTCCATTGCAGACAGTACTGCCACAAATAGTACCTGGTCGTCATAGCGACGCCTTACGTTCCGCGTTGCCCTATCAAGTTCTCGCTGGATTCTCTCTTCGGCAACCAAACAAAGGAAAGTCTGCACATCCTCGTTTGACCACGGCGTATTCTTCCGAGTTGCCATAATAATAATAATAGTAGCAAGTTTAGTAACTATCTGTGGCCAAACTATTTAAAAATGGCGGGGATATTCTGGATACTCCATCTGGCGTGTGTAATGATGACGCAGTGAATGGTGGCGATTCTCTCTGACCAATCAGCAGTCGGCATTGTTTTCACATCACAGTTTAATACCGACTCAGCTCACCTTGGCTCGCTCAGAACCTCGCCGGAGGTGATACCAAAAAAAAAATTACCCGAAAGCAGGTACAGGTACAACTTTTACACAGTAGAAAACCAAACAAAGGCGAGCCGAGCCGAGCTAGTACTGTGTTATGGAAAAGTGCCATAAGGCACAGCAACCAGACCTGCTGTTGACGGGAGTTACAAGGGAATCCAAGAAACAGGCAGAGGTCAGGGCAGTAGTGATGTTACGTCTGACACCGACGCTCCGAAGCTTGCTTCAAACTCAAACGGTCCTCGCAATGAACCACTGCTTCGGTGCTTGGATCATTACGTCACTAGTCACGTGAAAATGACGTCTGAAGCAAACACACTGGTTCACTCCTGTAGTGAACCGCCTGACTGCTTTGACAGCCCGATCCAGTGTTGAGAGGTTTGATACCTGGCGGCTGTATTTCTTATAAAAGTGAAGCCAAACCATGGCAACACCGTGGGTTAGTAGTCTGTGTTTGGATTGCCGTTATTATTGAGAGTGGATTGAGTTTATTTTAGTGTTGTTGTGATGGAGCCAGCGAGAAAGAGAAGCCGTTCGGAAGTTTGGGAACACTTTAATTCTATTTTCCCGAATAAGATTAGTTCTTTGACATTTCTGCATACAAATATTTTTACTTATGTAGTGAATGATATGGAGAAAGACAGAAACTTCAAAAAAAAAAAAAAAAAAAACTCTGCTACATCATTCAAGTTCAAGCAGTTAAGCACATCTTTTTCAATATAGAAAAATATCAGTCCCACCAGTTAACAAATTTCTTCCTACAGGAAAAAATCAGTAATAATGGTTTCTATAGTCATGAAAACCATTACAGAAATTCTATTGGATTTAATGGTTTTCATGGGAATTATAGTGGTGTCTCTGTCTCCGCTGTAGTGGTTTAAATGGTAAAAGCAAATGGTTCCTATTTGTATTTTAATCAAAACCATTAGAATTTCTGTGATGGTTTCCAACTTTTTTTAAGCTGGTCTGATCTTCTGTCCTTAAGAAATAATTACACACACACATCATGCTTAATGTTTTATTGTCAAAGTGAACACATGAAATTCATCAGTATCTGTAAAATTAATCTACATAAATGAGCCGCTTCGGTAAACTCGTCATAAACGGGGCGTTAACATACACGCCTTGCATTTTATGGTTGTCAGCTTTGTTGCATTACATATACTTCACCAGGAGTTGGTGCTGTAATTTCTATCTGAATGAAGCTTCGAGTAATGAACCATTTTCGACACAATTGTATCAGAAAGCAATAATGCTTCGAAACGCTTCATTTGGTCATCACTACAGGGCAGGCTGCAATAATCAGAATCCAAGAACAATCCAAAATCAATAACCAGAAAACAAACACAGAAACCGCTCAGAAATGCAGACACATAGTAC
The DNA here is from genome assembly GCF_988280905.1 of Pimephales promelas. Lineage (NCBI taxonomy): Eukaryota > Metazoa > Chordata > Actinopteri > Cypriniformes > Leuciscidae > Pimephales > Pimephales promelas. The sequence continues at coordinate 6,343,429 of NC_142790.1, forward strand.
AACAAGACTTCGCCAACAGTGAATGTGAACACAAGGTATATAGATACAGACTAACAGGATGAAACACAGGTGAATGCAATAAGTGAATGAGATACAGGTGAATGTGATCAATGATGATGAGTTCGGGCAGTGAGTTCTGGGATATGTAGTTTGTGAGTGATAATAGTCTTATCTGGAGTGCCCTCTGCTGGCTCAAAAGGGCATTCCAGCTGGTGACCGTTACACTATTACTATCACAAAACAGGATGAAATGGGTAAAAAAAAAAAAAAATGCAATATATTATTTTTCACTTGACTTTCTAATATTCATTATTTGCCTTCAAAATGCTTGAAACATTCAAAATCAATTTGCTGAGTATTTTATAATATTTGCCATTTTAACAGCTTTAACAGTGGCTGATTTGGCAGGTTCAAATTGAGAGAAACCATCCTGATTTACTGCTGGTATATTTGCACAGATGGTGTAATCTAGCTTGCATAGATACGATTGAGGGAAAGAGTGACTGGTTTATTCATATGTGGGAATATGTCATTATCAGTTCCATGCCAAGATTTTACATTTTTAAACCATCTTGACTTATTGACGTTAGTCCACAAGTTGAGTCATTATGTAGTTTCTAATGAGAGACAGCTGTTGAAAAGCCTGTTCTAGACTGATGTTGGGTTTCTGTGCAGATGGTGATGAGCTGAGGTGACTGGCGAACTGGAACTGGACAATAGATGATAGGTGAGATGATAGATGATATAGATTTATATAGATACTTGTGTGACGATTAGGGTTGGGTATCGAGAATCGAGTATCGATTGGAACCGAGACTAACTTTTCATTTTTCCCGGAATCGTTCAAAAGTTAAAATTTCGATTCCTAGTTTCGATATTCACAGTCCGCCGAGCGGAAGAAGAAACCGCTGAACAACACCAACAAAGAAGCGTCTACCGGAAGTGTTGGCATAACCACGTGAGTCGAACATGAGTACCTTACGTCGGCGATCCAAACCCAGACAGCAAACTGACATTGAATCAACGTGGAAACGACGTCTCTCATGACATTGAAACAACGTTGATTTTGCTCATCGAATTAACGTTGAACCAACGTCAGACGCGGCATTCTTCAAAGCTAAATGAAAATCGAAAATTGGTTTACTTTCATAACGTCGAAACAACGCGTTGATTTCAAGTTGATTTTCCGTTAGTTTTGAAAGAATGACGCGTCTGACGTTGGTTCAACGTTAATTCGATGAGCAAAACAATGTCAGATCAACGTTGTTTCGATGTCATATTTCCACGTTGATTCAATGTCAGTTTGCTATCTGGGAAGAGTGGCTTCACTTTTCCAAAAATAACGAAATCTCCGCAAAATGCACAATTTGTGACAAAAGGAGTATTTTTACAAGAGTATTTCCTTCAGAAAGGATTATTTCCTTCAGAAAGGCCGTTGGTTAGCAAGGTTAGCTAAACTTTTTTGACCCTGCCTCTTAAAAGAATCGGAATCGAGAATCGTTAGGAACCGGAATCGAAACAAGGAATCGGAATCGGAATCGTTCAAATTCAAACGATACCCAACCCTAGTGACGATCCAGCCCGTTCTCATCCTTTAACGTCATATAGAACGCTATATGCAAAAACGGTGCTATACTACGCACCCTTTATCGTTAATATAACACGCGAACCCAAGATGTTATAAATCCTTTAGCGTGAATATGACACGCACACCCTACCCCACACCTAAACTTAGTCCTCACAGCACGTGTTATATTAACGATAACGGGTGCCATGTGCGTAGTATAGTGCCGTTTTGTCATATAGCGTTCTATATGACGTTAAAGGATGAGAATGCGTTGGACGATCAAAGGTTAGTATTCACAGGTAAGGATTCAATCTGTACGTCGTAAATGCACAAGACCAGACCCTGGGGTGAGCATGTACATACAAGCTGTATCCCAATTCAGGGGCTGCATCCTCCGAAGGCTGCATTTGAAGGTTGATTGCGTGCAATTTATACGCGAAAGTTAGTTTTTACGTGCATATGATATGCAGTTCATTTGCGTGTAATACACATGCACCCCACACCACTAATTCTATCCAAACGTATAACACACACGCACCCCACACCACTACTAAACCCACCCTAACCAACCCATGCGTATCCTATGCACGTAAAAACTTTTATGTATAAATTGCACGATAAACACACTGCGTGCTAGAGAGACACATTTAGTGTGATCAGTTTGGTCACAGCAGGGCGACGAAGGCTGTCCCAATTCGAAGGATCCCTCAAATGCGGCTGACCGTCAGTGTTGCCAAGTCTGAGGTTTTCCCGCAGAATTGGGCTACTTTAAAGTTGTTGCCACAGGTAAATATTTTTTCCGCCCCTGATTGATTTCCACCCCCGTAAGTGCACCCCCAAGACATCCCTCAGACGCACAAATACAGGGGAGAATTCACACTACTAGAGATGGCCCGCGACTGCAGAACACAAAATCCACCTTGCATATACCTAAACCTACCAATCTCCGCCCCCTGATCTCTAACCCTTCCCCTAATCCTACCCATCTCCACCCCTTTGATCTGGATCCAACTCCGCCCCCTGGACCTCGTGTACTGCAATGATGTGCTACTGGCCCGATGGAGAAAAGCCAATGGGCTTTTTGCTCTACTTTTGCTGTACAGAACTGGGAACCCTGCCTACCGTCCTTCTTTACCCAGGCCACAAAGGATAGCTCTAACGAGGAAAAGCGAGACTGAGAGGATGAGCTGATCGAGCTAGTTAGGAAGGACATGAAGTTTCAGAGAGACAGAGAAGAGGAGATCACAGAAGAGCAGGGATAGAAGTGACAGATTGTTTTCTCTTCTTGACAGATTGGGTGATAAATACATTTTGGTTATGTGAATAAAAAATTGGATTAAAGGTTCTCTAAGCGATGTGGGGCCAAAACATTTTTGTCACATAGATCAAACGTTTCCTCACTATCGGCTAGCTGCCTGTCCCCTAAACACACTGTAAAAAACGCGGTCTCTGTAGACACCACAGGCTCCAAAAACGGCATCAAAAACAATCATGTCTCACCCGGACCACGAAACCTAACAAACAGTGTTCCAGCCAATCACTGGCAAGAAGTATTTGAGGGTGGGTCTCGGGGGTTAGTGCGCGTGCACATTAAGGGGGTGTGTGTGTGAAGGAGAGAGAAGCATAAGAGGGAAGTTTGAAAAATGGCCGAAACACGACCAAAGAGATGTCGTTCTGAGGAACAAATTAAAAAGAAGAAGGAGTCGGATAAAGAACGTGCGAAGTTCCGAATTTACATCGGTAGCAAAGCTTTTTAACGATGGCGAGAACTCCGGCGGCAGAAGGGCTTCCAGTCCGACATTCAGGTTGCTCTGTTTTTGCTGGACAGGTGGGTAACGTTAAATTGTTTGTTTGTTTTTTCTTCTAAATTGACTCTTATGTTCGCCAAACCCACACAAGGATATAATGTGCTAGAAATGCACGTTCACAATTATTTCAGGAAGGACGGAAGGGAGGGGGAGGAGATGAGATGCGGAGGAGGGAGGGTCTAGCTAGCCTCCGATTTGTTGCTCAGAGAACCTTTAAACAATCGTTGACATTATTTTTATGTAAGTTATCATTTGTAAATGAAACAAAAATAATGTCTGTGCATTGTTTATTTTTGTAATGCAAGTTATGACTTTTAAATCTAATAAAAAAAAAGTTCTTCTGTACACTTATTTTTGTCATGTCAATAATTTGTAAATGATACAAAATCAATTGTTCTACACATTTTTACTTACAGTTCTTTTTACAACTATTTACAAGATAAGTTACGGTTAAGATCAGATTTTTTTCAGAATTCCACTAGCGGGTTTAAAGAGGTTACTAAAGCGTGGGCTGCTACTCACTGATATGTTCTCAAAAAGAGGAAAGAATAAATGAAATGAACTCATATCCTCAAAAATCAATCCATAAAATATTTTAACCTGAAGAACTGTCCTATGAGCTAAAACTCTGCAGGACAGCGGCCCTCCGACATTGCCTATCCCTGATCTACAAAACATATTTTTAGTGTTTCTATTATACTGTTCATATTGTTTAAAACAATATCTAATAGCAAAATGATATATTCTGTCTGAGATGAGTTGTTAAAGCTGTGTCCCGGTAGTCAAGCCAGCTGACAGTCTTGCCTGTGACCGAGACAAGATAATCTTAGATGGCCCCTCCACGCACAGATCTCTCCTTTTCCTTTGCTCTTTCTCTCCTGTTCCCCTCCTCTGCTCTTCCATCTTCAGCAGACTTCCATTTTTTTAAATATAAAACACCATATACTTTTACCCAAACTAAATAATAAAAACACGTTTAAATGGGTACATTTTCTATAAATGTCTTCATTTTATTTTCTGACACAGCTGCAGTTCTTGTTAAAACACACTAGAGACACAAGTGCTTTATCAAGCATGAACAGCACAGCAAAAATAGACTCGGATCTGGCCCATTATCTGTTCACTGATGCCGACAGTTCAGCCGTCTTTTTATTTCTCATCTACATAAATAGGCCTATATTTAGTGGTAAAGCTAATACAAATTCTAGAAATCAATGAATTATTTTCTATAATACTTCCTCATCATCATGGAGAGCGCAGTTCGCACCGCAATATTAGATATTTTTTTACACAAATATGCCTATTTTATTTATTTTTCAACAATTATTCCATAATTTAATGAGTTCAATGAATTTCATTAAAGTATTAATGAAATTATAGTTTAATGAATTTCATTAAACTACAACCGTAATGAACACAAGCAAAACTCTGTCTGTCCTATTGTCACTTTCCATGTCAGACCCCCCAAAAACTCTGTAAATGTTGATAAATTGTTCTTATGAGGAACTTTACTCTATAGCACCGTTGCAGTGAAGACAGATACTGGGTAGAAAAAGCATACATCCTATATTTAGACCAAAAGGATCAAACAAGAATGTGGTCCAAATGATAAGTTTAGCTGCAATAGTCACCAAGACTACTGAACAGGCCATATAACTGCTGAATAATGCATTAATGCACCATGCATAAACAGAAATGATTGATTTGCAAAACAATGATAGGATGTTAGCAGTGAGGTTTACATTTGCTTCTCATAAGGGGAGGCCGCTGCAACAAAGGGGCAATTGCGACACACTTATTTTTTAAGTGTGAAGAAAAAAAAATTAAAAGTCAACATGAATGAATGGCTGTTAAAAGACTGATTCTTTAAAATATTCTATTAACATTATGTGTTTAGACAAAGATTTTTTTCTTGACTCATCAATATATAACAATATAATATTGATATGTGAATTATAATAATCAATTATTTTATTACCTTGAGGTACATTTTAAAGAGTAACTAAACACTTAACCAACTTTTGTAATTAATGATCTGTAAGAATGGATCTTTATTAATATCAGTCATTGATTCGAGTAACTTTTTTGACCTTTGTTTATAAAGCGTTCTATTTCTACAATATATGGTGTAAAAGTGTCTTAGTGCTGCCCTCTTCAGGTTGAACGGTGGCTACTGCAGTTGAATTTTCCTATTGGATGTTCCGCACTTCGTGACGTACGCAGGTTTCAGCTCACCACGCGAGCTACGCCTTGGCAATATAAAAACCATCTTAACCATCAAAACCACTGTAGGGAGTAAGGAATTGGAATTGTGAGTATTGAAACGATCAGGATAGAGTATTTTAGCATCTATTTCGTCCCCTCTATCTCCGCTGGGGTCTGCCCACTTTTTCAGCATTTTCATATATTGCCAGTGGGTGGAGTCAGGCTCTGACCAGGGGTTTAGTTACCCTTTAATAATCTAAAGAACCTTGTCCCTTTAAATAACTTTTAGTGCAATGCAAAAGTTCCATCCCAGATAGCAAACTGACATTGAATCAACGTGGAAACATGACATCGAAACAACGTTGATCTGACATTGTTTTGCTCATCGAATTAACGTTGAACCAACGTCAGACGCGTCATTCTTTCAAAACTAACGGAAAATCAACTTGAAATCAACGCGTTGTTTCAACGTTATGAAAGCAAACCAATTTTCGATTTTCATTTAGCTTTGAAGAATGCCGCGTCTGACGTTGGTTCAACGTTAATTCGATGAGCAAAATAAACATTTTTTCAATGTCATGAGAGACGTCGTTTCCACATTGATTCAATGTCAGTTTGCTGTCTGGGATGGATGTTAAAAAATCTTTATGGAACCATCAATGCCAATAACGTTTATTTTAAAGAGTGTAGAAACACAAGGCTAATGAATTAAACCTAAAAAGAGAAGACAGCAATAAATAACAGCAATGTTTTCTTAATTATATTTACTGTACAAAGTTTCAAGCTAAATAACTTGTCAGCTCAGCAAGTTTAGGTTGATGCGCATCTCATTCCTACTACACTGTAATTTTGTAGTATGAGTACTGTGTTCACACTAAAACAGCAAAGAGGTAGTGCACTCGAAAGTGTGGAATGTTGCACTTAAATGTCACAACTTCCCCCGCTTAGCAGAACGCTTGAGGCTAAATGTGCTAAAGCTAGCAGCAACACATCAGGTGCTTTCTTAAATGTTTTTAAAGGGGTGATGAACTGACAAATCAAATTTTATATTATATTATAAGAATATCCTGTAAGTTTCAGAACTGAAAACGTCCTTGTTAGTCCAATAAAAGCTTTTATTGACACTAGGCTCAGCAAACGGCTCGTTTTTCAAAGTGGGGAACTATGACGTCAAAGAGGATAAAACACCACCCCCGCAGAAGAAGATCAACGCCTACTTCAACACCGCCAGTTTAGCCCGCCCACCGATTCACCCAGTACAAGCATAGCTAAATATGCTAAATATGCCATTTTACAACATTGGACGTTTTCCCCCACGTACACCGATGGGTGAGTTAAACTCATTATAATATGCAAAACTGTTCTCCCCTGACAGCAGTGGGCGTTTACTTCCAAGTCTTCAGTGCGACACGCCCATAAAAAACGACCGTTTTTCAGCTAGGCTCACAACTTGGGTACAAAATAGCCTATTACTTATTCATTTTGATTTTTTTGAATGCAAAAACCAAGCGAACGTCATAGGTTGACCTCAGACAACAATATAATAACATTTAAAAAGCCAGTTCATGACCCCTTTAAGATGGTAAATGCTTCGATGTAGTAAAAAACATTGGAAACTTTTCAGCCATGATGAAAAGAAAGTGTCGAACAAACACTCTAGTCTATGCCACAGTGCATAATGTTTAGTACATGTACCATGTACAGTATAGTAAATCATTTGTGATGCATATTTAGTGTATTTATTGATTGGATATACAGTTTTTCGATAAAAGAAAAATCTCCCTCAACCAAAAAAAAAAAAAAAAAACAATAAAAAATAGGAAACTAACTTTTTTCAACCCAAGAAATGTAACATAAAATGTTTTAATTTCATTGCATTAGATACAAAATATAAACGCAAGTGTCATTTATTTTAAAGAGAGATGGTACAGGCACACTTTAAAAAGTTTGGTCTAAACTACAGCTATGGTCTAAGGCTCAATCCCAATTCAGGCCCTATACCCCTCCGTTTTGTGCGTTCACATCTAGGGGTAGGGTGTCCCGATTCTTGTTGTGATAGAGGGGTAGGGCGAAATGGGGTAGGGCTACATAGCCCTCGAATAGGAGATTCTATGAGCGGAAGAATACGAGAAAGTTCTGTCCAGTGGTAAGAGAAGACTCAGTTATTAACAGCTGGATTCTGTGCTCACCCTTGCCGTTCTGTGAACAGAGAGATCCTGCCATCCGCTGCTGCATGCTTCCATCCTTTCCCGTGGTAAGAGAAGACTCAGTTATTAACTGCTGTATTGTGTACTCACCATTGCTGTTCTGTGAACAGAGAGATCCTGTAATCCACCGCTGCATTCTGCCTGCTGCTGCCCTGTGAAAGAAAGGTGACACTTGTCTGATTCTGTCCTGTGAAAAGAGAAAGTCCACTGTAGGGTGACCACCTGCTAATAAGCCCAAGGGGGGACAAGGGGTATGTTTCTGAGGGACAATGTGGGACACTGCTTGGCGCGGCGGTGCCCCCACCCCACGGGCAGACTCTGATAGTGGTTTACCCATATCTAGAATTGTTACTATTGCCTTACTGTTTGTACATGAATAATTGTTCAAAAAAAAAAAAAAAAGCACATAGGCCTACCTTAGCACATACATTAATAATGCCCTATTCCCTAAACATGTGTTGCTGATATATGCTTATGAATAGGTCAACCAATGTGTATTTTTTTCTAAATAAAATGAATATTTTGAACATTCAATAAATTGACAGATGCACTTCCACTTACGATTTACTTTAGCAATTTAATTTTATTTATTTTTCATTACAATGAATTCACTTTAAATAAATAAAAATATAAAATTATAGGATTAACAGGAATTATAGTTGTTCAACACCACAGGAACAGTTTTAAAAAAAATTCGAAAAAAGTCTAAACTCACAACTCCAGAGGTTCACGGAACGACAAGGTGCGCTGTCATGACAACAATGAAAAAGTTGACATCAACCTAGTCAGCAGGTCACGTGGGAGTGGCAACCAGTCTTGGGGAAGTTCTCACTTTCTGAACTTTAGTTCACACATTTTAAAATGAACTAGTTCAGTTCAAAGTTTGCACAGAAATGTAAGATTTTTCCCATCTTAACCGACCTCGTTATAAAATCCGTTTAAATTATCATGATACGACACCTTTGTCAATGCCGGCCGCGGTGCGACACTGGTGGCTTGTGTTGCCAGATTGGGTGGTTTTTTTCGCTAAATATTAAGCCCTGTTTACGGTGAGTTTTAGCCGGGTTTTCGCCTGGAAGGCTCTATAGAAATCTGGCACCCTATTGAACGAAGTTAAACTGAGAGAGCGTGCGTTCACAGACACAAGAATGAACGAGTTCACACGTTCATCAGGACAGGCAGTAAAACAATACGTTCAGTTCACCCAAAATATGAACGAGTTCATGAACGTGAACGTGTTCAGGCACAACGTTTAGCTGTCTGGGTCTCGAGGATATAGACTGACCGATTTTTTTTTTTTTTTTTTTTTTGAGCAAGCATTGATTATGCGTGACACGGTCTCAATTTGCGGGACGCATGAATTGGGCTTCAAACGCTGTGCGCGCACGCGCTACGCGGGACGGGTGGTCACCCTAGTCCACTGTCTGCCGCTACCTGCCTGTAGTCCCCTGTGTCTTGCCCACAATTTACTGTTGTCTGCAGCTCTTCATTGGAGAGTCCTGGCCCTCTGTCCAATCACAATAACAATTGTGGTTCCAATATTGTGTGGCAGACCGGACAGGGTTGCTAGGGCACCAGCTGATAGAGTTGAACGCTGTGTGTGCACATTTAATAAATTATCAAAAGTTACAGTCAGTCTTTGTCCTGTGACAATGTGAAATTCATAACATAACATGGTGTCAAAAAAATGGACTGTAAAACGCTGGCGTGTTTGAGATTAATAATGCCAGCCAGACTAGACCTACAGAGAGACCTGCATGAAGAGTGGCCGGTTTTGAGAGAGCCCGCGCACATGCAGAGGCAGTTCTAACAGATGCCGAAAGAAAGTAAGAGAAATTTTAGTGTTTTCCCGTCAAGGAAAAGTTTTTTATCCTGACATGCACGTTAAACTGTTTTTGGGAACTCCTTAAACAAAAATAGGAACATTTCAAATGCTATGATAGGGGCTCTTTAAAGGATCGAGTGTGAGTAGGCAGCTGTCTGTATGCAAATTGGGGGTAACTGTTTTTGCTTGCATATTTTTATATTTAACACATTATTGATTTAAAAGAACATTATAAGATTTAAACATACTGTATGATTTTTTTTTTAATTTTAACTGTTTTTTGAAATTACATTTTTAAAAATTAAATGTAAATTGAAACATTACAAATGATTAAAGTCCTATACTTATATATTTAATAAAAATGTAAGCTATAATAAATTTCCTTTAATTGTAAATACCATGCAATTAAGTGTCCAAAAACATAACATTCAGTTTGCACTTAAGTATATTCTTTAAGGTATATTATTTCCATAATATAAAAGTTTTTTTTACAAGGGAAAATCTTCCTCTGCTAATGTTCTTTTTTTCTCCCCCAAGGCCAACATGTATTGTCTCCACAGCAGAACACAACAGTATTCACACCGTCTGCATGTCTGGGAGAGCAGCACAGTGTCACAATAAGAGCAGAGCACCATGACCGCTGCCTATCAGCACACACTGATAAGGCTTTGTGTATCACCTCTGTAGCTCGACATGAATGGGAATCCTCTTCTACTGTGTGAAAAGAAGATCCTTTACTTATACACTCTCTTCTCCAACCTTTCTATCATTACTGGAGAGTATTTCTAAAGCTCTTGTACAAAGGACAGCCCTGTTTCATGACATTTTAAGGTGTAATGTAAAAACATGACATTCTTGCTGGATTTTTTTTAAGGGTTCCCATATAATGTTAGCTATCGATCAAGGGCAGTGTCGGGAGGACAACCAGTTGGAGTGGAAATAGGAAATGACGTGCTGTACAAAAAGTTGATGCAAAATGCCCAAATTGTGTTTTATCGGAAGGTGCTAAAATATTTACAGTGCAGGAGAAATCAAAAATAAATAAAAACTGAACAAAAAGAAAACGGCAACAATGTGCTAATTTTGGCTAAACTTACCAAACTGCACAAGTTCTCTGACTCAAGATTTCTCAAGACTTTATTTGTTTGTATAGATACATCCGTGCTGCGAAATGTTTCAATGGGGACATCACACGAGATGGCCACCATTCAAACCGAAAGAAGTCTTATAACCATTTCAATAACTCCAAAGCAGTTCAGTTAAAGGTGCCCTATACTGGTTTTTTAAATTATTTTATAATGTTTCCTGGGTTGCCCTTATAATGTTAGTATGTTTTTTAGATCAAAAATAGTCATAATTTAGAAATAAAAGGCATTTTTCCTAGCCTGATTTTAGCCTCTGCTTTGAACACTCTGTTTGAAGGGGCGTGTCTGCTGTGTGTAACCGGCCTCTGCTGTGATTGGCTGACATGCTTGCATATGAAATAGCTATGTATGACATGTGAAACTCTCTTGAATAATTTTACTACAGCTATTATAGGTTTTTACTATTACAGCTATCGAGATTAACGAATCGTGAGATGTTTTTGAAGTATTTAGATCTATTCCCATGACATAAAGTGTTGCTGTGATTGAGCAAGCAAAGGACAGTGAGTCTGTCGATCGCGAGAATGAAGATGCACGATGATGTAAATACAGTTAACGTTAGAGCTTAGTTGTGCAGAGTAACGTGCGTCATTGAATTCATAACGAGTTTGGCAAGTGTCCAGATAAACTCGCGCTGTGATTGTTCTTTGATCGCTTTCTTTCTGTATATAATTCACAATTTAAATAAGATTTTTTTTTTCATCCTACTAAAATAAACGATGTGAAGTTGATTTTTAATCACTGGCCTGACTTACTTATACGATTTTAAAGTGAAAGATTACCTGTCTGAACTTGAACAACAACACATCAGCTCGATCCGAGGCCGGCTCTTGGCAAGTTGAGGAAACAAGTCGTCGGTGAAATGGTCGAAAATTTCCAGAGAAAATAAAATTAATCCATTGTTTCTTCAGAGGCTCGGACGAAGGAACTAAAATATACTTTTGTATTCGTGTGTAGATCCGAACACTGATCAACTGCCATGCTTCGACTGCGCAGCTCCGTCTCGTCTGTCACTGAACATGGGCTGGCATTATGCAAATATTTTGGGTCATACATATTAATGATCCCGACTTTTACGTCAGAGTCGGTATTATGTGAAGATTCGCCCGTTTTTCAGGGGTGTTTTTCAAAAACGAGATTTAAGTAAGGAGGAGAAAACAATGATGTTTGAGACACACTGTATGTCCATGTACTGAACTCTTGTTATTTAACTATGCCAACATAAATTCAATTTCACAGTATAGGGCACCTTTAAGCTAAAAAACTGCATAGAATCCTTTTAACAACAAATTAAATGGCAAAAACAACTGTTCTCTTTTGAGATGTCTCTCTAGCCTAGCTTGCGCCATAGGAAAACTCATTTTCTCGAGAATATTGAAGACAGATTTTTAAAATGCAGTTCAGCTCAGATGAGGGACTAGCGCGAACCTATGGCGAGGGGGCTCAGACGCGAGAAATAATCAGGCTGCTTTGCTCCCTGGCGCATCAGAGCCTTCCAGAATGGGCGTGGCTTATGTCTTCATAATCGCCTATTCCTAGCTATGGAATTCAGATTTTATCTCCTTCAGCGAACTCACCACTTCGCTGATCTATGGATAAGAAGCCTTCTCGCCACTGTCGAAAAGCCTCCAGCAGAACAAGCCACCTGCTTTGCAGTTCTGCAGACGCCAGCCTTTCCTGCTTTTTCAACTGGACGCCGCCTTCAGCTCGCTGTATTGCTCTGCAATCCGGCGCACTATATCCTTTTAATGCATTATTGTGTTCGCACCGCGTCACTTTTTCTAAAAGAGCAATTTCTGAGGCGTTGTTTCAAATGCCTCAAACCAGACTCGTACAGAGGCCCACTCTTTAGCGGAGACACCTCTGCGCTTTCTGTCTGCCCTCTTGAGCTCTCTGCATGACCCAGATGGACAGTATGAGTGAGTTTCATGCCTGGAATCCAGTCACGCTGAAACTGCGTCACTCACAACGGCTGTTCTAGGGTGAGAAAAATGCCGCTCTCTTATTTGCTTCCGCTAATTGTCTTACATCATTCCCTTCCCTGTGGCTCAGTGGTTTAATCTAAGTCTCCGTGCCAGAGACCTGTGTTCGAATCCTCAGACTGATTTTATGAAGTAGTGTGTGTATGACACGCCAATTGGTATTTCCATTTTTGGCGTGCTATCAAGATGCATAATCGCTTTTCAGCGTGTTTATGAACGCCGTTGACTTAACGTTATTACTGTACTGTATATATAAATATATGACTTCAACCCCGTCCCTAAACCTAACCGTCACTGGGGTTAATGGCATTTATGAGTGTTCCCTTACCATCCTAGGAAAAAAAAGTTCGCTCCCCAGATGTAGATCTACATTTTGCTTCGTTTCGCGCGGACATTTGATGGCGTGTACAGACACGCGGAATCACTCGGACGCTAATGGCGTAGACATACACGCATACACTGTTGTGGAAATAATTCTCTGTTGTTCGAAAAGATAGGAGGAAGAAGACAAGTGGAAACCCTTCAAAAGTCAAAGTATCAAAAGTTTATTTTCTTGCAAGAAAACAATTCCGAAATTGGCATTCAACATACAGAACAATGTCTACATGTGAAGGCGAAGGCTAGTCCTTCTCGCCATCCGTATATATACCTTAAAACCCAGGAGACCGTCCTGTACAAGCTGTGTCTGCTTTGCAGCAGTTTGTCCCCTATGCTGTCTAGAAAGGAAACCTGTTGGTGCTGCGTTTAACTATTCTTGTAAACCATATATTCAATAGGCTATGTGCACAACCGTAGTTTCGAACTTCCGCTTTTGTCAGAAGTCGGCATATCAGTTTCCGGTCTACGACTGGTCATCCGCATCCACTAATAAACAAACAAGATGAGTCCTGCTGTTGAACAAAAAAAAGAGTTCTTAAACACATCTAAGTTTCTAAGAACTGTAGGTGGATCTACCGTCCGTTTCACACCCATTTGCAGTGTGTGTTGTTAATGCGTTCACATACTGTATTATGATGCGTTTGCACAGTGAATAACTGATCCGCGGCTGTACAACAAACACATACTTAATATTTTTACTATTTTTTGCGCGTCGATCAAAATGTCTATTTTGTGCAGCCACTGCGCATGAAGGTGGGTGTTTATCAGGAAGCAGTAGAAGCTCAAATGGCTGTTATAGCGAGCAAAGTGCCACAAAGTAGTCTCCTAACGCACCACGTAAACAGGTTAGGGCTTTCACTTTTCACTGATGTGGTACATATAACAGCAGCACAGCGATCGTTTCCACGCCGAATCTATTTCTGCAAACGCTGGTGGTCAAAATGATAAAGATAGACCTGAAAATGTAGTAATTTCCCCATAAATGCGTTTAATTAAATAAAATGTAGTAATCTCTCCATAAATGCACATTTACTTCAACAAGGCGACAGAATGAACAACACTCGTCTCAATCGTGGAGGTGGAAAAATAAGTTATTTGTGACATGCAAGATCTATTGTTTTAAAATTAAAATGCAAGAGAAAAGGCAAGTCGGCTGCTTTTGTCAATTTCAAGTTTTAATTAAAATTATTTGCGATTTTAATAGGAAATATTTGACCACTTGCTTGAGCAACTTGTAATGCATGGAGTAATAGCCCTAACTTACATTGTTTAAATTGTGTTTAAACGTGCATACTAAGAATCGCAATGCTGACACAACTTTTTGTTTTTAAAAATAAGTTGCAGCATAACTTCTGGACTTTAATAAAAATATTAAGTATGTGTTTGTTGTACAGCCGCGGATCAGTTATTCACTGTGTGAACGCACTAACAGCACGCTCCTGCACCGCAACACACACTGCAAACGGGTGTGAAACGGACGTTAGATCCACCTGCAGTTCTTAGAAACTTAGATGTGTTTAAGAACTCTTTTTTTTGTTCAACAGCAGGACTCATCTTGTTTGCCCTTACGAAAAATAAGTTTATTCAAGTGTACTATTAGAATACTTGTTTTAAACTAAAAATAAGAGAGTGTACTTTCAGTCTACTTTCAATATACTTTTCAGATATATACTTAACAAAATTATACTTAAGTATACTTGGCTTATACTGACAAGTATACAGAAAAGTCTAAGTATACTTGTACTTAATCATTTGATCAAGATATACTAAAGAAAAGTATTCTTTCTGAATACTGAAAGTTTAAGTGTACTTGGCTTGTACTTGTGTTTACTCTTTTATTAAATAATTTTCACATGCAAGTTAACATGCAAGTTAACATCGAGTCTGCATGCTTAAAGTACAGTTAATGGTTTATTTCAAGCATAAATACTATAAGCTAATTGGAAACTTAGTTGTATACTTTAAATGCAGAAACTAAAGAAGTACAACCTGTTCGTGGGTAGTTATGTATGTGTTCGTACTGTGTTGTCCTTTGTTTGAACTGGGCATCCAAAACAATATTTGTTTGAAAACTATGAAAATTTATAAAGTAAATGACTTTTTGATTTTGACTCCTGTTTGTCTTGTGAATATTTATATTTGTAGTCCACTGGTAGAGTAAGTTAACATCAAGTGTACATAAAGTACAGTAAAAGGTATATTTCAAGTATAATATGCAAGTAGTAACCTATCCATATGGAAAAGGTTTGCTAAAAACACCTGTGATTCTTATATGTTCCAACAGAATATTGTAAGAGACATATATGCTGAAAAATCAACATATATAAATTGCATAATATTAATATATATTTTAATCATACATGTCATATACTGCATGTCCTACACAAAAGCCATATAGATTTTATTTATGTAAAAACATGGGAAAATAATGCTAATTTAATATTCATGTCCAGCATATATCTTAAAGTATTAAGTTGACTTTCAAACTCACCCTGATGTCATCCAAGATATGTATCACTTATTTTTTTTATACACAGAATGGACTTCAATGGCAACCAACTATTCAAATGTTCAAAAAAGTTTAAAAAGTATAATATTATTATTATTATTTTTAGTATTTTTTTAATTATTATTATTATTTTTAGTATTTTTAATGATCGATCGTTTCGCTAGATTAGACCTTTACTTCTTGACTGGGATCATGTCGAAACTTTGAAGCTACATTGAGATGGACATTTGAACCTTCTTAGAAAATTTTAATTTTTGGTTGCCATTGAAGTCTGTGTAGAAAAATCCTAGAATTTTTTCCTCAAAAACCTTAATTTATTTTTGACTGAAGAAAGAAAGACATGTATATCTTCATCAGAGTAAATTATCAGAATTGGGGTTTTCAAATGTCTTTGTATTTCCCTTTAAAGTTTTCTGAATAAAAAAATAAAATAAAATAAAATACTATTCTTAACCTGTACAAACATAAAACTTTCCTTAAGGTATTCTTATGCATATCACCACCAGAGTTTATCACATATACAAAAATATATTCTCGCCAATTTTCAACATTTTATTCACTGTTCTAGAAACATGTTTGACGCAACTTTGTTAAATCGGTGCACATGATTTAAATAAAACTCGGTGATGAATTACATCCGGGACTTTTACTTGTTGAGCGCGACGAAACATGCAGAGACATTTTACATAGACGCCATTTTTTTTGATTCGCGATGCAAGGCATTCGATGACGATGAGGGAAAGCGCATGGATTAAGTGTTTTATCGCATTTATTTATGCATTGTATAACGTCTTATTGTTTGCTGTGCGTGGCTAAACCGCTCTCAGGGGGGCACTTCCGTCGACGCCCGATTCCGATGCAGAGCTGACCAGGATTCGTTTGTTTTTTAACAGGGAAACGGTGAAGGTAAGTGTTTTATCTAATTTACAATATGTGTATTTTATAATATATTTATTTTCAGCGATGTTTATTAGTGGATGCGGATGACCAGTCGTAGACCAGAAACTGATATGCCAACTTCTGACAAAAGCAGAAGTTCGAAACTACGGTTGTGCACATAGCCTATTCAGACAGCACAATGATGTTTGTGTTAAAGTTTCCTGTGTTCAAGTACAGCTCGACTTCACACCCCAACTCAGCTCTTGGTCGCAACTAATGTTCGATATCACACCTTTCTGCTTTATCTCTTGTTTGATCAAAACCCTGCACACATACAATTCACACTTGAAATACAATGAGCTATTAAAATGTTTCCATGCTGCTTGCTTCTTTGTTAAACACAGAACAATATGTCCTCACACTAAGCTTACATTACTTATGCATTTCTAACAGTTTAGTTATATCTTAAGCTTACTCTAACTTATGCATTTCTACTACCATCTTTTTATATCTCTTTGGATTACATGAACATCTTCCTTAAATGCTTATGAGTATATGTTAGATGATATGAATATTTTCCTTTAAATGCTTACGAATACATCTTTTCCAACGTTAGTAAAAGTTACACACACATCTATCAAGGAAGGAGAAACATATATAAATGCAAATGCAAAATTAGCCATTACAACACGCGGATAGCTCAAAATGCGTAGAGATAACACGCCACTTGACTCGAAAGTGGCGTGTATGTTTACGCAAAAGTCATGATGTCATGTTGGTCTCTGACAGCAGGTGAAATGGGTACAGTGCATTTTAACGTCCGTTTTGCACGTCATGTACCGTCTACATGACTCAGACGGACAAAATGAATGTGTTTTTATGCCTGGGATACAGCCACGCTGAAACTGTATTTCCTCACAGTCACAATGGCTGTTCTCACTAGGACATGCTGCTCTCTTCACTGTGCTTACGGACAGCTTCCTTATGTACAGAAAGTGACTCGTCTCTCGCGCCCTCGCATTTCTCAAGGCGGGGTTAGAGTATCAATGAGCATTCAAAAATAGGCAACCCCGCCCCCGCGCTACTGACATTCTACATCTGAGGAGAAATCTCCTCACGCTGACCAACAGGAAAATCTGGCATCCCCATTCTGATTCGCATCCAAGAGCTCTTGGGTCCAGGCTATGTGTAAGGGCCATACATGAAGGACCCACAAATCGGGACAGGGATGCCAGATTTTTGTAGAGGGGTCATACATGAAGGGCCCACAAATTGGGACGGGGATGCCAGGCTTTCCTGTTCACCTGCATAAGGAGACCTTCATGTATGGCCCCTCAAAGGGTATCCAGGTGTCTCCTGGATAAGGTGTTAAAAATAATCACTGAAGCAAGAGCACCTTCTACGCTCAGAAATGGGTGGTATTCTCTGGCTGATGCGGAGCACGAAGCCTGGACCCAAAAGCTCTTGCACCCCCTCCACGCTTAAAGGGACAATGTGTAACTTTTTATGTAATTTATTATTTAAAATCAATATTTTTATTCATAAATATGTCCTCAATGGTGTACAAATACCTCTGCCAATTATCTAAATTATCCTCGTAAACGAAGAATTTATTATCTTTATATTCATGGGACAGGTAAGTCCACAGAGGCTTCCATGCATTTCCACCATCTTGAAAAACTATAATAGCAGAGAGGGACATAAAGTACTAAGCCAACGCGTTTCCACAGTGCGTTTTTGTTCAGACCCAGCGTGACGTGACTAAACGCAGCAGAAGCAAAGGAGCAGAGCAGTGAGAGAGTGAGAGGCGCTTGTCACGGCCCCAGCAAGTTTAAAAGGCTCCATTCCAAATCCTTGTTGCCAGAAAAGTCCAAAAAATAGATCATAAAAGGAAACGTCACCGGAGATTACAAAACACACAAGTTAATGTCGAGAATAGAGCTAATGCAGCTTCCTGCCTTGAGTTTGGGCCTAACGACTCCAGTGTCATCCTTAAGCCAAGGCATGGTTATGTTACTTCCCATTAAGTGAGAAGAGGTTATGAAAGGACATCTTAAGGGACTAAAAAAGCTACTCTCCTAATTTCTACAGATTCCAGGATCGCTAGAAAACCTACAACTGCGATCATACAAACCACTGAATTTTAAAGCAGTAATGAACGCTACATTTACATTAGCTAACATGATTTCTGTGCTAGTCTTACCTGCAAATGCTTCTTTAGGTTAGATGACGTGTCCTTCGATAAACAAAGTGTTTTGTTCCTGGAAGACACAGTTTGCACTGTACAACCATGTTGTTTGCATTTTCTTCTTTGAAAACAAAATAGCAGCGGAATATTCATTAAATTAAAGCGTTTTTACCCGCAGGCAGCATCGTTTCTACTAGCAGCAGTGATTCAATCTGTCTGAGGAGATTGTATACAGCTGTTATTTACGCATGCACCAGCAGGTGGCACACGTGAGTCATTTCTCGCAACAGAACCAGGAACTACTGTATAATAAAACAGCGTTTGATATAGTGTTATTATGCCAAAATACTGATTTATTTAGTTTTAAATGAAACCAATGCAATCTTGAAAGTATTCCCCCTTTTTTCAAAATTTAATTATAAATCTGATTACTATTTTTTTATGTAACTGTAAAGGCCATTGCACACGGAGTCCAAAATTCGCATCCAAAATTTTCGCACGTAAAAAAAAAAATTCGACCTCACGTTATGTCAATCACGCTTACAGACCGCCTCCGAAACTTTCGTCCGTCATAAAAAAATTCGGATCGGGTTCGATTTTCTGAGTTTTTCGCATCCACAGCCAGCATTTTGAGAGGTTTTTTGACAATTCAGGGCCGGGGGAGCTCGTGCCGTACATCATATGCGCAGTGCTTTCATTTTCAGTTTTCAATTCGATCAAGTGTTTATGTTCTATTCTCATGATTGGATTATGAAAGGAATAACCTCCCCTTTCAATCAGATTGAAATTTCAGATCGATTAATGTGTGATTGAGCTGCCAATGCGATAACTAATGTATTATTTGGGTACAATATATAGCCTAAGCTGTAGCCTATACAGCTGTTCTGTCTGCCCAGTGCTTCCAACGGGCGCACCTGCCCAGCGCTTCCACACGCGCGTGTGTGTGTGTGTGTGTTCATACCTTAGACATACTGACAGTCTCTGTTCAGAATTGATTGGTTCATGGAAATTGGTGATCTTGTTTTTAAAATATGGCTCCAGAATCGCAAGCAAAGCATCAAACTGTTCCACTGACATTCTGAGGTAAATTTTGAATCGCTCGGGATAAATTCGCAACTCCTTTATAAGGAGGTGCTTTCTCTCGGCGCAATTTCAGGATTGGATGGACACAATATTTTCTCTTTCTTCTCGAGACAACAAAATCATCCTCACTGCTTGACGAATCCATTTTGTATTTTTGCGTTTTTTCCCCGTAAAGGTTTAATAAATACGCATCGGACTCAGTGTGCAAGGGTTCTGTGCGTTACGAATTTTAAAACTGACGAACACGAAAAAACGCATACGAAAATTTCGTACTCAGTGTGCAATGGCCTTAACGAATTACAGTTACTGCATTTTTGTATCCTGATTACATGACGCTGTTACATGTGTTCCATTACTTCCCAACCCTGCCTGTTAGTATCACTGTCACAGTCTATTATGATATCAGTCTATATGATTATGATAGGAAATCACCACCATGAAAAGCAATTGTTATTCTATGGGCTGCTGTGTAGAAAACATCCTTCACTAGCTGATTATTTGGATATTAGTGGCAAGGACGCTATTCATCTTGTGTAATATTACAGTCTGAATGTTAAACGACACACAGTAAGGTTATTCTATCAGACTTCCTCAGATGTTATATTTTTTAAATAATGATCTCATTTCACCTCTCTGTGCCGTTACTGTGGAAACTGATGCCGTTGTCATGGCGATGCTGCCATCACCTCATAGGGCTGAAGAAGGCAGGGAAGCCTTTCTAGTCAATTTTACAGTAACATGTATATACATACAGTATACAGTTATGTGAATAGGTTTGGACACCAATGCTAAAGTTGCCTAAAAAGAGGAATAAAAAAATCATCTTTTGGAAATTGATAAGAAATGTTTTGCCTTTTGTCTTATTTAGAAAAATGAGGAAAAATCCAACCTTAAAGGACACCAATTTTCTTTAAAATGTTCTTCCT
The DNA here is from genome assembly GCF_988280905.1 of Pimephales promelas. Classification (NCBI taxonomy): domain Eukaryota; kingdom Metazoa; phylum Chordata; class Actinopteri; order Cypriniformes; family Leuciscidae; genus Pimephales; species Pimephales promelas. The sequence goes on from NC_142790.1 coordinate 6,364,131, forward strand.
TAAAATATTGGGTGCATAAGTCAGGATTATGTTAAATTCCCATAGAGTCAGGGAGATTTTTATTTTTTAAGGCCAGTTATTAATGGATCCAGGATAATATGCATCCTGATAAAGTTCCCCAGAGATGCTTCACGTCACTTCTGCCGAGCCAGAGACACTTCACGTCACTTCTGTCGAGCCAGTGTCAACGGACAAGATGGCCGATCCAGTGTCTCCGGACAAGATGGCCGATCCAGTGTCTCCGGACAAGATGGCCGAGACAGTGTTTGTTTCTGTGTTTGTGTCTGTCCTTGTGACCATTTCTGTTCTAGTGTCTGATGTCTGGTCCTGAGAGGCCATCACCGCTCTGGCCGCCTGAGGGGTCTGCTCCGCCCTGGCCGCCCTAGGGCTCTTCACCGCCGTGGCTGCCCGAGGGCTCTTCACCGCCCTGGCCGCCTGCACAGCCTGCTCCGGCCTGTTCGCCTGCACAGCCTGCTCCACCCTGGTCGCCTCCACAGCCGGCTCCACCGCAATCTCCAGGTCCTCTTCCGCTCCACGGGTCTGGCCCTCCATCCCGCCCACAGGTCCGCCTCTGATCCACCACTCTACTGGACTATTGTTTTCTGGGGAGCGTCTGGAATCCGACACCCATGACCATAGCAGATACATCCAATTTATAAAGCCATGCAAATGCATCTTTGTATTTCCTGAAAGAGTTTGCAAACAGCAGAACATTCAGCATCAGATGGAAGTTTTTTTGGACAGCATTGGTCTGGCAACAAGAATTTCATTCTGGAGTTCATTTTTTCCAACCCCTGCAATATGGGATCCCGGCGGAGATCACTAGAGCACCAGGGTCACCATGGATTATCATACCTAGCAGCGGACTTCGGAGACGGCGAAAAGAGCGCAAACAAAAATGAGGATGCAGGTTTGGTGTGCTACAGAACCCCTACAGACCACCGCTCCCCAGTCTCTTCATCTCTAACGTAAGGTCTGTAAACAACAAAATGGAGTTGAGACTTTGTTTATCATCACGATCGACCATTCAAAGAAGTTGCGTGATGATCATTACTGAGACCTGGCTACATCCGGGAGTCCCCGACGCAGCTACCGAGCTAGCAGGCCTCTCTGTACACTGCAGCGACAGGACCGCGGACTCTGGTAAGAGCCGGTCTATACAAATGTGTCTATACAAACAACAACTGGTGCATAAACACTGCTATTATTGATAGACATTGTTCTCCAGACTTGGAGTTGTTGGCAGTTAAATGTAGGCCCTTTTATCTGCCACGGGAGATGTCTGTTGTTGTTGTTGTTACAGCTATGTATATTCCACCAGACACGAATGCTAATGCAGCACTCGGTTATATGTTAACAGCTATAAACAAGCAACAGAACACTTATCCTGATGGGGTATTTATTGTGGCTGGTGATTTTAATCATGTAAATCTGAAGACTGTGCATCCAAGGTTTGAACAACATGTTAAATGATCCACCAGAGGGGAGAACACATTGGACTGTGTTTATTCTAACATCTCCAAACCTTTCCGAGCATCTCCCCTTCCTAGTCTTGGACAGTCTGATCACCTGGCATTTTTTTTTTAACTCCAGCATACTGCCCCATTATTAAGAGACTGCAAACTGTTACCAAAACGGTTAAAATCTGGTCTGGCTGTAGCAGAGCATTCACTATCATAAAAGACAGTACTCATCCCTTTAATTATTTATTTGCATTGCTGCCATCCGGAAGACGCTATAGAGCACTAAAGACTCACACTTCCAGATTTAGGAACAGTTTTTACCCAACAGTCGTTATTGAACTAAATTCCCTCTCTCGTGCCCCTTTGTCCCACAGCTGCTTCAATAACTTTGAACGGTCATGTATGCAATACTGTTCAAATGACATGTAAAAGACACTTAAGACATTTTAAGCTATATTTTTATTACTTTAAATTATTGTTTTTATGGATGAATACAGTTGTTGTTTTCTAGGAGAGATGTCAAATTTCGTTGTAAACCATGCAAAGACAATAGGTATAACTAACCAAGACAACAGAGAGGCTCAAGCAACTGGATGTCAAGAAATTTGTTGGATTTTGGCATTAAACCTCAGAGGGCTTGCATCAGTTGTAAATTCTTTGTGGAAAACCTGTTCCCTTTCGAAGGGAACTCAACAATACGTCGAATGACGCTATGGGGAACGCCTCAGGCGTGACAGGTGTCTGAAATCAAATATCAACTCACAGTAATCAGGTTGACCGGCGACAGCCCGTGCATCATCAGCTTGAATGATGAGCACGTCAATCTGGATGTATAAGAAGGGCGCCTTGAAACCGTGACAACATCTTTTCGTCTTCAGGGACTGTTTGTCTGTGTGATAGTATCAACGATTAAGCGCACAGAGACGCGGAGAAACACTTGTGAAACACCGACTTGTGTTCAGATATTTGACACTGGAGGATTCACACAATCTGTACATGTTCTGCCTGAGAGAAGAGCACGTGCGGGAAGCTCTCGAGGGAGTTTTCTGCGCGAACTGTGAAAGTTTTCCTTTCAGAACTCTCTGCTCTCGTCTGTCCCACTTCTCGAGGGAAGTGGGCGTGGCATCTGAACCCTGTGGTTCCGGTTCCCGCTCAGGCTGAGGCTCAGTGACGGTTGAGCTCGGGGAGCTTTCAGATGGAGCTGGCAGATTATCGGGAGAGGGGCGTTAACCTCGTGGATGATCTACCAGCTGACGAGGGTGAGTTACAGATTAATGTTGAACATCTCGCTTTCTCTCTCTGGTGAATCTGTAACTGTTCTCTTCGGACAGGGCAGGAGTTGGCTGTAATATATATAGAAAAGGTTAAATTAAAACAGTTTGGTTGAGACTGGACCATTTCAGCCCTCCTGCCCAGTGTACGCTGAGCTGGTTGACATTATGGGGCACGCCACAGACAGATTGCAGTTGCAGTGGAGGTGCGTCTGGGAGGAACTCGCTCATGGTATTTTGGATGGCTGGTTCCTCCCCACACGTAAGCCACCAGCCCGGATGAGCCTTCCATTCCTTTCCGATCTCCACGCTGGGATGGAGAGGGTATGGAAAAATCCATTCTCCTCACGTCTCTATCTGCATCAGCGGGCTAGTTTCGCTGCTGTGGAGGGAGCCATGGAGCACGGATATGTGTCGATGCTGCCAGTGGACGAGACGTTGGCTAACTATCTCGCCTCTGGTTGCTCCTCTTCACTAAGAGCTCTGACCCTGTCATCCAAGCTGCTCAAGACATTGAATGACAGAGCGTACACGGCAGCAGGTCAGGCAGGTGCGGTTCTGCACACCCTTGTGGTCCTCAGGCCTACCAGACCGATCTGCTGCAGGACTCCGGGCCACCAAGCAATATGCTGTTCCATCGGTGCTATGGTGGCCACGGAGAGACATCTGTGGCTCTACCAGGCTGACATCGGGGAGAAAAGAAAAATTTTCTCCTCGATTCACCGGTTTCGCTTTCCGAGCTTTTCGGCCCTTCCATCGAGATGGTGGTCGATAAGTTCAGGGAGGCGTATAAGAGCTGCATAACGCGGAGGTCCTCTGCCCAGCCACAGGCAGGCGGAGGGGCCTGGTCTGTCATTTTTTGAGGATCACAGACAGACCCAGAGGATCTCAGGTCCTGGTTATGAGCTCCCACATACTGTGGTTGCCGGGTTACAGGCCTCACCAGGCCTTCCTGGTTATGAGCTCCCACATGCTGTGGTCGCTGGGTTACAGGGCTCACCAGGCCTTCCTGGTTATGAGCTCCCACATACTGTGGTCACCAGGATACGAGCTCTCACATACTGTGGTCGCCAGGTTACAGGCCTCACCAGGCCTTCCTGGTTATGAGCTTCCACAAATTGTGGTCGCCAGGTTACAGGCATCACAAGGCCTTCCTGGTTATGAGCTCCCACATACTGTGGTCTCCAGGTTACAGGTCTCACCAGGCCTTCCTGGTTATGAGCTCCCACACATTGTGGTCGCTAGGTTACAGGCCTCAAAGGAGCCTTCCTGGTTATGAGTTCCCACATACTGTGGTAGTCAGGTTACAGGCCTCACCAGGCCTTCCTGGTTATGAGCTCCCATACATTGTGGTTGCTAGGTTACAGGCCTCAAAGGGGCCTTCCTGGTTATGAGTTCCCACATACTGTGGTAGTCAGGTTACAGGCCTCACCCAGCCTTCCTGAATGTGGGCTCCCACATGCTGTGGTAGCCAGACTACAGCCTCACCACCTTTCCTGAGCACTTTGCTCCCACTCTGTGGTCACCAGGCTTCAGACTTCATTGGCCTTCCTGGTTGTGAGTTGTCACATGTCAGGTTGCAGGCTTTACCAGGCCTTCCTGAATGTGCAACCCCCACCTAACGTGGTCGCTAAGGTGTAGTTGTGAGTCTTCACATGTCAGGTTGCAGGCCTCAGCGGCCTTCCTGAATGTGAGCTCCCCACGCATTGGGACTATCGGGTGTCAGGACTCGTCAGGCCTTCCTGATTATGGGTTCCCACATGCTGTGGCTGCCAGGTTACATGCCTCAAGTTCGGCCTTCCTGAATTCAGTGTGAAGTACACAAACCCATACTTCACCTATTATTGTGGTAAATCACATGACGAGATGTCTTGTGTACTTTCTAAAATCCATTTCTTATGTTTAGGGTCACGTGCGGTATCCTTCGGTCCCTTATTATGTGGCTCAGACCCTGGTCTTCCCTTGGGTCCCACTTTAAGAGTTCTTAAGAGCTAACTTCTGGAAGTAGCTCCCACTTGATGTGGTTTTTCAGGTACACGCCTTATCAGGTCTTCCTGAAAGTAAGCTCCCACAGGTTGTGGTCACTAGGTTAGGTCTTACTGACCTTCCTGAGTACGAGCTCCCACCCGATTTGGTCGCTAGGTTACAGGCCTTACCAGGCCTCCCTGGGTATGAGCTCCCACATATTGTGGTCGCCAGGTTTTAGGCCTCACTAGGCCTTCCTGAATTCAGAGTAAAGTACACAAACCCATACTTCACCTATTATTGTGGTAAGTCACACAAACGATGTCTTGTGTAGTTTTTAAAACCCATTTCTTATGGTGAGGGTCACGCGTGGTATGTTTCGGTCCCTTCTTATGTGGCTCAGACCCTGGTCTTTCCTCGGGTCCCACTTTAAGAGTTCTTAAGAGATAACTTTTGGAAGTAGCTCCCACTTGGTGTGGTTTTTCAGGTACAGGCCTTATCAGGTCTTCCTGAAAGTAAGCTCCCACAGGTTGTGGTCACCAGGCTGGGTCTCACTGACCTTCCTGAGTACGAGCTCCCACCCGATGTGGTCGCCAGGTTACAGGCCTTACCAGGCCTTCCTGGTCATGAGCACCCACACACTGTGGTCACCAGGTTACAGGCCTCACTAGGCTTTCCTGGTTATGAGTTCCCGCATACTATGGTCGCCAGGTTACAGGCCTCACTAGCCCTTCCTGGTTATAAGCCCAAGGCACACAGGTGCCCATCATGCTTCTGGGAGATCTGGCCTACCCACTTCGGCCATGGCTCATGAAAGGTTATCCTGATACGGGAAACCTTACTGAAGACCGCTACTTCAACCAGAGGCTAAGCAGTGCTACAATGACAGTCGAATGCGCATTTGGTCGATTAAAAGCTAGATGGAGATGTCTAGCCAAACGTCTTGATGTTGACATAGCTTTCGTCCCCACTGTTATTGTTACATGTTGCACTCTACTAACAGTAACATATGTTAGAAGCACAATGAAACATATGGTGAGGACCTCCCTGCACCTGTCCCTCCTGAAGCAACAGGTGAGGATGTTGACCCAGTGGCTGCTGTGGACACTCAACCATTGAGAATTCGGGAGGCACTGACCCAGCATTTTGCAACACAGCACTGAACATGACAATACGGCGAGATAATAATGTGTGAATGCCTTATGATATTAATGGAATATAGTTTGAATTTAGTTTAAAATTTAGTTTAGTTTGAATTTAGTTTAATATATGGAATATAGTTTGAATTGAACTTACAAATATTTGTGATTATTTTTGATACTTTTACTCTGTTGTGGTGGTTATCGTGTATCAATAAAATACAGACTACATTTATTCTTGTTAAACGTGTATTTATTTGAACTTTTCAGATCTAATAAGTCAAATGTTAAAAAAAAATGACAAGTGCATTCAAGTCTAAATGGATGAAAACAAAGCTCCTCTAGTTAACATGGGATAGCTCAAATTAACATTGGCTACACATTACAATGAAGAAACAAAAAAGGCAATTCTTACATTCCCTGAGTACTGACCAAGTCCCTGGCCGCCATCTTGGCAACGCCTCCGGGCAGCTATTTCGGACTTAACAAGACCAGGCTCTATCTAAATGAATGGGCAGAGAGTCAGAACTGCACTTTCACTGTTCACTGGGACATAAAAAACTGCATGTATAGAAACAGCAGTAAAAAATAATAAAAATCGCTGAAAAATGTTGATGACTTTGCTCCAAAATAAGGTTTAAAACGCTGTTTTCCCACAGGCTATACTTTTTACTGCACATGCAACGGTTCTCTCACCGTCTGTCGCGCGTGCCCTGCACAGTTTGAAACACAGTATATGCGCGCTCTTGCTCGCTCGCTCTAGATTCCGGGGCGGGCATCAGCGAGCCGCTATCAATCTGCGGGAGACACCCGGAACTTCTGGGAGACTTGGGATGTCTGATATTTACACAATGCACACATACACTGCATATCAAATCTGCCGCCTTTTCAAACAGTAATGTATTTAAATGTTTCCCGGCTTGACCGTTAAAAGCAGACGATTGGCTGTCCAGTGGGAGGGGCGGGGCATTTGCATACAACCACCATCTTTGGGGTTACGGGTTTTCCCTATACATTTTTGTGGCATGTCTCTATATAAATAGTCTCTGGTACTGATAAATACAAAAATGGGATGCAGGTTTTGGCTATCCATTTTCAAAAGTTGCCATATGAACAAACTAGTTTTGAGCAGTTTTTAGGCAGTTTTTAAACAGTTAGATTATTATTTCTAAACACTATTAATTGGGCTGGGGGGTGAGGCTGAAGACTGTTGGGGGCTTTCTGGCCTTGACTGAGCAGAAATGATGGGCTGAGAGTGTGTGTGGCCCTGGTAATAGGTTGAAGGTTGGGTGTGATGGTGAGAGAAAGGGATGTGTGTCTGAGTGTGTGAATGATGAGAGGACATAATAGAAGCATAACCTTCGTACCAGCCATGAAAGTTGGTAGCTTCGCTATGGTGAGGTGTTACTGTTGTGTGTGTTTGATCTGTGCAGTGTTGGTATAATCTGGAAGGATGGGAGGAGGTTGTGTGTGATCTTGGTTGAAGTGCTGAGCATTAGTATGATCTCGGTGGAAAGGTGGATTTGGGTCTGATCTGAGCGGAAGGAAGGAGGGCGTGTATGATCTTGGTGGAAAGGTGGAGTGTGGGATTGAGATAGAAGGGAGGTGACCATGTCTTTTTAAACCAAGGAGGGTGTGCTTGCTCTGGGAATGGCCTTAGGACAGGAGTTCTGTCAAAGGAACTGGGTGAACATGCTCATCATACGTAACTCGTGGACTTACTGTGCAGCCTGTAGTTTGAGTTGAAACTCTGCGTCATTCGTCTAGCTGAGAGTACTGGCAATTTTATATGCAAACAGATCCATTGTGGATTCCATCCTGTTTTTCCGTTTTCTCCGTGTTTTTGGACCTGTAAAAACAGAATTTCTTTATGTTTAGAGGAAATTGTTTACGATAGTAACTACATTTCTTTAAGGGTTACTTTACTTTTTCAATTTAACCACTTAAAACAAGTATTTGTAAAATGGACACACAATGACTGATAAAACATAATCAAACCCAAGCAGTTCTACTCTCCTGATGGTGTGCACCAGTTGCTTCTCTGATGGAAGAGGTAGGCCTATTATCACTTGAAAGGGTTGAGTCACTGAATGAGGTCTCAGGAGAATCATGGTATGTATCATGAGAATCATCTGCATAAAAAACAAATTCATTCTTGACACATGAAATGTAACAACTAGAACATCAGAGAATTGTGCTCTTTAATAGTTCAGTTTTGAATGTCAGACAATCCATGTCAATCCATGTCAGGCACAAAAAGGCTAATGGATACCTGAATTAGCCTATATGTATTATTATATATTATCTGCATATCTATTAGCACTCATCTCCATGAAAGCATTCTGCAAAAGAAAAAAAAAAGTTTACAAAATCATTTAGATTGTTGAAATATTTAATTTACAAATACCCATCATAAACTTCTTAAAAATAATTCATAAATGAAAAGTTCTTAGAGACGTATTGTAAATTAACAAAAAAATGTCAACAATTCAACAAAATCATGAACACAGATGTAATGTATGTGTGCTATTTATCTTTCTATTCTATTTATCTTTCTATATTGAGGTGAGTTGTTCGCTAGTTGGGAACGGTTGTCAAAAACGTTTTTAGAAGACTTAATACCATCAGCACCAAGAGCCACTGCAAATTAATCCTATGCTTTTTCCTTTGCCTGCAGGTCTTTATAAATCATATAATGTGGATCATAAATAACTTTGTTCCTCTCAACCTCTACAATGAGACGGAGTGTCGTCCATTATTGTCGTCTTTTCAGGTGCACTCTGAAGACCACCGCCTGCACCACATGCTTTTGTTTATGATTGTAGGCATGATGTCAGCATGACATATGTTCTTATGCCAATACATACAGTATATATATATATATAAAACCTAACCCGAACCCAGTTACAGATTAATTTAATTATGTGTGTATGTATCAATATGTGTGCGTGTGTGTGTGTGTGTATATACTGTATATATATATATATTAGTAATATGATAATAATAATTACGTCTATATCTATATACATAATTAAATTAATCTGTAATTTAAGTTAAACTGGCAGTAGGTTGTATTTCAGGCAAAAAGTTTTTTTTTTACACATTTGTTTTCTTTTTTAATTGATGAAGGTCATTTGATTGACTGTTTAAAACACAAAAGATATCATCAATGTGCTTTTTGATTAATACTGCTGAGTATTTTAGACAAGATCAATGCATTCTCACTTTAATTCAGCGTGTGTGGCACAGCAAAAATGGACCCAACGCCTATCCTCAGCGAGGGTGATACATTCAGATTGTACTAAATCCAACGCATTCTCATCCTTTAACGTCATATAAAAGGCTATATGACAAAACGGCGCTATACTACGCACATGGCACCCGTTATCGTTAATATAACACGTGCTGTGAGGGCTAAGTTTAGGTGTGGGGTAGGGTGTGCGTGTCATATTCACGCTAAAGGATTTATAACGTCTTGGGTTCACGTGTTATATTAACGAGAAAGGGTGCCATGTGCGTAGTATAGCGCCGTTTTTGCAAATAGCGTTCTATATGACGTTAAAGGATGAGAACGGGCTGACTAAATCTGTGCAATAATTATTTAAATGATGCACATCATTATACATTTCATTTAGTTGCATTACTGAGCAATTAAATGTAGTCACTGTCATTGTCACTGTCATGTAAAAGTCACTGTCATTGCTCATCAGTTGCCTTGAATGGGTAGTGGATTGATCGGTGGACAGCAGTCGAAGACAGAGATAGTATGAAGGGATAATTGAATTTTACTAGGGCTGTGCAAAAATTAATTGCGATTAATCGCATCCAAAATAAAAGTCTGTGTTTATATAATATATTTGTGTGTGCTGTATATAATTATTTTGTATTATAAATACCTATGCATGCATGTATATATTTAAGAATTATTTGCACTTAAATTCTGTATATATATATATATATATATATATATATATATACATAATCTATATTATATAAATATTTTATACATGAATAACACATTTTCTTAAATATATACATGCATGTGTGTGTATTTATATATACAAAATAATTATATACAGCACACACAAATATATTATGTAAACACAGACTTTTATTTTGGATGCGATTAATCGCAATTAATTTTTGCACAGGCCTAAATTTTACATTTCAAGTGTGTGTTGACGACAAAATGTTTGGCTTACCGCATTTCATCACAGTACTTCATTTACCAATACACAAAACAAGAAATTTGCCCCTTATTAATTTGTTATGAACACTGGAAACTTTAATAGTACGGACTTCTGAACTACACATGTCCCCAGTTTGAAATGTAATAATCTGGTCAGTGTACGATTTAGGGTTTAATGTACTTCCGCATTCTTCTTCTCCTCCAGCAGCATGGGGTCTGCTCTGATTGGCACGGTTCAGTGCACTTGGCAGGAGAGGCCTTTTCTAAAAGATGTGTGGGCTGATTGGAGGTGGTGACCATATGGAGGTGGCCGGCTCTCATTAAATGTGCAGTTCAGCTCTCTCATCAAAAAGCAGTTATTCACTATACATTTGACTTCAAGCAATCATATACGGTAAATTACATATAAAAAGGTAATTCATTTCAAGGAATTTGAATGAGCTGATGGCATTGGAAGAAAATTAGCTTGAGATTCAATAAGTTATTGAGAGCAATAATGTCAGACACCACACAGACATTTCCCACTCTTCTCTCAACAAAAACTGTGTACAGTAAGGTACAAAAATATGGTAGCTATTACCTACCATTGGTCTATAATTTACAAAGTTAAACAAGCATTTAAAGGGATACTCCACCGGGTTTTCATATTAAACTATGTTATTCCCTTAACTAAGATGAGCTGATGCATCTCTCGTCTCAGTGTGTGCACTCTATCGCTCTGTATTGCCGCAAAAATATGTTAGCACTTAGCTTAGCCCAGTGCATTAAATATGGGCCCAAAAGAGAAGCGACCAAACACTTCCTCGTTTTCCCTATTTAAACACAGTTACTCGATTAGTGTAACTCGACCTAGGCTGGTGACACAAAATAAAACTTTTTCTAAGCGTTTAAAATTGATGACTATATTGTATGGCGGAATACCATAAAAAAGTGCTTTAGAGCACTGCAACTTGGCGCAATAATACCTTCACTCGTGAAAAGTCCTCTTACCGGCTCCCGCTTCCTCACTCTCCCCCTCCCTCTTATTTCCGTCAATGCAGCCAACGTGACATGCGACAAAGCGGGAGCCGGTAAGAGGACTTTTCACGAGTGAAGGTATTATTGCGCCAAGTTGCAGTGCTCTAAAGCACTTTTTTATGGTATTCCGCCATTCAATATAGTCATCAATTTTAAACGGTTAGAAAAACACAACGTTTTATTTTGTCACCAGCCTAGGTCGAGTTACACTAATCGAGTAACTGTGTTTAAATAGGAAAAAACGAGGAAGTGTTTGGTCGCTTCTCTTTTTGGCCCATATTTAATGCACTGGGCTAAGCTAAGTGCTAACATAGTTTTGCGGCAATACAGAGCGATAGAGTGCACGCACTGAGACGAGAGAGGTATGCATCAGCTCGTCTTAGTTAAGGGAATAACATAGTTTAATATGAAAACCCGGTGGAGTATCCCTTTAAGAACTTCTAAATAAATAACATTGATTTAAGAGGTATAGGAATTTCATGTTTTTATATTTAAAGCGGCCATTCAATGCAGCCATTGTTTGGGGTTTAAAACAATATGCTATGTTATGTCTGTAATGCAGAAGTCAATTCAAATTATTATATGTCTTTTATATTATTATATATGACGTCAGGTTGGGGAGAAGCGGAGAAAAGGGTGCCTCAGCCTAGTATTAGAACTATGGCGACTGACTGGGATGAGGAAGAGTTAGCAAGAAGAGCCAACATGCTTGATGGCCCACAGCCGTATAATTTTGAACCTGCTAGACGTGAGAGGGCAAATGAAAAATTGCCTAGAACTGATGGCCGTCATAGCCAATTAAATGCATGGTCCGAGGAGAATGAGTCGAGTGTTGCTATCATTTACATATTATATATATATATATATATATATATATATATACACACTCACCGGCCACTTTATTAGGTACACCTGTCCAACTGCTCGTTAACACTTAATTTCTAAGCAGCCAATCACATGGCGGCAACTCATTTAGGCATGTAGACATGGTCAAGACAATCTCCTGCAGTTCAAACCGAGCATCAGTATGGGGAATGAAAGGTGATTTGAGTGACTTTGAACGTGGCATGATTGTTGGTGCCAGAAGGTCTGAGTATTTCAGAAACTGCTAATCTACTGGGATTTTCACGCACAACCATCTCTAGGGTTTACAGAGAATGGTCCGAAAAAGAAAAAACATCCAGTGAGCGGCAGTTCTGTGGGCGGAAATGCCTTGTTGATGCCAGAGGTCAGAGGAGAATGGCCAGACTGGTTCGAGCTGATAGAAGGGCAACAGTGACTCAAATAACCACCCGTTACAACCAAGGTGGGCAGAAGAGCATCTCTGAACGCACAGTACGTCGAACTTTGAGGCAGATGGGCTACAGCAGCAGAAGACCACACCGGGTGCCACTCCTTTCAGCTAAGAACAGGAAACTGAGGCTACAATTTGCACAAGCTCATCGAAATTGGACAATAGAAGATTGGAAAAACGTTGCCTGGTCTGATGAGTCTCGATTTCTGCTGCGACATTCGGATGGTAGGGTCAGAATTTGGCGTCTACAACATGAAAGCATGGATCCATCCTGCCTTGTATCAACGGTTCAGGCTGGTGGTGGTGGTGTCATGGTGTGGGGAATATTTTCTTGGCACTCTTTGGGCCCCTTGGTACCAATTGAGCATCGTTGCAACGCCACAGCCTACCTGAGTATTGTTGCTGACCATGTCCATTCCTTTATGACCACAATGTACCCAACTTCTGATGGCTACTTTCAGCAGGATAATGCGCCATGTCATAAAGCTGGAATCATCTCAGACTGGTTTCTTGAACATGACAATGAGTTCGCTGTACTCGAATGGCCTCCACAGTCACCAGATCTCAATCCAATAGAGCATCTTTGGGATGTGGTGGAACGGGAGATTTGCATGGATGTGCAGCCGACAAATCTGCGGCAACTGTGTGATGCCATCATGTCAATATGGACCAAACTCCCTGAGGAATGCTTCCAGCACCTTGTTGAATCTATGCCACGAAGAATTGAGGCAGTTCTGAAGGCAAAAGGGGGTCCAACCCGTTACTAGCATGGGGTACCTAATAAAGTGGCCGGTGAGCGTATATTCTACATTATGTTTAATTTAAATATTGCCCACTGTGTCCCTCTGTGTCCTATTATTTGAGTTCCGGTGGCATTTAGGAGCATAGTTCTGCCACACAAACAACGTCAGACTGTATAGAACACGACCCTGTCAGAGGAATGTTAACAAGCTTCAGATGCAGTCAGGCTTGTGGTAACTTGCTATTCCTCTTGTTGTTGGGTCTGTCCACTATTCACTATTCATTCAAAGCTGCCTTATGAAATACAATACAATACAAAACAATACAATATTTAGTGAATCTTGAACCTTAGTGGCCTTCTAAGAGTGCTGATAAAACAGTTCAACAGCACTGGAACTTTTCACTGGCTGTGTATCACTCATGTTTCATGTTCCAGACTCATTCAACACTTTCTTCAGGTTACATAGTTATGCCAGCAAGTTATCGCTTGCCCAACCTATTTGTTCACGAACACTGAATAATTCAGGACCAAAACACCAATATGTGTTTCGCTGTGATGCAGCAGCAGTAGCAGTAACAATGTTGGCAACATTGTGTCTAAAAGTTAATCAATATAAAACTTTCTTTTTTTAAATGCTGCTGTATTGTTAGTCCGATAACTTCTCAAAAACTGAGCTGTAAACATCCTGATTTATGTTTCATCTTTCCTTACGCTGATTTGTTTGATCCTGCATGATATCAGGCTGTGTATGTGACTGTCAGTGACTGGATAAAACTGCCGCTCATTTTGCAGACTCATCCATTTTTTCATGCAGGAGGCAATGCTGTGGTGGAAAAAGGGAAAACAGCTGTTATTTTGCAAAGCAAGTGTTACACAATGCAGAGTGGCATGATTGAAGTTGGCTGCTGTTGTCCATGTGTCAAAACATCTCACATAATAATGCAGCAGGAACATTTTCCTGTAATCATGCCAATCACAATGCAAAACAGATATAAACTACAGATTATATGACTCCAGCAAAGCTTCTTCGAATATGATTAGATTCCAGAAAAATAGCTTTAGCCAATTGTCATGCTGAAGTCGCTAAATAGAGGATCAAACCTTGTTAATATAGCTGTCAGACAGACCAAAATAAAGCTACCTGAAGCACCTAAGACAGAGGAAATACCTACGGGAGCCACCCAATGGGCATTGCTAAAATAGTCTGAGAACACTGGGACTTGATACACAAAGGGTAATGGACCAACAAGAATTGAAACAATCAAAACTACAAGTGATTACAAACATGGCAAGGGAAACAGTGTGTCCCTTGATAGTTCCTGCCGAACTGTCTGGATAGCCCTGGCCGCCTGAAGGGTCGTCTCCTAGACCAGCCCATAGATGAGTATGCGAAAGACTTCATTGAATTGGCAAATGTAACTTCAATGGATTCTTTGTGCCTCATGATATTTTATAAGACGTGAAATAAGATGTGTAATAAGACGTGAAAGAGAAATTTAAAGTAATACTCATGTGACGCGCCGCCTGACAGTCAGCTTTCTGTGCAAGTGCTTCAGATGTGTGCCCTCAGAAAACCTTAGAAGTTTAAACTGATGTGGTTTTAAAACGCATAGAAATAGTAACTTTCATGATAATGAAGAACTACAAAGTCATAGACAAAAGAATCAAAACCAAACAAATGTTAGTTGTTAGTTGTTAGTTTTTGAACTCTAAAAGCACAGTGCTATTCTGGATAGGGGTTGGGGATCAGCAGCTCATTTGTATTTAAAGCCACACTGTGGAACTCTTAGATACTTTATAATATATTACCAAAACCCATTGAGATGGTACATCGACTTACAATAGGTTGAATGACACGTCTGCCGTAGCCTGAAGGTGCCTGTATCGCTTTTACTAGCACTTTTACTAGTAACTTCGGGTTTTGGGTAAGAACTCAAAAAGATCTCAAAAAGAACTACAAAATTCGACTGCTTAACGGCATACGTCACTTCCCCCACCACCCCAAACTTCCTCAGATTCTGACGTTAGTGCTCAACTCGCATTTGATTGCCGTCTGTATGTTTTCGTCATGGCCGAACAACAGCCTCAAAGGAAGTAGGCAAAAGTTTTATCAGAGGAAACTAAAATAAAGAAAAGGGGAGAGTGACAAATTAAAAGCCAGGACGAGGACTAACATTGGTCCAGCTTTCACTTCGCTCGCCGGCGTGAGCGGAAGGGTGCTCGACCGATGCTGACACTTGCCTGCACACAAATGCCGTTTCCAAGGTAACCCAGAAAAAAATTCATATAAGCAGTGTAGTATTTTCTGGTATTCCGGCCACAGCCGATGGTGTTATGAGTGTAATAAAATGCCCACAGCCAAGTGTTCATTTCTACACACAAACACAGCCCGCCTCAGTGCAGGGCTCGCACAAATAAAATCGACTCATGTCAAATGTAAGGTTACATTAAATGTAGTGAACGTGCCCACGACTCAGTAGTACCCACAAACACTAACGTTAAACACCACATGTCCCACTGTTTCTGTAAAAATAAACCAACATACATACAGTCAGTTCAGGTCGACTGTGTTTTTAGTGCAGTGAATGTGCCCGCTGTCCCGCGCCCACATTCACTCACAGACATGATAAGCCCCACTGGGATCAGCCCGCTCGCTCTCTCTCAGCAGACTGCTATAAGGGATTCGAGCGCGGCAAGGCTGCCCAGCCCGCCTCAAACACTGCAAGCACACGCAATCTAAAGACACGGGAGGCTGAACGGTTGACTGTTTGTTGAATTTAATTTGCGACAGTGCTGCAGAGCTTGTGGCCTCTAGGGATGCTAGACATGAAAGTTACAGGTCGAGTGCCCCTAGTGGCCAAAAGCTCCGCAGTGTGGCTTTAAAGATACATGCTTCAACACAAAAATTGATATGTACAACATTGTATAATAAATGATATGTGGGGTAGTGTGAGCTGAAATTTCACAGACACATTTTGTGGACACCTGATACTTAAGCCGGGTTTCCACCGCAGGAACTAGGGACTTTGGGGTGGTACTCTGTGTGTTTCCACCGCAGGAACTAGGGTTTAAATGAAGTTCGGGGTAAATAACCCCAGGGACAAAGGTTCCTGGGACAAATCTTTCCAAGTAATTTCGGTGGAAACACGGCTTTACATTACTTCCTGTTGAAAGGGGTATAATAGGTCCCCTTTTAAGCAGATGTCATAACAAATGTCAGTAGATTTAGAAGATTTTAAAATGAGTGGTTAATTCATAAATCAGTAAAATCTTGGCTTAATGAAAACTGGAAGACGGCACACAATGAAGAGGGATGGAGTTACATAAGGTCTACAGTTTATGAGATAACCTTAAGCTATGATGTAAAACAGCTAGCTAAACATAGATTGTCTAGACTAGCAGGCATGGCACCTGTTGTGCTGTAACCACTTTTGTCTTGTAATTGCACATTTATACAACAGTTGTAAGTTGAGTGTGCTGAAGGATACCGTGCTAAAGTTTATCTTAGCAAATCGCAGCTCCTGTCGCGATAGAAAGGTCATCAATCAGCAGGAGGTGGTGCCTGATGAGTTTTCGGCCAGCTGTGTTGTCCCTTCCAGGCTATTTGAAATTGGGTCTGTTTATAGTTAAACAGCAGAGAGAGAGATGAGGCCTGACAATCCCATACCTCCCCACGCTGGCCTCATTCCTCGAAACTGTTTGTCTAATGATAGCCTTTCTGACACCTGATGAATCTAGAAAGCCTGCAAGACAGACATACTATTCCTGCTTTTGTAACCACCATTAAGCCTTGCTTGTTCAACCAGCTTAAACAGAAAGGTTGACCACTATTTTGGTCAATGAAAAATAAGAATGCCCATGATAATAAAAAAGTTATAATATTAATATATAATTTTTTTAAATATCTAGTGTTGTGTTTCTTAGACATATACTCTGTGTATTTTTGTTTCATGTGTTTTTGAAAAACGTCCATATTCTTTTTAAACGAAGTTTAAAGGGCACCTATTATGCCCCTTTTTACAAGATGTAACATTGTTCTCGGGTTTCAGCACAAAATACCCCACAGTTAATTTATAATAACCATTTGAAAATGTCATTTTTGGGGCCTGTTTTAAAATGAGCTGTTTTGGTGTGTACAACCTTAAATGCAAATGAGCTGCATATCCCACCCTGCCATTGGATGAGGGCGTAACTTGCATACCTATGACAGTCGTTGAGCAATAGGGCTGAGAGAGAGGGAGAGACTCACTGTTTTGTATGTCATTCAGCCGTACATGTTTGAATGGGAATATAGACATTATGCACCAGAGAAACGTGGGCGCCGTCATCTTTAGAATATTGTCTTTGAACTTCCGTTTTTGCGGTCGCTCTGTATATTTCTATGGCATCGCTGTCGAGGAGTAATTAGCTGGTGAAGCTAATCGAGGAGTAATTAGCTGGTGAAGCTGGATTTACTTATTATAGAGTTAACAAAAGTTATCATGAGCATTGTAATGTTTATCATAAGCAATAGTAAAGCAGATGTCTTAAGAAATGTCGACCGGGAATTTTTTTACGAGCAGTTCATTCATACCTATGCAAGATCGCTGTGAAAATACAGACCGAAAGTCAAAATGAGCGCAACGCTGAAAAAGGGGCAGGGCTACATAAGGTCTATATATAGTCTCTGATCAGACCCAGATGAAGCGTCTCGCTTACCTCTCTGCCGTCGTGCATGGTTAGGAGCTCAACCTCTGTCTTTTTTAGATTACAGGATATGTTTAACTAATTTACAGTATAAATACTGGTTCGTGAGTGCCTCAACAGATAGACCTATAGATAAACTCATCTTTCAGGCTTGACACATCAGCTTTTTCGAAATCAGGAGTGTGGCGTGGGAGCGTGAGAATTAGCTCAATTGCGTGATCGAGTCTCACGCTGAATGCGTGAGAGTTGGCAGCCCTGCTAGTGTTTCCTGCTCCTGTCCTGCCAGATGTCTGTCTCATTTCCCCTTATCCATTACAGTAGCTTCTATCAACTGACACCAAAACTTGCATTAAAATATCGTAGTTTTGCAGGATGCGCAGCCTTTGATGTCAACATGGGAACATTGTAAGATTAAGTGTACTAGTTTATTACTTGCATTTAGCATAATAGCTTCCACTATCTAAACAGGCCTGTGACCCATTTATGGCTCATAACCCATCAGTTAAGAACCACTGATGTAGAGTTTAAGCATCGCTGATTCCCCTGACTTATGAAATCAGAGAAATTTTACATAGACATGCACAGACCGGCTCATTAAATTCTTTTTACACACCAGAAGAGGAGGCACTGCCTCTGGCACAAAACTGCAGGCTTCACTGCAAATCAGAGTAGGCTGCTTTCTAGCGGCTGCAGATGTTGAAGCTCTGTATGAGGCTACTGTAAAATATACTTGTCTTGGAGTCCCAAGAAGAGAAACTATATCCAATTACTCGAAGCTTAGATCAATAGATTCAGTGAGGGTTACACTTTATTTCGCTTGTCCAATTTAGACATTCTACTAACTATAAGCAGAGCCGGACAGTATCGGAGTACATTTACTTGAGTACAGTACTTAAGTACAATTTTGAGGGATCTGTACGTTACTCAAGTATCATTTTTGGGGAGTACTCATGACTTTACTCAAGTACATTTGAGAGGGAAATTTTGTACTCTTTTCTCCACTACATTTCTATCCATAACCGTGAGTATATGAGTTACTTTTTCTAAAAAAAGCATCAAGACAAGACTGAACGATTGAAAAGACTTGTAACCCCGGTTGAAGGCAGTTTCGCCAAAGAGGCTACGTTCCAAGTACAGCTTGATGAAAGTTACCCCTACCACAACAACCACTTCTTCAAAGCCATCAACAAGCCAGCATGTTCTGCCTAAATTGTGCATAATTTGCAAAATGTTTGATCAACCATTAAAACCAGTAAAAACATTTACTTGTCAAGCTAAATGTTTTAGCTTGACAAGTTGGTGCAGTCTGAGACATATATATATATATATATATATATATATATATATATATATATATATATATATATCTTTATAATTTATTCCTCATATCTTTAATATAAGATTCGTCAGTGAGCCAAATTTAATATAGGGGCCGGCAGTGAGCATCAAAAATGCTGATCGATCAAGACGTGCTGTTGCTGGACAACAATTACTACAAATATACAGCATCAAGCAGAAGGCTAAAGACATAGCTATCTTTGTGGCACACAGAAATGTATGTCATCTTAAAGAAGGCATTATGTCTGTCAAAGAGGTAGAATCTTTGATTTGTGACCATGAAGAGGCTGACACGAGGCTCCTACTTCAAGCAAAACATGCCTGGAGTGAAATTCATAATAAGATAATCATCCAGAGTCCTGACACTGATGTTGCTATCATTATACTTTCAATAATGGCTAAGCTTCCCTCAGCAAAGATGTACTTTCTGACAGGAACAAAAGACAGGCAAATAATGTTAGATATCCAGGCTATTGGTTCTGCTTTGGGTCCTTCACTAACAGATGCACTGATAGGACTACACACATTCACTGGCTGTGACTCAACTAGTTTCTTTTATGGGAAAGGAATACTACTATATATAGTGTCTGGAAATGCAGAGTACATCAGTGCATTTGTTGCTTTTGGGAAATGGACAGCATCACATTTGTCACCATAGAACGTTTTGTGTGTGAGATGTATGGAGAAACAGTATCAGATGTTAATTTGGCCAAATACAATAGGTTCTGTGTCCAGGACTCTTCAGAACAGGCATTACCTCCAACAAAAGATATACAGAGCACTTCAAGCGTGTTAACTACCAATCTGCAATCCACACGAGAGCATTGGATCCTTTTATAAATGCTCCCAGTCTAGACGACTTTGGATGGATTGTCAAGGATAGAGATCTCATCATATCATGGATGACTAAAGATCCAGCTCCTCAACAGATTTTGGGATCACTTCACTGTGGGTGTTCGGTAATGACCCTTGGAATTCATATAGCATATCATAATCACTTATTAAGCCTATGTTAATTTATAAAATAGCAAAGTATGCCTAATCAATGACTGTACCACATATTCTAGATATATGAAGGCTATCATGATCATTTTGCCAACAATGAACCATGGATTTATTTAGTTTATATATATATATATTTTTTTTTAGTTGAATTAATCACCCAATCAGCATGGCTACATGTATCTGTTTTCTCCTAAATAAAATCTCAAGGGTTTATTTCTTGTAAGTGTAGAAATATGACAAAAGTATTTTAATTTTCCTATATTATAGTGTAATGTTGATTAAAATATACTTTTGAAATATTCATTTTCATTTATATAGTAGCCTATATAGGCTATATGGATTTTATGTCATAGGAATAATTATATAAATCATTATTACATTATTATAATAATTGTTTGGCATCCGAAAACACCATTAATAATGTAATGTAGACTGAGACTCTCACAACTAAAAAGATGTTTGAGCCCTCTTTATTGTCCTAGTACAAATCAATGCTTTATCTTTGTTTAACGAGCAGTTCATGGGTTGAAGCTCTTAATTTCGATCTGATCTGATTCATTTAACCTTAAAATGTAAAAAAGACATTTTAAGGTTCTTGCGGGGAGCAGTCAGTAAAGCATAAGATTATTTTTCTGTCTGAGTGAGACTGGAAAACCCGTAGTGGACAAAATCGGAGTGATAACAGAACGCTTAGAATGCAGAGAGGAATGTGCTCTGACTCCAGTCCTGGTTTTGCGTCCGCGCCGTTAGAAGCTCAAGCTTGCAGGCAAGATCGCTCTAGATTAGACGATATTTTAACTAATTTGCGGTAAAACTAGTCGATCACGAGTGGAGTGGACGAGTGGACAAATACGGAACGATTCCGTATTATAAGGAACGGTTGGCAACCCTACCTCTTACAGTGATGTAAAATTACGATTTTTGCGCCATTGTAGGAGGAAGTGAAAAAGGTAAATAGGGGATTTCTCTCATCTCAGGGGAAAATGAGAGAGTCTTGCATGACCATTCAATAGTATGACTGAATTGCTAAAAATGGAAATCTTAATGCAAATGGGTGGAGTGTCCCTTTAATGTGCTGTTTAAATGTTTGTATACTTTTATTTGAGTGTTGATTATTAAAGGATTAGTTCACTTTTGAAAAAACTTTTACTGATAATTTACTTACCCCCATGTCATCCAAGATGTCCATGTCTTTCTTTCCTCAGTCGAAAAGAAATTTAGGTTTTTGATGAAAACATTCCAGGATTTTTCTCCATATAATGGACTTCAATGGGAACCGGATGGTTCAAGGTCCAAAAGATAGTGTTAATAACAGTTTTAGATGCAGCTTCAAACGTCTTTAAACGACACCAGACGATGAATAAGGGTCTTATCATGCAAAACGATCGGTTATTTCAAAACTTATTCCAAAAATGTAACTTTTCTAAGGACAAATGCTAGCCTTGCTATTTTCTAGCCTTGCTATATTCTTGCTATAAGGCGCGTTTGCAACGTCACGTAATACGTAATTACGTTCAAAAGGTCACGGGCGACGTAGCCGGAAGTACAGAATCAAAATCTATCCACATCGTTGTTTTTCCTTTTAATTCCTTTTTTTGTAAATGGTGTTTGAGTTAGCTTGCACGTTCAACCTATGCGTTCAACTTGTAAACACTGAGTCTGTACTTTCGGTTACGCCGCCCATGACCTTTTGAACGTAGTTACGTAATACGTGACATTGCAAACGCGCCTCACAGAATAGAGCAAGGCTAGCATTTGTCCTTAGAAAAGTTACATTTTTGGAATAAGTTTTGAAATAACCGATCATTTCGCATGATAAGACCCTTATTCATCGTCTGATTTCGTTTAAAGACATTTGAAGCTGCATCTGAAACAGTTATTAACTGTCTTTTGGACCTTGAACCATCCGGTTCCCATTGAAGTCTATTATATGGAGAAAAATCCTGGAATGTTTTCATCAAAAACCTAAATTTCTTTTCGACTGAGGAAAGAAAGACATGGACATCTTGGATGACATGGGGTTGAGTAAATTATCAGCAAAAGTTTTTTCAAAAGTGAACTAATCCTTTAATGAGTAAAAAAAGATTTGGCACATCACTAGTACCTGTATCTAGCTGTTTCTGCAATGGCAAACATATTTGAATCTGTCTCTGTATTCGGTTAAAATTGAACGTGGGTGGGGCTTACAGTAAAAGTTTGTCAAAACTGTTTTAATTATATTCCCTTCATAGTTAGCACAGTACTGTATGTGTGTGGAACAGGTGTGTTCTATATGTATAATTTAATCTGTACATTTTTTCGTGCAGGTAAACCATTCAATACAGAACAGAACTTGCAGTAATAAGAGCAATTCTGACATATACAGACTCTTAAAAAATTAATTTGCTCCAACCCAGTTTCCATCAAAATGCACACTCACAAAATGTTGCAAAAAATGTCTGCAGTGTTGTTGTTTGTTTTTTCTGACCTTCACATTTCTTTTACA
This sequence comes from Pimephales promelas, assembly GCF_988280905.1. NCBI lineage: Eukaryota > Metazoa > Chordata > Actinopteri > Cypriniformes > Leuciscidae > Pimephales > Pimephales promelas. The sequence continues at coordinate 6,386,725 of NC_142790.1, forward strand.
ATCTGTCCTTGGTGAGCTTTTGGTAGCATCTATGGCCGGTATGCGAGTAGCTTCTTAAATCCATAGCAAATATTCAAATAGTTTTTTCTGCATGTCCCAGATCTCATGGCATGATTCTTTCTTTGGCATACAACTAAGAAACCTTAGATATCTTGCATAACCTTTGAAATTCAATATAGTATTCATTTCAGTCTTACTCTACATCTGCCAAAATAATAGCAAAGCTATTGTGAAAATTCACAGTTGAATTCCTCTTTTGCAAATGTCTCCTTTGATGTTGTCCAAGGCCATCTTGATGAGTCTGATGGTCTTTTTACAGTGTATATACACACCACCCCTTTCTAGAGTCAGTTCAAGAGTATACATTTCTCTCTGTTCCTCTCTATCTCTGTTTGTCTCTCCAGGCCTGAACACATGCTCTCGCACTGTCTCTGAGTGTGGGAACAGATTTTGTAGTTGGATTGAACATGATGTAATGTAATGTAAGGACCCTTGTCCATGTGTTATTTAAATACATCTTACAAACCCGGACATATTTCACCCCAAATAACATATACCAACAACAAGCTTCATTTGCAGACCAATTTTAGTATATACTGTGTGTGTATATAACTGTATATATATATATATATATATATATATATATATACAGGTCCTACTAAAAAAAATAGCATTTCTATATTCTATATTCCGATTCAAACATGTACGGCTGAATGACATACAAAACAGCGGGTCTCTCACTCTCTCAGCCCTTCTGCTTACTGACTGTCATAGGTATGCAGGTGACGCCCACATCCAAAGGTAGGGATATGTAGCTCTTTTGCATTTAAGGTCGTATACACCAAAATAGGTCATTTTTAAACATGCCCCAAAAATGACATTTTCAAATGGTTATATGAAATTAACTGTGGGGTATATTGAGCTGAAACTTCACAAATACATTCTGGGGACACCCGAGACCAATATTACATCTTGTAAAAAGGGGCGTAATAGGTGCCCTTTAATACTGATGATTTTGGCATACAGCTCATGAAAACCCAAAATTCCTATCTCAAAAAATTAGCATATTATGAAAAGGTTCTCTAAACAAGCTATTAACCTAATCATCTGAATCAACTAATTTACTCTAAACACCTCAAAAGATTCCTGAGGCTTTTAAAAACTCCCAGCCTGTTTCATTAGTCAAAACCCAATCATGGGTAAGACTGCCGACCTGACTGCTGTCCAGAAGGCCATCATTGACACCCTCAAGCAAGAGGGTAAGACACGGAAAGAAATTTCTGAACAAATAGGCTGTTACCAGAGTGCTGTTTCAAGGCACCTCAGTGGGAAGTCTGTGGGAAAGAAAAAGTGTGGCAAAAAACGCTGCACAACGAGAAGAGGTGACTTCCCTGAGGAAGATTGTGGAGAAGGACCGATTCCAGATCTTGGGGGACCTGCGGAAGCAGTGGACTGAGTGGAGTAGAAACATCCAGAGCCACCGTGCACAGGTGTGTGCAGGAAATGGGCTACAGGTGCTGCATTCCCCAGGTCAAGCCACTTTTGAACCAGAAACAGCAGCAGAAGCGCCTGACCTGGGCTACAGAGAAGCAGCACTGGACTGTTGCTCAGTGTTTGCATGTCATTCAGAAATCAAGATCCGAGAACAAGTGGGCACTCTGGTCGACCCACTGGGAGTGCTGCAGCCTCTTTGAGACCTACAGGGGATTCTGCAGGCCTTTCAGGACCCACTGGGAGCACTGCAGCCTCTTCGGAACCCACTGGAAATGCTGCATGGAGAGTGGACAACTCTGGGACCACTGGAGTGAGAACCCATGAAGTCAGGCCCTCCTGGACCATCAGATCAGGGCATATGTACCAAACAAGAAACACGAGGGAACATAGACAACAAAACAACACAGGACTGTAAACACAGGGAGATTAAATAGGGGAACGAACATAAGAGGGTAACGAGGCAGGCAGGTGGGGAAAAAAAAACAATAATGAGATAACAAGATAACAAGATGGGTTTGACAATTGACAGGAGAGTACATGGCACAAGGAAATGCATGACAGCAATGTGCTCAAAACAAACCAGACTAAACAAACACATGGCAAACCTGAGTGTCACAGCTCTGCCACTAAACCAAGAGAAAACCCAGACAAGGGTGACAGAACTGTGACACTCATATCGTTGTCAGTGTGTTTGGGCTTTAACACATCATTAAAAAAGTGATTTCTGAGCTTTCATGCAGAGTTTATTTTATATCACTTTTTTGTGCCACTTCATTAATATTTAATTTTAGTGTAATTTAAAAAAAGTGCATGACACAGCATATATTTGCAGGGTACTTTGTGATAGGATTACATCTATGTTTATTTGACAGAAATGTTCTTTCGGGATCAACAGAAAATGACTATCCAGGAACATGACTTACTTTCACTGTTTAAAGGTGCCATATGTAACAATTGAGGTAAAAATATCCAAAAAAATGAGCTACACGCATCAAAGAATGAGAAGAAATAAGTGGAATGATGTCATTAAAAAACTGACAAGTTATAGTCCTGCCAAGATATAAACCTAAATTAGCATTCTAAATTACTAGCCCCGGCCCGGCAGGTGTCGTAATACCAGTTCCGGCCATGGGAGGCGGTATGCGGGACGAGTAAGTCGCACCGGCATGTGTGTACTTGAACCTGATGTCAGTCGTGTGAAAATACAGCCCACTACTACATTTCAGTTCGGGGAAGAGTTCAAAAAATGATTGGTCGACATTATGCATGAGGAATACGTTTTGGTAAGTTGTAGCATACTGTATCTTTCAACAGTGTCAATGTTTTTTTTCCATTAGCTAGAGATGATCGGTTCACGTGCGCTAGGGATCTGTGGTGTAACATGTACAAGCGCCAAAACAGTATTTATTGTTTGAATTGCGTAATAAAATTGACAGAATCTGAGAGCTTAACTAACCTGCTTGCTAAGTGTCAATTGCGTGTGTCTCACGTCACGGTGAATTTGTGAGAGTTGGCAGCTCTGAATGGCGCTAGCTTGATCAACATCAGCGAATGCTGTCTGTCAAATTAATTCAAACTAACAATAAAAGTGTAATAGGAACAAAACGAATACCGTAAACTTAAAATAATAGCCCAGGCTATTATTTTCCCATATTGTCGAAATGCACCAGCTTGTTTTTGAGACAGGCGTCTATGAGACGGTCTTCATCATTTAGTGTTGAGATGTTGTTCATTGAGTCTCTGATCTCTAAATCTCTAAAAGTCTCCAAATGCTTCACGTGAAACTGCGGTCTTCCAACCTTTTACTATCGTGTCAAATGATTTGAATAATATGCGCGAGAAAGAGAGAGCAAAACAGCGCTAGCTTGTGTTGTTTGAAGACGTGAGAGTGCGCGCGGCCGCGGCACAACTCACTTTCTGGAGGTATACTGCCCCCATCTGTTATGGAATATGGAATATGATTTGATTGTATGTGCAAGATGGCACCTTTAATAGCACACTATATGATCTTTTATGATGGTGCTTACTTTTTTTTCTGAACCATTAGCTTGAAACCACTTTTAACCATGAGAATATACTACTTTTATTATGGTTAGATTAGGAAGTAAGTAAGTTTCACTTGACAGTTGTGCCATTTCCCAGAGAGGTTTGTCTATATGGAAACATTTTAATAAGACCAGCTTGTAAAACACACATCCTTCAAAAACTATCCACTGCTTGGCTATTCATACCACAGCTATGAGACCACAGTTTTGAAAGCTGCCAAAACATTTATTGAAGCCATTTGTGCCTCACCCATCTTTTTCTCTTGTTTATGCTATGTGAAAGCATATCTGCATGTAACTGAACATTCGTTTTACTTTCTGTATATGTCATTGTGGTTGTTGACTTGTCATTGAGTTCGATGTTTTCTGGCACATTATCTCTGTGAAACTTTTACGCCTCCTTTTTGAGCCTCATTTTGAGGGGGGCATTAGAAACGCAAAGCTATTCACTATGGTTTGACTGAACACTGTACTTCTAAACCCTCTTGTTCTGTGTGTGGTGTAGTGGAGTGCTGGCCACCGAGACTGTATAAACACTTTAGTGACACTAGAGCAAAGCTCAGTCCCCATGACAATCTGATGTGGCCTATTTCCAAAAGGCCTGACTTTTCACGGTAGACGTCTAAATGTTTGGCCGAAAAGCCATTATTGCTCCTATCAGATTTCACTGTCAAGCCACAGAGGCTATAGCAGCGAAATGGAAAACAATGATTTGTGGAACATTGCGAGTACTGATATTTGATACACAGTTTGAGATGTAGGCCATTCCTCTAGCCTAGAGGTATTAATTGGCTGAAATTAGGCAGATGATGTTTAATCTAATGTTGTTTTGCAGAAATGAGCAGTCTAAAAATCATTCATCAAAGATATAAATGAAGAAAATTATTATAGGAGTATGTGTAAAAAAAACTTTAAACTTGAAAAAAAAAAACTTGTTTAGATCCAGTGAAGTCGTTGTCATCATAGTCATAATTTGCGGATGGGACATGTCAAACATCTTTCCAAACATGAGATGCATTTATGAACCTCTTGTCCATCAAAAGACAACATTTAATAACATGCTTGCACTCCAAACTCATTTCATAGCAACAGTTGAGCATCCTTCTGTGAGATGATGTGGCTTCTTACACAGAATAAGGCAGTTTTGTCTCGTGTGTTTTTTGGTTATGTTTAATCAATTAAAGCGTTTCAATCTTCTGTTTATTCAGCTGTAGTATGATGCCCGATAGTGATTTCCTGGGCTGCGTCCGAAATCGCCCATACTGATAAAAATGTTGTGAAGTAAATACTGTCAGAGTATGTTGTACATGTGTGCTGATGAGAGATCTGGGATGAACAATATTTTGCTTAGAGTTATGTGTGCAACGTAACATGTTCACTGAGCAGAGATGTTCCAGTTGGCATGTTCTTTACAAGGAAGGGAATGTTTCAATTGATTCAAATATACCACTAATGTATACACAGAGTGATAGTGGATGTGTAAGCATGAGCTATACGTTCCATTTTTAAAGCACAATCAACATGTTTTTCTACCTTATAGTAGGTTGAAAGTCTCTCTGTGGTAAGTTCAGTCCTTACTGTTCCACCTCAGAGAAACATAGACGCACAACGGAGTGAGAAAGGAGAAACATGAGGCATGACGGGGTGAGGAAGGAGAAACATAGAGGCATGATGGGGGAGAGGAAGGAGAAATAAAGGCATGAGGGGGTGAGAGAGGAGAAACCCAGAGAAACCAATTACAGCCGGCATGATGGGGTGAGAGGATAGAGACATGGGGAACAGGGAAATCTGGAATGAAGATCTCGCATATGCCTGTTTCTGTCCTATGTCTGATATATGATACATAATAAATAAGAATAAAATAAATAAAATTATGAATATGATTTTTCAAATCTACAGTACAAATTCGTATGATTTGTTTAGAGGGTAGGGGGTCATTCATATGAATTGGGCAACTCATAAAAATGTGCGATTTAGCAAAAATCGAATGGCTACGTTTTAAATGATTATTAACCAGCACAAACCATGCACAAGATGCAGCGCTTCCAGTACACTCAGTGTCCAAATTCACTTGCTCGGTTTCATTCACTCCTTCAGTAGACTAAATCAGGGGAGAAATGCAGGGAATAGTGAATGAGGCTATAGGTGGCGATTTCGAACACTTTCTTCTCCTCTGAAAACAAAAGAAGATATTTTGAAGAATGTTGGTTGCCAGAAAGTTTACGGCAACCGTTGACTTTCACTAGGGGAAAAAAATACTATGGAAGTCAATAGTCTGGTTATCAACATTCCTCAAAGTATCTTCCTTTATTTTCAGCATGAAGAAAGTAACTCAGACAGGTTTGGACAAATATTAGGGTGAGTAAATGAAATCATTTTTATTTTTGGTGAAATATTCCTTTAACTCATTGAAAAAAAAAAATGACTGACTAAATTACTTCAGTGTTGTTGGTTGATTTTTGCCATTACTTTGTAGTGTAGCTAATTATACCTTTTTAAATAGGTAGCTTGAATTACTTTCAGATACAATTAACTTGGAAAACTACAGTTTCGAAGTAGCTTCCCCAAACCTGATGGTAACAGTTTTCAGTGCCAGACACTTTGCAACAAGATATGGTGTATCTAGAGCTCTCCTCGCACAGTCCAAGTAATGCACAAAACCTAGTTTTCTCTCTAGTGTAATCAGAGGAGGGGAGTGTTGTGTTGGCCTGGATCAAAAATCGCAATGAAAGTCAGCCAACAATGGAAGGACTGATAAAGATAGTGGAATAAAGAAATGCCATGCCACCCTCTGTCTGATACCACTCTGTCCAGCAGCCTGAATCTATTGCTCTCTCATTTCTTCAGTCCCCTCAAATGGCTCTCTTAAATCAAGCACAAACATAAATGAAGTTTAAAAAATGTGCATCCGAAAACCAATTTAAATGGTGGCTGGCTTTGAGACATGAAGTTTAGAAATGAGTATGCACTATAACTAGAAAAATATGAAGCAAGCTGTAATGAGATTTCTATACTTACAGGACCAACCATATCTCTCTCCGGGTTGGGAATTCTGAAATGAGCTATTTGGTTTGCATTATTATCAAAAAAAAATAAATAAATAAAAAAAATAGAGCATGATATGGAATACTCAATGCAGCACTGTGTGGGAGATGAGTCTCTTAGTGGTTTAATCTGATATGGATTGCAGCTTTAATATTCCTCTAAAACCTCTTCTGCCTGAATTTCACAATCATATCTCATATTATCTCACTCTCTGTCTCTCTCTGTCATTTGTAATAGATTTTTTAAATATGCCTTAGAAAATTATCAATTAATTTCAAGTTCAACGGTCATTCTATGAAAATGGAACGATATCCAGTTTAATATTGTGGATATTAATAAGGTTTATTTTTGTAACATTTTTTGCATTTCATTTGGACTGATTACAATGATTTAACGAACATTATATGGTCCTACACCTTCCACTGACTTTGTATGATTTGAATTGTACGAATTTGAATGAATTTTCAAAAAAAAAAAAAATGTACTAAGGTCTAAAACAATCGTACAAAAATCGGTATCCTAAAAGTTTGGACGGGGGAGAGGAATTGTTTTCCTTCTCGAAAATCTAAAAGCCAAGGGGAGAAATGATGGGCGTGATTAAGCAGTGTGGGAGACCCATTTACAACTATAAGACCCCGTTTACACCTGGTATTAAAATGCGATCTGTATCCAGATAAGTTATCCGGATAATAAGTACTGATTCCATTTACACCTGGCCACATAAATGTGTTTTTGCAAAACGGATATAAATCCGATCTTCACCTCCTGCGTTATATGCAGATTTATTGGATTGCAAACACTATCTCACGACCAATTCGTACGAATTCGACGCATGATTAAAAAGTGGCTAATTCGTACTAATTCGTACGACCTCACTCGTACTAATTCGTACGATTTGTCTAAACCCACGTGATGGTTAAGTTTAGGGGCGGGGTAAGGGGTAGGTCATTCGTACGAATTCATACGAATTGGCCAATTCGTAAAATATGTACGATTTAGCAAAATCGTATTAATTCGTACGAGTGAGGTCGTATGAATTGTTACGAATTAGCCACTTTTTAATCATTCGTCGAATTCGTACGACTTGGTCGTGAGATCGGGTTGGATTGCACGCCACCAAAAGCAACAGATCTGAGCGGCATTTTATTGATCATCAGCTAATTTCCAAATCAGAGACATCAATAAGAGAGAGTGGCAACAGGCCTGGTAAAATAATTTCGTTTCTTTACTTGAAGATGTGTTAACTGCGTCTGTGACTTACTTTCACTTTTATTTGCGATGTTTGCACGTTGAATAGACGCTCAGCTGCTCATCTGCGGTGATGCGTGTCGCGTGTCGCATCTGACTAGGCTATAACATGACATATAGCCTATATAACACGCTCTCACTCGTTTATTTTTTAGCATTTTTGGGAGGAGTAAAATATACATATGTGGTTTCAACAACCAGATTGCGTTTACACCTAGTAAAGATCCGGACACAATGCGAGCCAGACTACCTCCAGATGTGGTCAGGCAGATCCGATCACGATCCGATCACAACGCGTTTACACCTTGCATTAACATGCGTTTTTTATTATCCGGATAACTTATCTGGATACAGATCGCATTTTAATACCAGGTGTAAACGGACCCCGTTGTGTTATTCCACAAGATTTATGGATAAGCTGTTTGATTTATAATTATGAGGATTATTTTTCACTTTTCACATACCCTGCTGCACGAGCATATCTTTTCCTCAATTTGTGTTTCCCATTTGAATGGTCAGCAAATGAGGTGGCTGCTGCTTGCGCTATAGGCTTTAGCTTCAATTTTTAAGAAATTATTCTATAATCGGTTGCATATTATGTTGTGAATATATCCCTCGAATGGAATACTGCAGTCCCTTAGTCTTGCTCTTTCAGATATTTCACATGTTCGCCAAAATTTACGAATTATCTCATTGGGAAATGTCTGACACCGGTGCATCCACACTATAATAGATGTGCCAGCCGCGAAAGCTTGACAGGCGTAGCAACAGTAACTAGGGAGGGTGGGGCTTAGCAAAGAAAGATTCTGTGAACTGGGTCAACTGGTTACTGGCTGAAAAGATTGATTTATTTAAAAATGTAACATGGTGTCTGTTTATATCTGCCTGTTTCTCCTCTCTGTTTTGTTTTACAATAGTTTTCGGTTTTAGTTTTAGAAAAAAATGAAAAATGTATGAGGGAAAAAATGGCTCTCACTCTCACTAGAATGACCCTGAATTATTTGGCTTTTCGGTTTATTTAGTGAGCTTGGTTGTAGCTATCTCTGCTATTGATTTCGTTTTTACTTTGCCTTTATAGACAGAATTGAATCGTTTTCATTTCATCACTCCCTGTTAATAGAATATTCCTCTCAATCCCTTCATTTTGGTATAGGTCTATTGCATTCCCAACACAGACATTCATGTCTCCTACAGCTGTTTCAGATATTAATAACCAACCTCTTCACAGCAGGAACAACACTCGGCTTTACTGACACAGCGAAATATGTCAGCAATCAGGATGAGCTAACATTTACAGTAACTGGGCCTGAACTCTGAGCTGATGAGTAGATGTGGGATGTAATGTGTGAAGAATGTTAATTGCACATCTTGCTCGAAGGCTCTGGTAATGAGACAGGGATTACAGCACTGATGCTGATCAGAAGGGAAATGTTATCTCGCCTAATCATACAGCCCAGGCACATCTTTCCCTCTCTCTGGCTCTCAGTATCGCACTATTAAGATGCTAAGTTGAAGTCATCCTCATGGGGTTCTCTTGAACTCTATTCAAAACCCAGTGTGCATGCCTCGCTGTGTCCGGCCTACACAGACAACTCGCACTTTCCACAAATGTGAAAAGTACCACTTTTTTAGACCAGAAGAGGCACAAATTCAATGTCATTGAACGCGAAAACGTGTCTAAGGTGGCCTCATCTTATAGTCTTGAACTTTTTGGCTGAATCTAACAATTAAAATCATGAGAGCAATGTCATTATGTCTGTAGTAAAACAATTAAGAATTCATTTTAATTAGCAAACATAACATTTAGCTGCCTTTGTGTTTTGTGTGCTCCCATTACGTGAATTTACCTGTATTGTATAAATAATAAAATGTTTGTAAAGTGTTTTTTTAAGTAAATATGTGTTACGGTTTATTTATTTATGGTTTATTTATTTATTTATTAAATAAAGTATTAATTTAATTCTGGCTTTGAATTTGACAGAAAAATATGTCTTAAGACAGCATAACGTTTTTTGTTTTTTTGGAACAACTTCAACATTTCACCTTTAATTTAGGAGTACACTCTTAGAAAAAAGGGTTCATTGGGGTTCTATAGCTATATAAGCATAGGGTTCTTTGTTCAATTCCAAAGAACCTTTTATGCTAAAAAAGGTTCTATAATGACAAGAAAGAACCCTTTTGGCACAAAGGTTCTTTATAGGCTATTATTCATTCATATATTACATTATTCTGCAACATTTTGTAGTTGTAATTAGATTATTGTTTATTAAACTGTTAATATCACATTTTAATCATGCTGATTTTTGGAGGTGAAAACTGAAATGGCACTTTTCATATTGATTAACTACATAAAATTAAATAAATATATACATTTTCTAACCCCCATATCTTGAATTTTGTGATCATTCACATGCATTCATAAATACAGTTTAGGGTCTTGATATTTGTCAATAATATGAAACATTTAATCTGGAAAGGACAAAACAAATGATAATGAATGAACCCAAAAGGTTCCATAGAACCTTTATCCTGGTTACAAAAAAAACCCTAAAGGGTTCTTATTATTGAACACTTAAAAAGGGTTCTGTATAGAACCTTTTAGGGGTTCCAAATACGTAGCGCTGATAGAACCTTTTAAGGTTATAGAACATTTTCTTCGAAGAGTCATTAAAAGACTATGTAGCAAGTCAGCTTAGATTTTGTTACAGATGTCTTGTTTTTCTCTCTCTCTCTCTCTCTCTCTCTCTCTCTCTCTCTCTCTCTCTCTCTCTCTGTAACTACCACCCTCATGGACGTCTATATGGTGCTGTGTTAAAGAGAAATGACAGGGGACTGTTTATCAGCAGGGAAACCAGAAAAAAACCACAATCCTCCACTCGTCTAATCAAGCCAACAGCTATAAAATTGACATGACATCAATAACAACACTGAGAGATATGTACAGAAAATGATAATGGCATGTCATATACTGGTACCCTTTAAGCCGAGAAAGAATGGAGACTGTGGTGCTGGTCATGTAGTTTGCTCAATAAAATACAAATGTCAGTGCTAGCAGTCTGCCACCATAGACTGTAAAAAAAGATGGACGACGCCCCTTCGCTCTTTTCCATCAGAGAAAACTGAAGCCGCCAGTGTCTCGATATGACGCTGACATCTTGAACTTGAGTCTGCGCACTTGCGTGTTTCGGGACCAGTCATGCGCAGTCCCAGGAAGTAAAGCCGCGAAATCAAGGCTGCGCCCTCATTCTCGCTGAATCAAACGCAAGCTCACGCCCCGCACTTTCATTAAGTGTCATCTGTCTGCTCGTTCTTCTCCAATAATGTCCGCTGATTGCAGAACCTCGTTAAAATAAGGTAAATACAACTACTAACCACATAATCAACATTATTAAAAAAAGTCAGCTGGTGCTTCACTGACTACCTCGCACAGAGAACCTGTCAATCACAGCTGTCAATCATGATGTCAGAGCACCGTTTTTATAACATCATATAACTAACTAAAAACAAACTTATTTTAAAAACGAACACTTGAAATCACATCAACGTGATAGAAACTACAGTAAATGACAGAAACTATCTTTGGAAAAAGGATACGTGAAGTGTAAATGAATTGTTTAGTTGGTCTCGCGTCCCATTGAATAACATGGGGAGGCGGGGGTTATGAGCTATACTAGGTCCGGTCACAGGGGGGCGCTCGAGACGTTTTGGCTTCACTTTTTAGGGCTTGTGCGGCACGCTTCCCAGATAGCAAACTGACAATGAATCAACGTGGAAATATGACATCGAAACAACGTTGATCTGACATTGTTTTGCTCATCGATTTAACGTTGAACCAACGTCAGACGCGTCATTCTTTCAAAACTAACGGAAAATCAACTTGAAATCAACGCGTTGTTTCAATGTTATGAAAGCAAACCAATTTTCGATTTTCATTTAGCTTTGAAGAATGCCGCGTCTGACGTTGGTTCAACGTTAATTCGATGAGCAAAATCAACGTTGTTTCAATGTCATGAGAGACGTCGTTTCCACGTTGATTGTCAGTTTGTTGTCTGGGTTGTCTGCCACATAACACATCTATGTACAATAATTCATGTACCTATATGCCTATGTACCAGCATCAGTTGCGACGCTTCACTGCCATTCATAACTCCTCTACTGTGGCCTTATGATATAGTAAAATGTCCATTGAATGCGCACTTCGGAATATTGACAGGAGTATTAAACAAAATAATGATAATGAACCAAAACAACCCAGCTGACTTTTGAATGAAGAATGAAAAGCATGCTTTGAAACTGGTTTAGAGACTATGACAAATTGGGAAAAATCGAAAGAAAAATAATTGGTTATCAAGCTTTGTGTAACGGTCACCAGCTGGAGTGCCCTTTTGAGCCAGCAGAGGGCACTCCAGATAAGACTATTGTCACTTTCAAACTACATTTCCCAGAACTCACTGGCCGGACTCACCATCACTGATCACATTCACCTGTACCTCATTCACTGATTACATTCACCTGTGTCTCATCCTGTTAGTCTGTCTTTTTATATCATGTTCCTTCTCTAACTCACCGCGAAGTCTTGTTTAAGTGTTGTACTGTGTGTGTCTGCATTTCCGAGCGGGTTTCCGTGTTTGTTTTTGACTTTGGATTCTTCTTGGATTTTGATTATTGCTGCCTGCCCTGACCTCTGCCTGTTTTTTGGATTCCCACTGTGTGTTCTCCATTGCCCTGTCTGCTGTTTCTTGACCCTGCCTGTATGACCCAGCTTTATTCTTCATAAAGCTGCATTTGGATCTACAGTAAATCTCCCAGTCTCGGAGCAGTTCATAACAGAAGACTTCGCCAACATGGATCCAGCAGTTTGTCTCTTCCATCTCAGTCAAGGTAACCGATCAATTGAGGATTTTGTCGACGACTTTTATAACTTAGCCATGGGGTGAACTTTAAAGATGCTGTCTTAAAAGACATTTTTCGACATGGACTGAATGAGCTGCTTAATTACCTAATGCCTGATAATACCCCTCACTACTCTCTAGCTCAATATATTGACATTGCCATTCGGTTAAGCTCTGTCCTCTACGTCAGCCCCGCCGAGCCTGAGCTCACCGTCAGCCCTGCCAAGCCAGAGACGCTTCCCATTACTTCTGCCAATCCAGAGATTGTTCACGTCACCGCCTCCGAGCCAGTACCTAAGGACAAGATGGCCGCCTCCGAGCCAGTGTCTAAGGACAAGATGGCCGCCTCCAAGCCAGTGTCTATGGACAAGATGGCCGATTCAGAGACTGTTCATGTTACCTCTGCCAATTCAGAGACTGTACAAGTCACCACCTCCAAGCCAGTGTTTAATGACAAGATGGCCGCCTCCGAGCCAGTGTCTCCGGACAAGATGGCCGACCCAGTGTCTCCGGACAAGGTGGCCGATCCAGTGTGTCCGGACAAGGTGGCCGATCCAGTGTCTCCGGACAAGATGGCCGATCCAATGTCTGCTCCCGATCCAGTGTTTGTTTCTGTGTTTGTGTCTGTCCTTGTGACCATTTCTGTTCTAGTGTCTGTTCCTGAGCCGGTGTCTGGTCCCGAGCCGGTGTCTGGTCCTGAGAGGGCATCACCGTCGTGGCCGCCCGAGGGGTCTTCACCGCCGTGGCCGCCCGAGGGGTCTTCAACGCCTTAGCCGCCCAAGGGGTCTCCACCGCCTTGGCCGCCCACACAGCCTGCTCCGACCTGGTTGCCCGCACAGCCTGCTCCGACCTGGTTGCCCGCACAGCCTGCTCCGCCCTGGTTGCCCACACAGCCTGCCCCGCCCTGTTTGCCTCCACAGCCTGCTCCACTGCAGTCTCCAGGTCATCTTCCGCTCCACAGGCCTGAACCTCCATCCCGCCCCCAGATCCGCCTCCGTTCCACCTCCCTCCTGGACATTTTTGGGGAGCGTCTTGAATCCGCTCCTTTAAGGGGGGGCTATGTAACGGTCACCAGCTGGAGTGCCCTTTTGAGCCAGCAGAGGGCACTCCAGATAAGACTATTATCACTCTCAAACTACATTTCCCATAACTCACTGGCCGGACTCACCATCAGTGATCACATTCACCTGTACCTCATTCACTGATTACATTCACCTGTGTCTCATCACTGATTACATTCACCTGTTAGTCTGTCTATTTATACCATGTTCGTTCTTTAACTCACAGCGAAGTCTTGTTTAAGTGTTGTACTGTGTGTCTGCATTTCCGAGCGGTTTCCCGTGTTTGTTTTTCTGTTTTTGACTTTAGATTGTTCTTGGGTTTTGATTATTGCTGCCTGCCTTGACCTCTGCCTGTTTTTTGGATTCCCACTGTGTGTTCTCCATTGCCCTGTCTGCTGTTTCTTGACCCTGCCTGTACGACTATTCTTAATAAAGCTGCATTTGGATCTACATCTCCCAGTCTCGGAGCAATTCATAACACTCTGTCTTGCAATTATGACTACTTTTGTCATTTTTGATGTTGATCTGAATTACTCTTTGGACAATGCAGGCGTCATATACTGACGCTTTTGACAATGCGTATACATCCAACGAACATGACACCCTTTAGCATCAATATAACACGCTTCGGTTATGGGTAGGTTTAGGTCTGGGGTAGAGTTAAGCTTAAGACCACTAGGAGGCGCCTTCTGACCCATATATATCTGCGTCTTATATTGACGCTAAAGGGTGGAATGTGTGTTGGATATCTACTCTTTGGCAAAAGCGTCGTACATGACGCCTCTTTGTAACGCTTCCTGTAGAGTACTTATGTGTACTTACAGTGTACTTGCCTACAAAGTACTGACTAATATAAGGTAAGTACATGGGTTAGGGGTAGGTTCAGGGTTAATACCTAGTTATTACCCAGTAATTGTAATTATTAGAATAAGTATAGGATGTAGCCCACATGGGTAACAGGACTGTAAAAGGAAGCGTTACCGAAAACTCTGACGAGATATTACAACTCTGTAAGCAAGTTGAACAAGTTTACTAGTAGGTTGAATAATAAAATAGAGACCCTTTTCCAGTAACAAGCTACTTTTTCCAGCATGTGGTGTGGAGAACTGGCAAGCAGTTTTATAGCCATGCAAGGCAAGTTTTGAACGTGCTCTTCTAAATTTTATTTACATGGAACAAATCAAGCCTAGTAACTACGCTACAGTGGTTTGTCTACTACTTGTGCAGTGTTTTCACACAGAACTAGAGTTTCCCTTTCTGTACTAAGCCAGTGCAAATTGGCTTGCGATAATTGCATCAGCTGCGCTGCATATAATGAGCAGCAGATGTATCGCATCTTCAGCATACAAGCGGTGTTCTTTAACAAGCAGCTCTTTGTTTGGAGAAGCTCTCTCCTTGTCAGTGTTGGTAAGAAAGTGCAGCAGCTTGGCTGGATTTTCCCTTTGTTTTGTTTTTTTGCCAGTACATCTGTGCAAAAAGGCTGTTTTCACAGCTGGTCAGTGCTCTGTGTGAGAGTGCTAAAAAGCTGCTCTGACAGCTGGTAAGACCTCCAAAGAGTGGAGCACTATCCCTATTTGTGTTGTTGTGCCATTCCCTTGTGTGCTTCAGCAATGAGAGACCAATTCTCTAAAGGAGCTTACACGGGTTTGAGCTTAAGTCTTTTTAAAGATGACATCAACTTGTGTGTTTCTAGATCATTACCTGGTGCCGAAGAATGATCATGTTCGCTAGTGTCACGTCCAGTCCGATGTCGAGTCCATTGACATTAAAAGTACATAGACGCCCTATTGGCCACTTTTGAACATTGCTGTTATACGTCAACATGTCCGCCATATTGCTGAGGGCAAGACTGCGCTGTAAACAAATAAGAGTAAACGGTTGAGCTGCTGCATAAAAACAAAAATAACATTTACATTTATCAACCTCAATAGTTAGACTCCATTTTTTTTTTTTTTTTTTTAGTAAGGAATTGTCATGTAGGCTATTTGGCTTTTTATTCTTGGATAAGAATTGTGAAGACCCCCATACTGAGATATAATTTATGAATTTTCATTAAACGTTTTCTTATTGTGTAAAAAAAACATTTTCACTCTTTAACCTGATTTTCTTGTGCTTAGAATTGACCACCATTGAGAAAATTAAACAAATTAGCAAATACAGTAATAGTAAAGAAGTAATAGTAAATTGTTTAGAGTATAGTCATTAAAATAAACAAATAGTATATAGCAAATAAAATAGTAGTATAATTATAAGTATAATAAAATAGTAGTAATAATAGATTATACCACATTGTTTATGTATAACACTATAATAATAGCAATATAATTTATTGCTATTATAATAGTATTATACATAGCTATTATTATACATATTATTATAATAATAGCATTTGTTGTTATTGAATTGTTATTGTACAGATTTTTGCAACATGGGGCTGTGCCTTATCATGCTGAAACATGAGGTGATGGTCATGGATGAATGGCACAACATTCGGCCTCCGGATCTCGTCACGGTATCGCTGTGCATTAAAAATGGCATTTTTAATGCACAGCGATACGGTGACGAGATCCGGAGGTTGGCACTTTGGAAAGCTGTGCATTTTAAAATGCACCTGTGTTCATTGGGCCACTTGATCCACAAAGTTGAAATCAGCAAACTGCTACCTGCATACACGCTTTCTGCTATCTGCTATCTGCCCTGAACACAATAAACCGGGATTCAACCGTGAAAAGAACAGCTCTCCAAAGTGCCGAACGCCATCGACTGTGAGCATTTGCCCACACAAGTCAGTTACGATGATGAACTGCATTCAGGTGAGGACGACTAGCATTCAAATGAGCTTCCCTGAGGCGGTGTCTGACAGTTTGGGCAGAATTTTTTTGGTTATGCAAACCGATTGTTGCAGCAGCTGTACGGGTGGCTGGTCTAAGACGATTGTGGAGGTGAAGATGTTGGATGTGGAGGTCCTGGGCTGGTGTGGTTACATATGGTCTACGGTTGTGAGGTCGGGTTGATGTACTGTCAAATTCTCTGAAACGCCCTTGGAGACGGCTTATGGTACAGAAATGAACATTCAATTCATGGGGAACAGCTCTGGTGGACATTCCTACAGTCAGCATGAATGAATGTGTTTGGGACGCTCTGGATCGACGTATACGACAGCATGTTCCAGGCCCCGCCAATATCCAGCAACTTCGCACAGCCATTGAAGAGAAGTGTACCAACATTCCCAACGCATTCTCACCCCAAGGCGTCACCTTTGACCATGCATCAATATTTGAGGTTTTAGGCGCCCTTTAGCGTCACTTACATGACGCGATCCTACGGCGTCATCTAACTGACGCTAAAGGAAAGCGTCAGTTAGAGGACGCGGTTAGGTTTAGGTGTGGGGTGGGGGTAGGGTACACGCGATCCTAGGGCGTCATCTAACTGACGCTAAAGGGCGTCTAAAGCGTCAGATATTGAAGCATGTCCAAATGCTTCCCAAGGCGTCAGTTAAGTGTGTTGGGCTGACATTCCGCAGGCCACAATCAACAACCTTTTTTTTTTTCTACCTGTAGGTTTCTGCTGTCATTCCTGCAGTCCATATTCCTATGTTTGTTGTAGTTGTTGTTATTATACTGCCTGTGTCTGTCTATTTCTAAATTGTCCATTTCAGATTTTGTCACACACAAAGTCAAATCCAATGAGTTAAGCTAACTCATTACATTTGATGTAACCGATTACATTCATTTAAGTTTAGAAAAAAAAACAATAGTTATGAGTACTCTGATTTTTTTTTTCAGTTGAGTGGTAATTAGGTGATTAGTTAAGTGATTAATTACCGTAAGTGATGGTTGAGTATTAGTGATGAACACCTGCTGTTAATCAGCAGAATCACTGAAGGACAGATGAACACAAGAACTACAACTGACTTCCAACCACAACATTATATGATATCATCTGAATATAATATGTTTAAACCTCTAAAGATCCCAGCAGAGGAGAATTGAACATCTCCACAAACAGCATTACCAGCTTCACTTATTACCAAACAGTTTGACTTTTATCATGCGTCTACAGAAGTTTTTATTGTGAATGTACTGAGGTCTAGATGAAGATGATTTATTGAGTTTTAAGACACAGTGATAGTGGTCATTGTTTGCTTTAGTTGGGCTCTTGACCCTTGACTTCATTACAGCAGTTGTTCCTCTGGGTGCTGTAACTGAGTGTTTATGACACGCATTTGTTATGGCCCAAAAGCCAATAATATGAGCATATGATTGTGTTTTGACAATGATTTATGAAAATTTGAATCATCATTTAGTGTCTTGATTCTCTGATCTCTGTACTAATCTCTGATTAAAAAGGGGATGCATTACTTGTAATACTCCTTATAAGTTAGAGTGATTCTGCTGTAGGGCCAAATGTTGTGACAATCAGATTTGAGGACCTCTATGGCAGGGGTGCCCAACCCTGCTCCTGCCGATCGACTGTCCTACACAGTTTATCTACAACCTTAATCAAACACACCTGAAGCAACCAATTAAGGTTTTCAGGTTCACATGAAAATTAAAGGCAGGTGTGTTTGATTAGGGTTGGAGATGAACTGTGCAGGACAGTTGATCGACAGGAGCAGGGTTGGGCACCCCTGCTGGTACCATGCTGACTTAGACATCAAGAATCCGTATATGCATCTCAACAGTGGTGACCTTTCAAAAACGATTCATGCTGCAATGAATGCTGGAAGCCGTGTATGCATTGTGTATTATGGTAGTACCCAGCATGCATTGCAGCATGAATTGTTTTTTCAAATGGTCACCATTCTTGAGATTCATATCCTGATTCTTGATGTCTGTGTTATACATTGTAATGCAATATATTTTATTGGGTTATTTGTGCACAAACCGTCTGTAAAATTCTTCAAATCATCGATAACATGGGTTTCTCTTATGCTATAGCATCACAGTTTTGAATTAAACTGAGAATTTTACCCTTTTTAATCAGAGCTTAGCTCTGAATGAGATCAGTCAGTCAAGTCACTAAGGGGCCGTTTACATATGGCCTCTTCATGCGTTTTCTGTGATCGGATAGCTATTCGATCCTGAAAAGACCAGGTGTATATGCCCCCCGAAACGCATTCGAGACGGATTTGAATCCGATCGCTCAAACCACTTCAGGAGGTGGTCTGGGCCGCATTCCAGACGAAAGTGGACAAGTGTAAATGCATCTGGTTCTTGAAACCACATATGTAAATGTTACTACTCCCAAAAATTCTAAAAAATAAACGCGTGAGAGCGTGTTACAGGCTATACAGTATGTCATGCTATTTTAGTCAGATATGACGATGCTATGCGATGCGCATCACCTCAGATGAGCATCTGAACGCCTATCAAGCCAACGCGCCGCATTCTATCGCAAATCAAAGTGAAAGTAAGTTGCAGACAATTAACACTACCATCTTCATTAAAAGTAAAGAAATGAAATGATCTTACCAGTTCTGTTGCCGTTCTCTCTTATCACCGTCTTTGCTGATTTTGAAATTAGCTGATGATCAACAGGGCTGGACTGGGACAAAAAATCGGCCCGGGCATTTTGGCCCAGACTGGCCCACTACATATGAACATAAACACAACTGAACTGTGTACGCCCTTGAATATGTATACCAACAAACCACCAACGCCATCTAATGAGTGAGATGAAATAACTACTAAGTTTAAAATACAATTCTCCAATTGCATTGACAATACCAGTCTTTCTCACAAGAAAATGTTGTGCTTTTTAATGTTAAATTCATCAATCTGGTGCACTTTGAGAGCTCAAAATTAAGAGCTCCAACCCATATTCAGTGTGCAAATTGAAAAAAAAAAAAAAAAACTCAAACCTCTTTTAGTTGGGATATAGTGTCTGTCTACATTACATACTACATAATTAATCATATTTATAATATTAATCACATGACAGTTATAGCCATATATTGTAAAACACATGCACTGAAAAATAAAAGCAACTTTCATAATTAGCTAAGAACTAATTTCTGTAACTTGAAAAAGATATAAACACATTATCTTTTATTTTGATGGAAACGGCATTCAGCTTTTATTTTGGCGGGAAACATGGTTTACAAACGGGTCTTATACTCTAATTATAATTCTAGTAAAATGCGTAATTGTCAAATATGCAGACGTGGAAATAAAGCGTAGCTAACTGAGAGTAATGGGTTCCTTCTCATAGCCTGTCCTGTGTTCTGAAAGTAGCCTAGTTCTGCTTACCACAGTTCTCTACACTCACTAATGTCTCTCGTGATCCCCCTCACTCCTCATCAGACACTGAAGGCGGTTTTTTTTTTTTCACGTCATTTCTCTGCACATTGAATTCCTTGCGTTTCTTCTCCTTTGCTCGGACTATTTCGACAGATACTCACTGACACTGCACGCTCGCTCAGCCTAGAGGGGGAGGTGATTAAAGATGTGATTGGACCAGCCCAGCGTCAATCAAGAAAATAACCAATGGGCCGCTGATCTCCGTTTCATGGGCCGGTCTGTGAGAAAGGACCCATGCTAACTTTATTGTCCGATGCGTTTCAACGGCACAAAGATCCCAGCGCCGCGGCCGCTAAACTAAACGCAATGAGCCGCTGACACGAGTTGGATGGGCAGTTAAAAAAAAAAGTAAAGTTTGAGATGTATCGGCCCACAAAGCACGTCGGCCCATCGGGCAAATGCCTAACCAACTGTTAGGTTTTACAGTGTGGGTGTAAAGTGGATTGTGAGGGTCGTGGGCTAAGGGCCAAGTGGCTGGACTTGGCAAGTAAAATGTAGGTGTTTATAAAGAAAAGCTGAATTAGTTCTCCTCTGGTTGTTCAGTCTGGCTCTCACCCCAGTCAAGCAGCTCAGATTCTAGCCTCCGCAACTCAGCATGACATCACAGATGGTCCAGGGCATTGTTGTTTGTGAATACATGCCTACCTGTGACTTAGTGTGCCTAGAAAAGACAGATCTCCTTGTCGTTTCAGTCACAATACAGTTGGGCTTGACACAACTGTCATCTTCCAGGTAGACCAGGATGGCTTGATGACTACTGTAGATCAATGACAGTCTGATCGAAATTTTGTTAAGCAATGAGGCTTAAAAAAAAGTAAAAAGTAATTTAATAAAAATAAAGATCTTTTCTTGCCATTGATGGAATTTTCCAACAATACATGTTTTCCCTGTTATACGGGGGTCTATTACCTTATGAAATTGTACAGAATCTCCAGATCCAAACACAAATGAGGCAGACACAACTTAGCATTACTTACACACATGTAAGCAAACACGATCATTATATTAACAGCATATAAATCAGAACTGCATAACAATACGAAAATGAAATGTCGAACCGATAAAGAGGTATACAAATGTTCAATCTTTGGGGGGTTTGATGGACTCAGTCTTCTTGATTTATGCTTGATATTATCGTTCAAGCATAAATCAAGTTGAATCCGATCCGGTTGTAGTCTTTGTTCAGACTACAGTCTTTTTTTTTTTTAGCTTTTTGCTTAAAAAAAATGTTTGTTTGTTTTTTAAATGAAACTTGCCCATATTTAAGTGTTGATAAAAAACAGTGCATGAAGCTAAAATAAAATGTTTGTTGCAGTTTGTTTGTTTAAAAGTAGAGGCTCTGTTCCTTCTTTTGATATATTGAGTTGTACAATATTGTATCCTGTACATTATGTGTAAAACTTGTTTGAACTGCTGTTGAACATAGTTGATGTGATCTATGTTTGTGCGTTGATCAATGTCAATAAGAGCCTCAATTAAATCTGTTCATCGTGTAAATCATATATCTCTGCAGAACACTTAACCACTTAAAGGTACAATATGCAAGATTGTTTCCGTAAGACTAATGCCGGTTTCACACTGCACGCGTTAGCAGAGCGTATTTTTTCCGCGGCCATATTAACAGATTAGAGCATTCACACCGTATGCAGAGGTGGCGCGGCAGCAAAATGAACAAATATTTCGTCAATTCGTTCATTTCGTTCGATGAATCAACCAAATGACATGAAAAAAATATTCGTTCATTTTGATGAACGAGTTCGAACAGGAGAGTCACAAACGTGCATCACAGAACAGAGCAAGGCGACCATTTGAGCTTATAAAACTTAAACTTTGTTATTTTTTTTTTTTTAAATGAGCGATTGTTTAGCTTGATAAGACCCTTATTCATAGTCTTTAATCGTTTAAAGCCCTTTGAACAGTTTGCAGGTTGCACTGAAACTGTCTTTTGGACCTTGAACCGTTTGGTTTCCATTGAATTCCAATATATGGAGAAACATGCTGGAATGTTTTCATCAAAAACCTTAATTTCTTTTCGACTGAAGAAAGAATGACATTGATATCTTGGATGACATGGGGGTGTGTAAATTATCAGCAAAAGTTTTTTTTTTTTTTTTCTAAGTGAAATACTATAACTTTAAATAAAAATCAAAGTCAGTTAGAATAATCAAATGTAATAATTTATGTCAGGTTTTATCAAATTTATCATTCCAATTTCATAATCAGTTCAAAGATAATCAATACAAAACATCAAATGCTCTGGAATAAAGTGAAGACGAACCCGACATTAGGAAATACGTGAAGCTGAGAGACTCAGCCTCATCTGAAAAGACCCCTGATCTCCAGTTGTATTATATAGACACACCTCATTTTACATGTAAACATGAGTTCACAGTGAAAATGTACCTTAAACACTGTCCCAGACTTACTGGGGTTATAAGTTGATTTGCATGCAACCATTTGCTAATTTGCATTGAGCTAACACCTTCTGAGAGCAGGAGGCTTTAACCATACACCCTCCTTTGTGTGTATATTTGTTACAACCCTGGCTCTAGGGATGCAACATAAAGGACACAAAGACAGAAATCTGCCAATCAAAATTAAAGTTTATTTTAATATTAAAAGAAAGAAAGAAGGACTGTAGGAACAACGCCCTGCAGCAGCAAGAGGATCTCTCAGCAAGAGGATCTGCGTCCTAGATTTAAGTAGCTCCCGTCAGGTGGCACCAATTAGCCAGTTGATTGCAGGTGATCTACTAGGGAAAAATGCAGTGACATCCAGATTATAACACTCACACATAACACTTCCACCCTTAAAACATTGCTACAGGATAACCTATAGTAAAGTCAATAAATACATGGAGAAAACACCTACGACCTTGACAGAGCATCCGCCAAAACATTATTCTTCCCACGAATATGGCGGACTGCAAGATCATATCCCTGCAAAAACAGGCTCCATCGCATTAAACGTTGGTTAGTGTTTCTCATACTGTGCAGGAACACTAGGGGATTATGATCAGTGTACACAATTAGTGACACACTGGATGAAACATACACATCAAAATGTTTCAGAGCAAGAATAAGGGCCAAAGCTTCCTTTTCTATTGTAGAATAGTGCTTCTGATGAATATCAAATTTCCTTGAAAAATAGCACACAGGATGCTCAACTCCCACTGAATCATCTTGGAGAAGAACCGCACCCACACCAAAATCACTAGCATCCACAGCTAGCTTGAATGGTCTATCAAAAACAGGGGCGGCAAGAATAGGAGAACTGATCAACAATGCCTTCAGATTGTCAAAGGCCATCTGACATAACTCATTCCAAACAAAAGGAACCTTGGGACTCAGCAGGTTAGTTAAAGGTGTAGCAACAGTGGCAAAATTTTTGCAAAAACTCCTGTAGTATCCTGCCATACCCAGAAAACGTTTTAGTTCCCGCCGAGATGAAGGTACAGCAAAGTTCACAATTGCCTCTACTTTTGCTCCAACTGGAGATACATGACCATGGCCAACAACTTTGCCTAAATAAGTTACTGTGGCCTGCCCAAACTCACACTTGGAGAGGTTTACTGTCAAATTTGCAGCCTTTAACCGTTTGAACACCTCCCCAAGCTGGGCCAAATGCTGAGACCAGGTAGCACTATAGATAACCAAATCATCAAGGTAAGCCTCACATCCTGCAACTCCTTCCAACACCTTATTCACCAGACGCTGGAAAGTGGCAGGTGCATTTCGCATTCCAAATGCCATAACATTATAATGGCAGAAGTTATCCGGCGTCACAAAAGCAGAGATCTCACCGGCTCTCTGGCTGAGTGGAACCTGCCAATAGCCTTTTAAAAGATCCAACTTTGAAACAAAGGATGCAGAAACAACCTGGTCAATACAATCATCTAGCCGTGGAAGAGGATAGGAATCGGGCTTAGTGACAGCATTTACCTTGCGAAAATCGGTACAAAACCGAAACGAACCATCATGCTTCTCGACTAGTAAACATGGTGAACTCCAAGCACTAAAAGTCGGTTCAGCTATGTTATGCCTTAACATATACTCTACCTCTCTGCGCAAAAGCTGGCGTTTTACAGGGTTTACCCTATACGGATGCTGCTTAATGGGGTTGGCTTGGCTTACCTCAATGTCATGCTCCAACACATTGGTACAAGATGGAACATCAGAAAACAAGGCCGAATATTGACCAACTAACTGAATAATATCAGTGCGCTCAGAAAGATTTAGATATGACAGATGAATGTCTAAATCAGCCAGAAGTTTAGAATTTGGCAATCTACTCTGATGCATCTCAGAAACAACACTTCCTTGTCCCATCTCAATATGCGGAACATTCAGTACAGCCAAGACCTTATCCTCTGAAGGCGCAGTTTGGTTACGGTCAAAGTAAGGCTTAAGTAAATTCACATGGCACATTCGAGTTTTCCTTTTACGATCTGGAGTCTTAACCAAGTAGTTACATTCACCAACTTTCCGATCAATAGTGTATGGGCCACTATATTGAGCCTGCAATGCAGAACCCAGTACTGGTAAGAACACTAACACTTGGTCTCCTGAACAAAACACACGATGTTTTGCCTTTCGATCGTACCAAGTCTTCATCTTCTCCTGAGCTGCTTTCAAATTCTCTTTGGCCAGTTCACAGGCTCTACTAAGCCTAAAGTGAAAATTAGACACATAGTCCAAGAGGTTAGTAGGAGTAGAATACTCAACATCTAACCATTTCTCTTTTACCAATTTCAAAGGCCCTCTCACAGTGTGCCCAAACACAAGTTCAGCTGGACTGAAACCAAGGGACTCCTGAACCACCTCTCGAACTGCAAAGAGGAGTAGTGGAACGCCATCATCCCAGTCTCTTTCAAATTCTTTGCAATAAGTCTTCAGCATAGTCTTCAGAGTTTGATGGAATCTCTCAAGTACCCCTTGAGACTCTGGATGGTATGCAGATGAAATGTTATGCTGAATAGACAACTGCTTTAACACCTGGGAGAAAAGGCGAGACATAAAATTAGACCCTTGATCAGACTGAACAACTCTTGGTAGTCCAAACACTGTGAAAAACTTAATTAGGGCCTTGGAAATAGCAGGGGCTGTAATCTTACGCAAAGGAACCGCTTCAGGAAATCGTGTGGCAGCACACATAATTGTGAGAAGATATTGATTACCTGACTTGGTGCGGGAAAGAGGTCCAACACAATCAACCAAGACATGCTCAAATGGCTCTCCAATGGCAGGAATAGGCTGTAGTGGAGCTGCAGGAATAGACTGGTTAGGCTTGCCTACAACCTGACAAACATGACATGACCTACAATACTGAGCCACATCAGACCTCACACCAGGCCAGAAAAAATGCCTTAACACACGATCAAGAGTTTTCCTAACCCCTAAGTGGCCAGACAGACAATGATCATGGGCGAGACACAATATGTCAGATCGATAAACTTCTGGAACGACCACTTGAAACACACTACTCCAGTCATCCTCACATGGAATTTTTGGATCGGTCCACTTTCTCATCAAAACACCATCACTAACAAAATAGCCAGAAGCAACATTTGATAGTACTTCATCAGACACTACATCTTCAAACATAGGTAACAAAGTGGGGTCTTGTTTTTGCTCAAGTATTAACTGTTCTCGAGATGGTAACATTTTTCCACTTCCTGTAAAGTTCATATCACCTTGAGCCATGAAAGTATCATAAAGTGGTATTTCGGAAGATTTATCTTCAACCTGCCTCTTAGCCGACATGGCACGAGTAGTTGCACAAACAGGAAAAATTTCTGGAAATGCCAACTCAAGTTCATCTGGACAATCTGACTTGAGGACAGTAGATGTTACTTCAGGGACAGCTAGCACTTTCCCACCAGCTAAATCATTCCCTAGAATAAAGGACACACCATCTATGGGAATCTGGGAACAAAGTGCAACCACAACATTCCCAGAGATTAAATCTGATTGGAGATTAATGCTATGTAAAGGCATAGACAGAAATCCTCTACCAAAACCTTTAACAATTACCTCTGAACCTTGAGCTGACTTTTCATTGAAGGGCAAAACATCACATAAAATCACAGATTGAAAAGCTCCTGTATCTCTCCAAATCTTGATAGCTTGCCTGTTTTCAGGGTCAGAAGACAGATACACAGAACCATCCATCAAAAATGATGACGAGCCAGCTAACTCCCCTGTCTTGCATGACAAATCAACAACTGAAGATGCCAAGGGAAGGCTTGGCACAGGATTTACAAATGCTACAGTCTTTGCGGATTTCCGTTTTTTACTTAGAACAGGACAATCTGCAATAAGATGGCCTGGTGTCTTACAATAAAAACAAGCCCTTTCTGCAATCAAACCATCATTGGTCGTTTTATTGGCAGATAATGAGGCAAACGGCACAGATTTTACAAACTGAGACCTATTGTGCTTAATCTGGACTAGATCCTCAACTTGTTGGTCACCAAAATGTACCTTATGTATTAAGACAAACTCATCTGCCAGGATTGCAGCTTGTTCTAAAGTCACTGCTTTCTGCTCATTCAAATAAACAGACACCACATCAGGTAGACAGTTTTTAAATTCCTCAAGCAAAATAATTTGCCTAAGATGTTCCTTACTTTCCACCTTCTGAGACATGCACCACCGATCAAACAGATTCTCCTTCTGCTTTGCAAACTCAACATAAGTCTCGTGAGCAAATTTTGCACAACTTCGAAAACGCTGGCGGTAAGCTTCAGGAACCAGCTCATATGCCTTCAATACAGCTGCTTTAACCTCATCATAATTAGCACTCTTCTCTAGGCTTAGAGCGGAATAAGCTTCCTGCGCTTTACCCACCAAGATACTTTGTAAAAGCAAAGTCCACACGGTCCTTGGCCACTTTGATGTGGTTGCCACCCGTTCAAAATGAGAAAAATATCGGTCAACATCCTTTTCAGAAAAAGGAGGCACTAACTTAATATGTCTACCAACATCAAATGAAGCATCACCTCTTGAAGTTAAAGCAGCAGCGTTTAATTCCAACTCTTTAAGAGACCGTTCGTGCTCAAGATCCATTTGTTTCTCTCTTAATTTCATATCAATCTCTAGCCGTTTCTCCTGAAAAGCCAACTCTCTGAGCCTAAGCTCAATTGCTGCGTCAGACAAAGGAGCAGTCATGGGTTGGGGAAAACCATGCTTAACTTTTAAAACCCCTTTGTCAACCAAAACACTTCTAATTATTTCCTTCACGCTATCCTTCAGTCGCTTCTCACTACTTGTGATGGGAATATCATAATGAGAGGACAACTGCAAAAGTTGATCCTTTGTAAAAACCTCAAGTAACTCTTCTGAAGGTTCCTTTAGGAAGTCTTCTAAAGAAGCCATTACTAAACTCAACTTTAGTAACACTACTTACAACACAGAAGTTCAGCCGTCACAACAGATCCAATTACACAAGCAGCAAAAATGCTCTCAAATAAAGCTTTTAAAGCTTCAACCAGAAATAGAACTAACCCGAACACAAATAGATTACTCACCCCCAAGTAATCACAAATATCCAAAAGCCATACTGGGCATTAGTCTACACTAAAGTCCACAAGAAACTTCACAAAGTTAGGATCATGGACACCACAAAGTACCTCAAAAAACAAACAACAAAACACACACACAAAAAAAAAAACAAATATTTAACTAACTTAAATTTTCCTTTTACTTCCATCAAAAAGTGAGCATGGTTGCTGAACCTAGACACAATACAAAACACATGAGATACACCCGGATACCTGCCTAACACTTCTAACTCCTATCTATCTTCTGAGGTGTACCGGGCACGAGGCGACTTTAAAAGCAAAACCTCAGCAACTGTGAACCAATTTATCAATGGTCACAGTTCTGAAATGCTTACCCCCGACAGAGAACAAGTCTCCACCCAGAATAACCTCGAAAACAAAAAAGGAAAAATAACAAAAGAGTGAACCGATGGAAGGATTGAATAATCAACCCAGCTGGAACTCTCACCCTACCTAACCGGGAAAACTCATGCATATATTCAAAAAAATACTCAAACAACCATACTCACCAAATGATCTCAATCAAAGGAGAGAGAAAAAGAAAGAAAAAAACAGTCCCCAAAATCTCAAAAGAAACATATTTTTTTTTACCAACCAAATTGGACGAGCCCCCATTATGTTACAACCCTGGCTCTAGGGATGCAACATAAAGGACACAAAGACAGAAATCTGCCAATCAAAATTTTATTTTTAGTTTATTTTAATATTAAAAGAAAGAAAGAAGGACTGTAGGAACAACGCCCTGCAGCAGCAAGAGGATCTCTCAGCAAGAGGATCTGCGTCCTAGATTTAAGTAGCTCCCGTCAGGTGGCACCAATTAGCCAGTTGATTGCAGGTGATCTACTAGGGAAAAATGCAGTGACATCCAGTTCCCTTTCGAAGGGAACTCAACAATACGTCGAATGACGCTATGGGGAACGCCTCAGGCGTGACAGGTGTCTGAAATCAAATATCAACTCACAGTAATCAGGTTGACCGGCGACAGCCCGTGCATCATCAGCTTGAATGATGAGCGCGTCAATCTGGATGTATAAGAAGGGCGCCTTGAAACCGTGACAACATCTTTTCGTCTTCAGGGACTGTTTGTCTGTGTGATAGTATCAACGATTAAACGCGCAGAGACGTGGAGAAACACTTTGCGCGAGTGTGCCGACTTGTGTCCAGATATTTGACACCGGAGGATTCACACGATCTGTGCGTGTTCTGCCTGAGAGAAGAGCATTCGCGGGAAGCTCTCGAGGGAGTTTTTTGCGCGAACTGAGAGTTTTTCCTTTCAGAACTCTCTGCTCTCGTCTGACCCACTTCTCGAGGGAAGTGGGCGCGGAATCTGAACCCCGCGGTTCCGGTTCCCGCTCGGGCTGAGGCTCAGTGGCGGTTGAGCTCGTGGAGCTTTCAGATGGAGCTGGCAGATTATCGGGAGAGGGGCGTTAACCTCGCGGATGATCTACCAGCTGACGAGGGTGAGTTACAGATTAATGTTGAACATCTAAGAAGAGAGAAAATGAGCGCTCTCTCTCTTTGGTGAATCTGTAACTGTTCTCTTTGGGCAGGGCAGGAGTTGGCTGTAATATATATATATATATATATATATATATATATATACATATATATATATATAGAAAAGGATGTCAGTTTGGTTGAGACCGAATCATTTCAGCCCTCCTGCCCAGTGTACGCTGAGCTGGTTGACATTATGGGGCGCGCCTCAGACAGATTGCTGTTGCAGTGGAGGCGCGTCTGGGAGGAACCCGCTCATGGTATTTTGGATGGCTGGTTCCTCCCCACCCATAAGCCACCAGCCCGGATGAGCCTTCCATTCGTTTCCGATCTCCACGCTGGGATCGAGAGGGTATGGAAGAATCCGTTCTCCTCACGTCTCTATCTGCATCAGCGGGCTAGTTTCGCTGCTGTGGAGGGAGCCGTGGAGAACGGATAAGTGTCGAGGCCGCCAGTGGACGAGACGTTGGCTAACTATCTCGTCTCTGGTTGGTCCTCTTCACTAAGAGCTCTGACCCTGTCATCCAAGCTGATCAAGACATCTTCATGCTTGAATGACAGAGCGTACACGGCAGCAGGTCAGGCAGGTGCGGTTCTGCACGCCCTTGTGGTCCTCAGGCCTACCAGACCGATCTGTTGCGGGACTCCGGGCCACCAAGCAAGCTGCTGTTCTGTCGGTGCTATGGTGGCCACGGAGAGACATCTGTGGGAGCTCCCACATACTGTGGTTGCCAGGTTACAGGCCTCACCAGGCCTTCCTGGTTATGAGCTCCCACTGATTGTGGTCACCGGGTTACAGGCCTCACCAGGCCTTCCTGGTTATGAGCTCCCACATGCTGTGGTCGCTGGGTTACAGGCTTCACCAGGCCTTCCTGGTTATGAGCTCCCACATACTGTGGTTGCCAGGTTAAAGGCCTCACCAGGCCTTCCTGGTTATGAGCTCCCACACATTGTGGTCGCCAGGTTACAGGCCTCACCAGGCCTTCCTGGTTATGAGCTCCCACATACTGTGGTCGCCAGGTTACAGGCCTCACCAGGCCTTCCTGGTTATGAGCTCCCACATACTGTGGTCGCCAGGTTACAGGCCTCACCAGGCCTTCCTGGTTATGAGCTCCCACATACTGTGGTCACCAGGATACGAGCTCTCACGTACTGTGGTCGCCAGGTTAAAGGCCTCACCAGGCCTTCCTGGTTATGAGCTCCCACACATTGTGGTCGCCAGGTTACAGGCCTCACCAGGCCTTCCTGGTTATGAGCTCCCACACATTGTGGTTGCTAGGTTACAGGCCTCAAAGGGGCCTTCCTGGTTATGAGTTCCCACTTTCTGTGGTGGTCAGGTTATAGGCCTCACCAGGCCTTCCTGGTGATGAGCTCCCACACATTGTGGTTGCTAGGTTACAGGCCTCAAAGGGGCCTTCCTGGTTATGAGTTCCCATATACTGTGGTAGTCAGTTTACAGGCCTCACCCAGCCTTCCTGAATGTGGGCTCCCACATGATGCGGTAGCCAGACTACAGCCTCACCACCTTCCCTGAGCACTTTGCTCCCACTCTGTGGTCACCAGGCTTCAGGCTTCATTGGCCTTCCTGGTTGTGAGTTGTCACATGTCAGGTTGCAGGCTTCACCAGGCCTTCCTGAATGTGAAACCCCCACTTTTCGTGGTCGCTAAGTTGTAGTGGTGAGTCTTCACATGTCAGGCTGAAGGCCTCAGCGGCCTTCCTGAATGTGAGCTCCCCATGCATTGGGACTATCGGGTGTTAGGCCTTGTCAGGCCTTCCTGATTATGGGTTCCCACTTGTTGTGGCTGCCAGGTTACAGGCCTCAAGTTCGGCCTTTCTGAATTCAGAGTGAAGTACACTAACCCCTACTTCACCTATTATTGTGGTAAATCACATGACGGGATGTCTTGTGTACTTTCTAAAATCCATTTTGTATGGTAAGGGTCACGCGTGGTATGCTTCGGTCCCTTCTTATGTGGCTCAGACCCCGGTCTTCCCTTGGGTCCCACTTTAAGTGGCGTCCTGTCACTGGCTACAGGGACGCCCTTCTCTGGCTAACTTCTGGAAGAAGTAGCTTCCACTTGGTGGAGTAAGCTCCCACAGGTTGTGGTCACCAGGCTGGGTCTCACTGACCTTCCTGAGTACGAGCTCCCACCCAATGTGGTCGCCAGGTTACAGGCCTTACCAGGCCTTCCTGGTCATGAGCTCCCACACACTGTGGTCGCCAGGTTACAGGCCTCAACAGGCCTTCCTGGTTATGAGCTCCCACATATTGTGGTTGCTGGGTTACAGGCCTCACCAGGCCTTCCTGAATTCAGAGTGAAGTACACAAACCCATACTTCACCTATTATTGTGGTAAGTCACCCGACGAGATGTCCTGTGCACTTTTTAAAATCCATTTCTTATGGTGAGGGTCACGCGCAGTATGCTTCGGTCCCTTCTTATGTGGCTCAGACCCCGGTCTTTCCTCGGGTCCCATTTTAAGAGTTCTTAAGAGCTAACTTCTGGAAGTAGCTCCCACTTGGTGTGGTTTTTCAGGTACACCAGGCTGGGTCTCACTGACCTTCCTGAGTACGAGCTCCCACCGGATGTGGTCGCCAGGTTACAGGCCTCACTAGGCCTTCCTGGTTATGAGCTCCCACATACTGTGGTCGCCAGGTTACGAGCTCCCGCATACTGTGGTCGCCAGGTTACAGGCCTTACCAGGCCTTCCTGGCCATGAGCTCCCACACACTGTGGACGCCAGGTTACAGGCCTCAACAGGCCTTCCTGAATTCAGAGTGAAGTACACAAACCCATACTTCACCTATTATTGTGGTAAGTCACCTGACGAGATGTCTTGTGCAGTTTTTAAAATCCATTTCATATGGTGAGGGTCACGCGCGGTATGCTTCGGTCCCTTCTTATGTGGTTCAGACTCCGGTTCTTCACTTTGGGTCCCACTGTAGATGTGTCTTTGTCGCAATACATTACGACAGGCACTTCCCTTGTTCAAGCTATCTCCCACAACTGTGGTTTTAGGTCTGACTAGACCTTTTTCGAGGTAGCCCAACATTGTGGGTCTGTCAGGTTTCTAGCCTCTGGCTTTCCTGAAGGATGAGCTTCCACATGCTGTGGTCGTTGGGTTTCAGGCCGCACAACGTACGGCCTTCCTGACATGAGCCCTCATGTATCGGAGCTCCCCACACATGGGGTCATCAGGTCTTAGGTCTCTTTGACCTTCCTGATTTTTGATCCCTCTCTTACTTCCTCAGTGCTCAAAAGCGAGCACTGGGTGGAAACTCGTGGATTGAGTGTACGATTCCCATTGGTTCGAGGTTGAGTCACACTCTCCGGAGGATCCCGTCTCTGTGATCCGAAACTCGATGGTTTCCGCCAGCTTCGCGGGCCTTCAGTTTTTGGATGCCTTTTCTAGGCAATTTCCAGAGGCTCTGTCTTGGACGGACAGGCTATGGCCAGACTGTGTGTCTTAGTACAGATCACCAGGCCAGCCTGGGGGCATTTCAGGAGGAGTGTTCTCCTGAATAGTGACTGGCTGGGGGTCTCTTTGGCCCCCTAGCCACACTCCCTAGAAGGGACCCCTTCTATTTTGAAGTTGTGGTCCTAAAGCCTTTGAGCTGGCCCTGATTTACTCACGTTATCACGTTCTGGTTTTTCTTGGTTCATTAGCTTGGGCTATGACCGGTAGGGAGTGCTGTCACTGACAGCCCGATGTAACATAGGGTGAGTGGTTTCAGTGTTTCTTGGAATTACTGGTTCTGACAGTTGTCACTGCCTTTCGGCATGCACTCCCCTCAGCATGGCGGAGTGGGTATTTCGTTCCCCATAGCGTCATTCGACGTATTGTTGAGTTCCCTTCGAAAGGGAACGTCTCAGGTTACAACTGTAACCTATGTTCCCTGAGAACAGGGAACGAGACAATACGTCTCGTTGCCATGCCTCGGGGCCTGCCTGCAACAGTCCCTTCAGACGATAGGATGTTGTCACGGTTTCAAGGCGCCCTTCTTATACATCCAGATTGACGCGCTCATCATTCAAGCTGATGATGCACGGGCTGTCGCCGGTCAACCTGATTACTGTGAGTTGATATTTGATTTCAGACACCTGTCACGCCTGAGGCGTTCCCCATAGCGTCATTCGACGTATTGTCTCGTTCCCTGTTCTCAGGGAACATAGGTTACAGTTGTAACCTGAGACGATTATAACACTCACACATAACAATATTATCTCTAAAATCTTAGAAAAAATATTACCTTATTGCCTAAATCTTAAATAATAATTAAAGAACAAATGAATATCTCGAAAGTCATAAGTATACGTATTTATTTCATGCAAAAAGGCAGTTCACACACAGAGTCTGATATGAGAACTTGAGAAGGGTGAAGATCTTCTCATTTTACAGACCTTATACAAAAATCCTCCAAAATGTACCCCTCACCTTCTTTTCTTCGGACTAAGGTCCCTTGCACGTACACTGTTCTTAGTTCCCCTTATTCTAACAACCCTTATCTCCACAGTAAACACATATGTCACTTCAAGAAACAACTAAATTCATGTTTTACTCTTGGTGCAAGCAAACTGACCTATTTTTGAGAAGAACAGAACATTCTGGGCCCTATTTTAACAATCTGAAACGCAAGTGTCAAAGCGCAAAGCGCAAGTAACTTTGTGGGCGGGTCCCGGCGCTGTTGCTATTTTCCCGGCGGGATAAATGCCTCTTGCGCCTGGCGCAAATCTAAAAGGGGTTGGTCTGAAGTAGCTTCATTATTCATTGGTGTGGTTTGGGCGTAACGTGAAATAAACCAATCAGAGCGCCATCCAACATACCCTTTAAGAACAGGTGCGCATGTTGCATGACGGATTGTTGCATGACCAGGCGCACGCCAGGAGCGCTCACAGCCGATGAGACCGCCATTCTTGTTAGGGCAGTTAAAAGACAGAGAAGCGACGTTGCGCGCTTAAAATATCATTATGGCACTTAAAATATCATTATGAACAACACACAACGCGCCACTGACTTAAGACCAGTTTTTTTTCTGGTCAGTGGCGCAATTGTTTTCTGGAATTGTAAAATAGCACCAGGGAATGTTTGCGCCGAAACATGCCTCCTTTTTGCGCCGATCCGCCCAGGGAGCGCAAGTTCATTTCCTAGTTTACCGACGTGGGTCTTTTGAGGGAAAAATCACGCTTTGCGCGAGTGCAAAATAGGAATGACACATGAGTTTGTGTATAAAGTCATTTGCGCCAGGTGCAAGATAGAGCCCTCTGTCCTTTTGTGCACGTCACATTTGTATAAGGGATAATGCATCTTGCAGTTTCCCTAACACATGTATATTTTAAAGAACACACAAACAAATATATATATATATACTGTATATATGCATATATATGCACATGCATCCCTTTTACATCTATATTTTAAAGAACTAACAAACACACACACGCACATGTATAATACTCGATGATAATCATGCACATTAAACCATTTCGTTTCTTGTGTGAGTTTGGGTAATCACTGCATGGTGGATGAGGGGGAGTTCAAATGTTAATTTTCAGCAAGGTTCGTTGTCCACTCGAGGAGTGGTAGTTCCTCAATCAGTTATTCCAGCTTTTTACAACTCTGCCATTGAAGTAGCCTGGATGCCAGCCCCAACCCCGCCCACAACATTTTTTGGTCGGGAAGTTCGGTCTGGACTCGATCCATTGAGGAGAAATTATGATCAGTCAAAAAATGAACGGGCCAATCAGATTGCCAGGGGGGGCTTTATACAATGATGGACAGATGATCTGCAAGGACGTAATCATCACGTTATCAAAGAGCGCTTAACTGGTTTCCCTCAAAGGTGACTGCAGCTGGAGAATTGAGATCTATAGATTCCACTGTCGCGTCTGTTGTAAAATAAATTTACAGCGCATTCATTTTAATTGCAGAAAACTGCAATCAAGGCATTTGTCGATAGGAAAGATATTTTTGCCGTCCTTCCAACATGATTCGGCAAAAGTGTAACTTATCAGCTGGCTCCCGATGGTCGCTAAGAAGATGGGATGTAATGAAAAGCCTGTAGTTATTGTAGTTTCTCCTTTGGTCGCACTCATGGAGGAGTAAGTAAAAGAAGCAACACTTTATTTTGCAACACGTTATTTTACTTCTAAATAATAAGTAAGTTCTATAGTTGAAAACTGCACTATGCAAAGTATTTGACTTACTGCGTTGCTCTGATTGGTTGTAGGTCTACCGACTATCCAATTGAGTGCAGAGGTTTTTTTTTTTCCTGGTTCGGTTAAGACACGTCTCATAATCAAAGCCCTACGGAGCAGTATCAGACTCGTATTCTGACTAGACCTGGCTACCAGGTCTGGCTACCATTGAAGAAATTTGAGAAGTGATTTAAAAAAAAAAAAAAAAACAAAACAAAAAAACAGAAAAACAAGCACTGACCGTTTTTCTTTAAACCTAAGTCCAAGTTCAAAATAAAATGCTATGCACCCCTCCATTGTTAAAGGGTTAGTTCACCCAAAAATGAAAATTAAGTCATTAATTACTCACCCCCATGCTGTTCCAACCCCGTAAGACCTTCGTTCATCTTCGGAACACAAATAAAGATATTTTGATTGAATCTGAGAGCTAGATCAGTCCTACACAGACTGCCTAAGGGACTGACTCTTGACGGCCCATAAAGTCATTAAAGAGAAGGTTTAAATATTCCATGTGCCTACAGCGGCTCAATTATAAGTTTATCAAGTGACGAGATCAACCTTTTTGTGCGAAAAAAACATAAATAACGACTTTATTCCACTATTCCATTACTTCCTTATGGGCGCATGCGCGAGAACTGGGACGAGGACGTTCTCATTCGTCTACTTCTTGTTACCGGCTGCTCACCGCTTAGAAGTTTTACCGCCACCTACCGTATAAAATGATGATCCATATATAAGGCGCTCCGGATTATAAGGAACACTGTCGTTTTTTGAGAAGATTAAAGGCTTTTAAGTGCACCTTATAGTGCGGAAAATACGCAAATTGAAAAGCGTATGTACAGCGCGCATCTTCCTCTGCTTGTAAACAGAAAGTTTTGCGCTTCCAGCTATATCAGCACATCATCTTATACGGTAGGGGGCGGGAAAACTCCTAAGCGGTGAGCAGCCGGTAACAAGAAGTAGACGAATGAGAACGTCCTCGTCTCAGTTCTCGCGCATGCGCCCATAAGGAAGTAATGGAATAGTGGAATAAAGTCGTTATTTATGTTTTTTTCGCACAAAAAGTAGTCTCGTCGCTTGATACACTTATAATTGAGCCGCTGTAGGCACATGGAATATTTAAACCTTTTCTTTAATGACTTTATGGGCCGCCAAGAGCCAGTCCCTTAGGCAGTCTATGTAGGACTGATCTAGCTCTCAGATTCAATCAAAAATATCTTTATTTGTGTTCCGAAGATGAACGAAGGTCTTACGGGGTTGGTACAGCATGGGAGTGAGTAATTAATGACTTAATTTTCATTTTTGGGTGAACTAACCCTTTAACATACGCTAACCCTAACATCCCATATTTTTTTCCACCACCATGGCAAATAGCAATTAACGTGTATGAGAAGGGCGAAGATCTTCTCATTTTACAGACCTTACATACAAAAAGATCATCCTCCAAAATGTACCCCTCCCCTTCTTTTCTTTGGGCTAAGGACAACTAAACACATGTCCTTCAAAAGACCATTTGTTCTGTATGCCCTGTAGCTCTTTGACATCTGACTGAATGCTGCAGTCGGCTGTCTTTCTTGCACTCGTGATTAAACCTCTGAAAATGATCCAGAATGTGGCACTGTGCCTGGTCTTCAATAATGATGAGAGGGACCACGTCACTACTCATTTGGATTTTCTTCACTGGATGTAGAGGTGTACTATAGTACCCACCTCATCTCTGGTTCAAGTGGTGTTCACTGCAGTGCCAAATGGGACGAAATGTGGACATGATAGGGTAAAGGTTAGGTTTAGGGTGTGGTTGGACCTTCAAGTTTTGCCCAATACATTAAGAGAGGAGTAGCTGGACATCAAGCTCCTCCCACTGTCTCAGTGACGGCCTCTGCTGAGAGACTAACATTAGCCTGGCTCCGCCCTCTAACGTACTTCCGCTCAATTTTCATTTTCCTTTACTACGTCTGGGTTTGCTGTATATTCTTGGGTTTTCTCTGCCCAAGAATATACCCAAGGTTGGGCTTTAGGCACCCTTTAGCGACACTAAAGGTAAAGCGTCAGTTAGATGATGCCCTAGAGGATCGCATCATTTAACTGACGCTAAACGGTGCCTAAAGCCATACGTACAACAATCAATTCAATAAAATTTTTGCTAGATTCACGTTCATCTGTTCTGGATCAAATTGAACACACTTTTAGCACCACTCACTTTGAAAAGCAGCCATGAAAACCAGGGGTACTACAGTTAACTAAAACTAACACCATAAAAAAAGTTTTAACTGAAACTAAATAACAAAAACTTATTTTAACATAAAAATGTATATATAAAAAAACTACATAGACAAAATAATAATGACAGAAACAAAACAATTACTAAAACTTTAAAAAACATATTCAAAACAATTATCTCAATAATACTTACACCACACTCCACGAAACAGGCAAGAAACAAACATTTTGCAGAAGTGACCACTTGCACATTTTTCTAATGAGCCTGGGAGTGTCCTTGGAACCATAATATTGTTAAATTAATACTGTTAAATTAATATAAATTAAATAAGTTAAAAAAAAAGACTAAAAAGGACTACATCAACAAAAGCTTTAATGCCAGTAACGCTTTATCAGACTTTGACAAGTTAGCTTAAAAGAGAAAAGATCTGGGCTGAAAGTCCAGTTTCCTTTAAACAGTGAGATCAGGTTGGGGCTCAAGGCTTGATATGCATGACAAAGTGAGTTTGACGGAGCCTTTAGGGCCAGAATGAACCCATCTTCTCCACCCACAGCTTGCTATGCCATGCGATTATTATTCTGCTCTTCAATTATTCAAAAGCACTCTTAAATTTTTATCACCTGCATAGGAGTTGAATAATTTTTAAAGCAGACATAGAAAAAGAGTAGCAGGTAAGAAAGGAAGAAGAGACGACAGGATGGTGAAATGAAAGCGGATTTGAACAAAGCCAAAGGATGTCTCTACAGCTTTTCCCATTCCAAAGATTACAGAGCATAGAAGGTCAGACCAGAGTAATGTGATTCTGCCAGAAACAGAATGAGACCTTTCATCAGAAGTGTTCATGTTCATTTTCTCACGGCTCTACAGACAGATAAATGAGTCACTGGTACCAGATCCCCAGTATGCCGCTGAGCCTGAGAGTGATAGAAAATGCATTTGGAAGAGGGGTAATTCATGGCAAGTACTCCAAAACTTAGTTATAGGACATTCTGTGTCATTGTTTTCAAAGTCTGCAGATTTTTTTAACATCTCAAAACATTTCATGTTCCATTGGAATGTCGACAAGTTTGCAACTCTTAAAACATTTCTCTCTGTGACTTCAAATTTACTGATACACATGTGTGGCTATTCTCTTCAACTACAAATTCCGTCCCATACAAAAATGTAATATATGGCCATATATTTACTTATATTTTAAATATAATGACATACAGTATATGAAGAGTTCAGATGCAAAAGCCTCTAAATGCCATTCAAAATTTTCTTCTTTAATGATGATTTTTTTTGTCTAACTTGTATATTTAAGTTCAGTAATTTCACTTAAATAACAATTAATAGGTAATTATCATTGCCATTTAAGTGAAATCACTGAACTTAAATATACAAGTTTGATAAAAAAAATTATCATTTTAGAAGAAAATTTCAAATGGCACTTAGAGGCTTTTGCATCTGAACTCTTCATATGTATACATATATTTGACTTATCTGAGAACACAATATATGCCTGCAACATATATGAACATTTATGTGTCCAAACATGTGAAGAAAATATTTGCGTGCATCCATATATGATACCATACATCTGCATATATTACAGTATTGGTTTCTCACATATATGGACAACATTAAGTATACATATGTGACATATATATTTGTTTCCCACATATTTAATGAATGTAAACATACATGCCTGTGATACTGATGCATTTTTAAAGCTGTGGCATATGGTTATACTTTGTGGATTTATTTGTCAAAAATGACAAAGAAAACACTGCATTATTGTATTAAACATACTATATTTGGTATTCATACAGTACAAAATCTCCAACTATAGGCATTTAATTACAAAGTATTCAGATATATGATATGAAAATATTGGTGTTAGAGGTATTTAGACATTAAGTATCATCTTTTTAAACTATTCAGACAAGTACTTACAACATTTCTATTATTAACATTGATTACATGGCATCTGATTACATGAGATTTTGACAAGAACAAAAAATATTCCCTTTAAAGGAGTAGTTCACTTTAAAAAAAAAAAAAAAAACTTTTGCTGATAATTCACTCACCCCCATGTCATCCAAGATGTCCATGTCTTTTCTTTCTTCAGTCGAAAAGAAATTAAGGTTTTTGATGAAATTTTTTAGAAAAATTTTAGAATTTGTGCTTGTAAAATTTAAACTTTGTTATTTATTTATTAAATGACTGATGGTTTCTCTAGATAAGACCCTTATTCATCATCTGGTGTCGAAATATATACACTGGTCCAGAAGCACTTCCTGTTTCAGTTTTTTAACACTACATAAAAGCTGGGAGAAAATATAACCAACAGAACATATAAATATGAATCAAAAAGTTAAACAAACATCTTTAAGATGTTTTCTTTACATGTGAAATAAAGAGAACAGTTACAAACTGAAACAGGAAGTGTTTCTGGACCAGTGTTGTTTACATCTTGCAAAATGGTCTATAGGTAGCAGACATACATGGACACTGACATTATATATGTAATTTACATATATTTACATATATTACATTTCTGTATGGGCGTCACAGGTGTTCAGTTTTGCACCAAAAATACTTTTATAATGGGGTTTCAGAAGTGGAAGGAATGACACACAGGGCTGGAGGGGTGGAGCATGTTCAGCTCTCATGCTGCAATCATTATCTAACTGTAACAGTCTCTGCATGCATGAGCCACACGCCATACAAGTGACAACATTAGGAGACGTTCACCGAAAGATAATCTTATGGTTTACAGAACTTACTAGAATCCATTGAGCCAAGTTCAACTCTTCATTGGATCTCCTCAACATCTGTACAGTTCTTGTGACTCGACTAGAGAAAGTAAGTTGTTTTTATAAAAGTGTCTGCCAAATACTTAAATGGTAACTAAACCCTAAACCAACTTTTTTTAGTAAATGATCTGTAAGAATGGGGCTTTATTAATGCTGACCATTGATTCGAGTAACTTTTTTTGACATTTGGGCATAAAGTGTTTTATTTCTACAATATATGGTTTAAAAATAATCTTAGTGCTGCCCTCTTCAGGTTGAACGGTGGCTACTGCAGTTGAATTTTCCTATTGGATGTTACTAGCGGTTCTTCGTGACTTACGCACATTTCAGCTCACCACGCTCTTGGTACAAGCTACGCCCTTGGCAGTATAAAAACCAGCTTATTTCATCAAAACCACTGTAGCGAGTCAGGAGTTGGAATTGCGAGTATTAAAAATGATCAGGATAGAGTGTTTTAGCATCTATTTCGTCCCCTTTATCTCTGGGGTCTGCCCACTTTTTCAGCTTTTTTTAAATATTGCCAGTGGGTGGAGTCAGACTCTGACCAGGGGTTTGGTTACCCTTTAACCAATGACAAGACACACGGCAGGATCACATGATTTGCACTTCCTGCTCTGTATTTTTATATTATTCCATGTTGCTCTCTAGTAAATGTACTGCAGTACTACCACAGTAAAAATTATATTACAGACTATTCACTGGATTTCTTCCATTAGAGATTCAATCTAGGTAAACATACAAAGGCAGGGTTGCCAACTTTGGGACTTTGGCTGGTGTGAGACATTTTTTTGGTAACCCTAACCCTAATTTTAAAAACTGTCAGTCCTTGTTTACTTAGTATAAACCATGATTTATGCCAAAAACAAAAACAAAACAAAAAATAGAATGGAAAGGAACATTTTTGGAATTTTTTTTCAAAATTTACAATTAATTTATTGATTGCACTATGAAAAGATAAAGATAGAGGTGATTAAATAACAAATAACAAAAATGTAAAACAACAACAACTAAACAATAAGAAATGTCAAAACAAAAGGAGCTCATAATAGTTACTCCACCTCCCCAGAAAACCACAACACAAGTTTTACTAATTAGGCCTGTTATATATGTCACAGTGGCAGTTTCGCCTGCTTCACTGCCTCTGCTATAGGTTTGTAACAGAAGCAGGGTTCGATCCATTCATAAACAATCCGTTCCAGGGCCTGAAATTAACACCCGACCACCTGCCAAATGCGGGTGAATTTTGCTATTGGCGGGTAACACTGTCAATCTACCTGCCACATTGGCGGGTAGCCAATGAGAATTGAGTGATTCATTAGGATTTTTACATTTCAACGAAGTCCGCTATTGCGGTGGACTTTAGCTAAAATGTGGCGGCACATTACTGGGGTAAAGAGGCCAGCTGAAACAAAACAAACAGCCAACAAAAAGATGAGGATGAGAAAAAGAAAAGTAAAGAAGACATTTTAATACAAAGTGAACAATCGGCGGCAATGGCAAGGTTCGTGAGCGGCTGATTTATGACAGCGACTGTTGTTTCGTAACGTTCATGAGATCAGAAAGAAGATGAGGCTTTTTTTCTGACTACGTGTGCGAGTATGAAACTGTTGATGAGATGGGATGAGATAATGTAATGCGTCGCTGTTGTAGGTTAAAGTACAATGACAGTTGCACAGATGTGTGTGCGTGTGCAACTGTGCATGTTGGGAGTTGGGAACCGGTGAGAAAATGTCCGGTACCCGGTAATTTTATCAGTAATAACATTATTAATTTAGTTCATATTTAACCGTTCCTGAACACTGTAACTAAAAGCTGTTAAGAGTAAGACCTGTCTACGTGAATAAATCCGCCATCCACACAGCCGCGTGTGATTTGTTTACGAGCTGCGGTAGGTCTATCTGTTGAGTATATACTATGTTGTGTGTGTGTCTGTCAAAATCAATGAATAAAAAGATTTTTTTTTTAAATGTATGTTATTAGAGTTATTATTCCTTGACAGCACTAAAATGTGTG
Source organism: Pimephales promelas (assembly GCF_988280905.1). NCBI lineage: Eukaryota > Metazoa > Chordata > Actinopteri > Cypriniformes > Leuciscidae > Pimephales > Pimephales promelas. Next base: position 6,429,102 of record NC_142790.1, read on the forward strand.
TTCTTACAAGTTAAAGAACAATATTGTGAAATTCCCGGGTTTTTTTTTTTTTTACGTTTATGAGGCAAAAAAAAAAAATGGCTGGTAAAAAGTCTCTGTGGCGGGTGAATTTTTAAATCCACCTGCCACAGTGGCCGGTGGCCGAAAAAATTAACTTCAGGCCCTGATCCGTTCATTGCGCCTGCCATGTGACAAATGAACGAAAGACTCGGAGGGTAAAGTAATTATTTATGTCCCATGTAAATTATTTTTGACTGCATTATAATGATTTCTTAATTCAGAAAATGTTAAAGACTGTATAGGTGAATGTGTTCGGGGAATTTGGCTGTTAAAAATATAACATTTAAAGCCCTTTAAAAGAACGAAATGACTCGAAAAAAGATTTGTTCATTTTAATGAACATGATTTGAACAAGCGAGTCAGTAAAATGATCTGAACATTCCATCACAGTGTGCTATCAAGTGACAGTCTGTGGGGTCAGTCTTGAAGGCATGTTACAAATGTGCGCAAGACAGGCAAGACCCCATTTCGCTCAGCTATGTGCACGTCTTTTTTTTTTTTTTTTTAACAGTGCGCGCGTCACACACTTCAAGGCGAATCTGCCTGAACATGTAGGATACTACGTCTCACCGCACTTTGCATGTCTAAACTGCAAAGTTCATTATTGCAAAGTTTCTTTTGTTTACTGTGTGTGATTTATTTAATGAAAAACACATTCACTTCTAGTTGTCTTGCTGTAAATTTTAAATAAACTTAAAGCAAGTAGCTAATCAGTGTCTGCTCATTCAAACTAAGTTGTTCTATAACAGACAAACGTCTCTCTGCATTGTTATCTCCTTCATCGCTCTGATTGGTTTTAGGTCTATCCAATTGGCTTTATGCACAGCTGCACTACTTCCTGAACTTCAGCCAGCTCCTTGTTTCCTGTCTGCCATTATTGGACAAATTGATTAATCCAGGTGTGCCTAACCTCAGTAGTCACGGCAACAATAATCAGACACACCTGAATTAATCAAGTTCGGCCAATTATTGCAGACAAGAAACAAGGAGCTGGCGTAAGTTCAGGAAGTAGTGCAGCTGGGCATAAAGCCAATTGGCACCCAGAGACATTTGAGCTATGTCCATTGGTGACGCCCCTTTGGAAATGATTTGTCTGTGAAGCTTTGCCTGACTAGCCTGGATGCCAGCCCGAACTCCGCCCACAACATTTTTTGGTCGGGAAGTTCGGTCTGGACTCGATCCATTGAGGAGTAATTATGATCAGGCAAAAATGATCTGGCCAATCAGATTGCCAGGGCGGGCTTTATACCATGATGGACAGATGATCTGATGATGATGTTTCCCTCAGAGATGACTGCAGCTGGAGAATTGAGATGTATAGATTCCGCTGTTGCGTCTGTTTTTAAAATTAATCGACAGCGCATTCATTTTAATAGACAAACAGAAAACTGCAATCAAGGCATTTGTCGATCGGAAAGATATTCGGCAAAAGTGTAACTTATCAGCTGGCTCTGACGGTCGCTAAGTTAAGAAGATGGGACGTAATGAAAAGCATGTGGTCGTTGTGGTTTCTCCTTTGGTCGCACTCATGAAGGACCAAGTGAAAGAAGCAACACTCGTTATTTTACTTCTAAAATAAGTAAGTTCTATAGTTGAAAACTGCGCTATGCAAACTATTTGACTTACTGCGTTGCTCTGATTGGTTGTAGGTCTGTCCGACTATCCAATTGACTGCAGAGGTTTTTTGGGGGGGGGTTTTTTCCTGGTTCGGTTAAGACACGTCTCATAATCAAAGCCTTACGGAGCGGTATCAGACTCATATTCTGACCAGAATAGGAGTAATGCGAAGTCAGGCTATTGCCAGACCATAACTCAGTTACAATTGAGAATGGTCTGTGTTTTAAACAGGCTAGTGCTTCCCAGCTTAATAATAGTCTCTTGGCTAAATACTTACAGGCCTTAAATACATGCAGGCCTTCTTATGCTTTTGAAAACTAGCTTGAAAATATTAATTATTTGTAATGTAATTAAAAAATATAAGAAATATATAACTTTACATTGTACTAGGGGTGTAATGGTACGTGTATTCGTACCGAATACCAAAGCAATAACAAATGCAATTGGTGTTTTCATAGCAGCTGATGTACGACCATACTCGGTTGTGGAGAACATTGGTTTTAAGCACATGATGAAGGTGACTGAGCCCAGGTATGAAATTCCATCTCGTCCACATTTAAGCCAAAAGGTTATAGCCGGCCTTTATGAACAGGTTAAAACTGCTGTAGTCCACGAGCTGTCAAAAGCATCTGCTGTTGCACTCACTGATGGATCGACATCTAGAGCTACTGTGAGCTACTTAACAGTGACTGCCCATCACATTACTCCAGAGTGGAACATGGTAAGCCATGTTCTTCAAACCTGCCCCATTTATGAACGACACACAAGCACAAATCTGGCAGAGGGACTTAAGGAGACAGTGTTTGAGTGGAAGTTGGAGAGGCCAGGGACTACAATTCCTGTCACAACTGACAATGCAAGGAATATTGTCAATGCAGTCAGTGAAGCTGGACTGGGCCCTCAAATTGGATGTTTTACACACACAATTAATTTAGCTTCACAGAAAGCAACAGGTCTCAACAGGTGTCCAGAGTGCTAGGTAGAGTCAGAAGGGTTGTGTCTTTTTTTCACCGTAGCCCAACAGCAGCACATATATTGGAGAGCAAACAGCAAATGCTGTCATTCATGATGTCACCACCCACTGGAACTCCAGTTATGATATGCTAGAGAGGTACCTTGAACAGCAAGCAGCGGTGTATTCTGCCCTGACAGAAAAGGCCCTCAAGAAGAACAAAGAAATAAGCACGTTGTCTGACCAGGATGTGAAAATGACAGAGGAGGTACTTGAGGTTCTTAAAACCATCACAACACTGATGAGCACTGAATCCACACCTTCAGTATCAATGATCCTCCCCCTAAAAACCACAGTACTCAACTCTATGGCACCCAATGAGGAAGACAGTCCAACTGTAAGAGAAATCAAGGCTGTCATCACAGAAAACCTGAAGAACAGATACTCTGCTTGTCATGACTTCCTCCACAAATGCACAGCTCTTGATCCGAGGTTCAAGGCCCTTCATCATGTGGATGATGCCTGTCGTGACAGAATCTACAACGACCTCATCACAGAAATTGTAAGCATGGAAGAACAGGTATTGTGTTAATTTGCTAGTGTGTAAAATATCTTCATTGACATTGTATAATCCAAAATACTTTGCTGCTACAGTGCCAGTAGTAGTAATTTATTAAAATTAGTTTTGTCATTTTATTTTGCAGAGTGCGGAGGCCACAGCAGTTAGTTCATCTCCAGTGACAGGACACTCAGAGGCATCATCTCCTCCTGTCAAGAAGTCTGCCATGGCTGAACTGTTCGGTGAACTCTTCAAGACTCGGGTGGGAAACAAGCCTACTTTGCAGCTAGTGAAGGAAGAGGTTACCTTATACAAGTCTGTGGACTGCATCTCACTGGATTCCAACCCACTTGAATGGTGGAGGACCAATGAACCCACATATCCTCCAGCCCATTCTCACCCCCAAGGCGTCACATAACTGACGCCTTGGGAATCATTTGACCATGCTTCAATATCTGACGCTTTAGGCGCCCTTTAGCGTCAGTTAGATGACGCCCTAGGATCGCGTGTACCCTACCCCCACCCCAGACCTAAACCTAACCGCGTCCTCTAACTGACGCTTTCCTTTAGCGTTAGTTAGATGACGCTGTAGGATCGCGTCATGTAAGTGACGCTAAAGGGCGCCTAAAGCGTCAAATATTGAAGCATGGTCAAAGGTGACGCCTTGGGGTGAGAATGCGTTGTATCCACATATTGCAATGCATTCTCACCCCAAGGCGTCACCTTTGACCATGCTTCAATATTTGACGTTTTAGGCGCCCTTTAGCGTCACTTACATGACGCGATCCTATGGCGTCATCTAACTGACGCTAAAGGGCGCCCAAAGCGTCAGATATTGAAGCATGGTCAAATGTCAGTTAGGTGACAATTGGGGGTGAGAATGGGCTGCATATTGCCAAGTTAGCAAAGCAGTACCTTGCTGTACCTGCTACCTCAGTCCCTAGCGAGAGACTATTTTCTACAGCTGGAGACATTGTAACTGCCAGCAGATCTTCCCTTTCTGCAGACAATGTGGACAAGTTAATTTTTTTGACAAAAAACATAAAAGTTGAATGAATCTGAGCAGGTCTAAAAACTGAAACTGTTGATGCTGGACTTTACACTTTTTAAAAGTTATATATATATATATTTTTTTTCATACGAGCAGGCCTTAAAGCTGGGATTGGTAATGCTCCACTGTTATCCATAGTTATTTATATTTTTCATTATATTTTATTTTGTGATATTGGTTTCAGAGGATTTTATTTAGTGGAGAATTTTGCAGCAATATTTTATTTCTTATTCTTTTTTTTTGTTTTATATATATTATATTTATTATATTTAATTAAAAAGTGTGTTTAAAAAGGTTTAAACAAATTGTTCGAAAAGTTTGAAAAAAAAATGTTAAAATAAAGTTTATATTAAACTAAACAACCAGCAGTTTAATGTTTGCATTTCTTTCCCTTACTGTACCGAAAAATAACCGAACCGTGACTTTAAAACCGAGGTACGTACTGAACCGTGATTTTTGTGTACCGTTACACCCCTACATTGTACTCACCTAAAGGATTATTAGGGACACCTGTTCAATTTCTCATTAATGCAATTATCTAATCAACCAATCACATGGCAGTTGCTTCACTGCATTTAGGGGTGTGGTCCTGGTCAAGACAATCTCCTGAACTCCAAACTGAATGTCAGAATGGGAAAGAAAGGTGATTTAAGCAATTTCTTGGCGGAGCTCGATCAGAGAGGATTTAACATCCTCCATAGCCAACCAAATTGCATTTTGAATCATAGTATCAAGCGAGAGTTTTTGTTTTGAAAGTGCCTCAGCAATGGCGTCTGTCAAATTAGCCTCAGTGCTCAATAGCATCATCTTTTTCTTCCTGGAGGGAGTTGTGGACAGCGAGGAGGCCTGTTTTTTGTTTCCGGACAAAAAAACAAAACAATTTACCGAGTAGGAAATAACTGGTTGTCGGCTCATGCTCATGCACGTTTGAGCAAGAGGTTTGTTGTCATTTGTCAAGCAGGTTCAATTGAGCTTCGGGTTATGTTCGCTGATCAATGTTTGCATCTGAATAAAAGCCTAAATCCAATCGAAATATTTATCATATATAAAGCGATCGAGTAAAAGTGCTTCCATCAATGCTTTTTATTATTGTTGAAGGGCTGATAGCATGACTAGATTTAGGATGTAGTTTTTCTTTGTCTTGGAGGTAACTGCTGTGCTATGTACCAGCATACAAACTGAGCAGCAGGGCTTGAGGTTTTAAAAGCACTCTGAACATTATTCTTATGTAAATAGGCAGTGTAACTGACAACCTTACCTTCTTCTCACCTGGGAGAATAATCAAACCTTACATGAGACAGTTTTTAAGGAAACCCCCCACCCCCAGATTTGGTGTCTCATTTACAACATTGGGTTATTTCCATTGACGGAAAGGAGTTTCTTTGAGTGCATGGGTCATTGGATATGGTCCATTTGACCCCAGTAGATTCAAGTTCAGGCTCATTTACATTGTGGATGGTGGAGGAGGGGGGATGAGGAGGTAGGAGGGAGGGTTGTAACACTGTGGATGCAGAAGAACTTTGCAAATATGCCTTTGTTAAAACAGGGAAAACAAACTTAAATATTGCAAAAATGCTGAAAATTAAATACCAGTGTTACATGCACAAAAAAAATCATTATATTGAAGTATTAATTAATAAATTTGCATTATTTCTTGTTTGATTATTTGTTTGTTAGTTTGCAGTATTTACCCATTTGTATTTCCACAAATTACTTGTTCTTAAAATATTTTTCCTGATGATGTCACAAAACTCACTTGAAATATCTATAAATGAAGAGTTCAGATGCAAAAGCCTCTAAATGCCATTTGAAATTTTCTTCTTTAATGACGATTTTTATCAAACTTGTATATTTAAGTTCAGTGATTTCACTTAAATGGCAATGATAATTACCTATTAATTGTTATTTAAGTGAAATTACTGAACTTAAATATACAAGTTTGATAAAAATCATCATTAAAGAAGAAAATTTCAAATGGCATTTAGAGGCTTTTGCATCTGAACTCTTCAAATATAGCCTTTGTAAATCAAAGTAAATTTAGGTTCTCAAATTATTCTATATATTTTTTAAGTTATATAAAAATATAAAAGTTATTTTGAAACTAAAAAGTCAGATACTAGAATAAGAATAATTTCCCAGAATGCTCTAAAACATACTCCATAATTATGATGATTCTGTACAATGTTATAAAGCTATCCTAAAACAATATGTTTGTGGTGCAGAATGACAAAATTAAAATCTGATGGCAGTTTTGAATGATTTGACAGTAAGATGAGAGTAATATGCCTACCCGGCTGAGTGGGGAAAAGAAACCAGGGTATCAAAGTATCAACATTTTGCAGTAGTTCATTCTGCAGTAGGCTAAATCAAAATTCAGTATCCTGTGCATAATGCCAAAATAACTTGTATCCACGCTGAGTCAATTGTGAATCCTGTATCAGAGAGCATCCTCCATGCTGTTAAGTGCAGTGAAAGAAGCACAATGTAAAAACTACAGTCATCACATAACATGGACAATTCCAACATGTGATGATGCCACCAAAAGTGTACAATATACTAATTCAACAAGGGTGTGTATACAGCTTCTCTCTCTTTGTCTCTCTTTCTGATAAGGTTGAGTCTTCACCACCTGCTTCAGTTCATACACAGTAATAGCTGCACCTTCTTGAGTTGTTGTCATGGCAACTGCACAAGAGACATCATCAGAGGCAAGCAGAGAGATGCTGTACATGGGGAACAAACTCTACGCAAGCGTGTTCCTGTCTGCTTGTAGCCAGACTGTGTTGTTGGTAGCTAGAGCAGTCATGGCCTAATAGTTAGAGTCTGACTGGTAACCCGAAGGTTTGGGGTTTGATTCTCAATACCTGCAGAAAATGACTGAGTGTGAGCAAGGCAAACTGACCTCCGGGTGCCACATCAAACTAACTGCCCACTGACTACTCCAGGTGTGTGTTTGTGTGCACGCTGCTCATAATGTGTGTGCACTAACTTGGATGGCAGAAGACAAATTCCGGGTATGAGTTACAGTATGGCCTTCATTTCATGGTACTTTTACTTTCAAGCAAGATTAGCTGAAGACATTCTGTTTCTTACATCCTGTAAGGCCAATATGGTTATATAACATCCATTCATTTTGAGAAATATGAAAGCTGTAAAGAAGTCCTAAATACTCATTGCAATGAACTGTGATACAAGTAAGATGACCCTTGTGTCATCTTAGTATCCAGAGTGCTATCATAACCACGTGAACATTTAAAAATATATATATTATTATGTCAATAAAAAATGTGTGCTGAAAATAACTGTGATTAAATTTGGGTCAAATATAACCATAGATTTACTTATTAGAGGGTTTTTTTTTTGTTTTTTTTTTTATTATTATTATTTTTTATTTTTTTTAGTTTGACTAAAAAAGCACTTTTTTCTTCTTTCTTTAGGCTGAAAAATTGGTGGTTTAGTCCTATTTGCTTTCTTACCAGCATGCACTATAGTGTATCAAAGAAACAATTTGCATAAAATGATTAAAAGCTGCCTAAAATACGACACTTCACATAGTTCCACAGTCAAAGTGGAAAGACAATAGACAATAGCAATAGATAACTATAACAATAACTATATAAGCATCCACACCAGTGGTAAATATAATTTTGTTTATTATAAGCGCACTGCAGTTGTCATCTGCCGCTTTAAATGTTCGAGCTGTAAACAATATTATCAGATGAATACTAATTGACTATCAATGCTTTTATAGGTCATCAGAAGACAAAAAAAATGTTCTGAAAGTGATTCCAACAATAGATTTTCTTGGTGCCATTATCACTATAATTGTGGTATGGACTATCTATTTTTTTATAACTATTATTATAACTACATTTTTATCGTTATAAATATCGTCCTTTATTTTATCCTTAATTGTTTACTTTTTGCTTTGGAGTCTTAGCATTAAAAGCAGTTTCTCTCTGTTACTACAGTTCATGGATCAACACTTTGTGCAGTGATATTACCAGTCCCTTTACTCAGTTAAACCAGTCTCATGGTTTACCAATTTACCAATCAATGGTAATCAAGTGACACCCTGTTTGAATCCATGTTTGATAGCATCAGTGTTCTCTCACCCCCATCCACAACCCTGTATAATCAATGCAGATAAATAAATATTATATTTTTGACCAATATAGGACTCTGAAGTCCCACTGTGTACACTGAATAGTGCTGTCAAATGTATTAATCATGATTAATCACATCTAATATAAAAGCTTTTGTTTACATAACATTGTTCACAAATGTGAGTGAGAGTATGTGTATACTGTATACACACATACATATATTTTTAATATATACTTCTATATTCTTATATATATATATATGAAGAGTTCAGATGCAAAAGCCTCTAAGTGCCATTTGAAATTTTCTTCTAAAATGATCATTTTTATCAAGCTTAGGCCTATATATTTAAGTCCAGTAATTTCACTTAAATGGCAATCAAGATTACCTATGAATTGCCATTTAAGTGAAATTACTGAACTTAAATATACAAGCTTGATAAAAATGATCATTCTAGAAGAAAATTTCAAATGGCACTTAGAGGCTTTTGTATCTGAACTCTTCATATATATATATATATATATATATATATATATATATATATATATATATATATATATATATTAGGGCTGTCAAATGATTAATCATGATCAATCACATCCAAAATAAAAGTTTTTATTTACATGACATGTGGGTGCACTGTGTATAATTATTTTGTATGTATATAAATACACACACATGCATGTATATTTAAGAAAAAAAATTTATTTATATATCATTTTTTATATTTATATATAATATAAATTATATGTAAATCTATATACAGTATATACATGAAAATATTTATTAAATACAGCTCGAGCTGTCAAATGATTAATCATGATTAATCACATCCAAAATAAAAGTTTTTGTTTACATGATATATGTGGGTGCACTGCGTATGATTATTTTATATATATAAATACAGACACATGCTTGTATATATTTAATAAATATTTTCATGTATATACTGTATATAGATCTATATATAATTTATATTATATATAAATATGAATATTTATATATAAATAATATTTTTTTCTATAAATATATATATATATATATATATATATATATATATATATATATATAATGTAAACAAACACTTTAATGTTAGATGTGATAAACTGTGATTAATCGATTTGTATATAGATTTATATATAATTTATATTATATATAAATATGAATATTTATATATAAATAATATTTTTTTTAATATATATATATATATATATATATATATATAATGTAAACAAACACTTTAATGTTAGATGTGATAAACTGTGATTAATCGATTTGACAGCACAGAATGTACTTGAGTCATAACTTCCGAGATTTGATGAAATATAGGACAAAATGTCTGAATATCACTGCAGTACTGTACACTGTACATGACAAAAACACCAAACTAAACAAATCAGCCAACAAATGCTGCTAGATCATTTCGCATAACTAACTAAAACTAGACACGTTTTGCAGTGTTTTTAATTTGTTTTTGTTTTTTTACTTTGTTAAAATGCAATCATTTTCGCCTAAAATGATGAAGGCAGACGTAAAGGTGACTCAAAGGTTTTCTTGATCAAATAAGCCTGGAACTATAAGCAGCCAAATTAAATATAGCTTTTAAGATTTTGTAAAGAATTGCTAAGAATACATTTTATTTGGTAATGAGAAATATGCCTTACACAACACATGACACTGGCATTCATTGTGAACTTTAATGATTGTCTTAGAATTGATTCTAAAGAAATAGCATTACCTAAACTCTGCATAACAGTTTTGATCAGTATTTTTGTTGCTCATTCTCCATTTTCATTTCTTGATTTTACACACAGCAAATGAACTTAAACTCAAAAACAGACCTAGAACATTCCAAACAAACGTAAGCATCCATTTAAGGGGAAAAGGGCAATGCAACATTTGTTTTGAACAATATAAATTTTCCAGCTGTGGTTCACAGATGCTGCTGTATCAAACATCTACCGGTTCATTTGGAAAACTAACAATGCTATTGAATGACCACAAAGAGCCATGACATTCCAGAAAGCGATAGTGGAATCTTTCAAAAGCACTTTGATTGGAACAAACAAATCCACAGTTTCAGTTTCAGTTTCACAGTTTGGAGGCAGTCAATAAAGATTTACTCAGGTCTTTTGCTTCTCCAGCTGTTCTTACACGTTCATAACCCAGGACGGCCATTGCATTATGGCAGTACTCCTCTACTTGTTTTATCTGTTGAATACTCAACACTGTTCTCCATGCACTGGCCGCCTGTGTCGCGTTCCTGGCCGACACAATAAATGGCTTTGAGGAAGAGCTTGTGCCATTAGTCATGTTAAGAGCAAAAGACTCAATGTCTAGGTTGGCACTGAGATTGGCAAATTGATAAACATTCCGTAGCGTTTTGACAGGATTATCGACCAGATCTTCATAGCGCACTGCCAGGTATTTCCCTTTCAGCCAGTCGGGTGGATTTAAGGCAGTCCTCAGGCTCCTGTACGTCTGATCGCATATCACCTCCATAGCCCCAACCGAATGGTAATCAGCACCATCTTTTTTACTAATTTTGTGGCCGGGATCCACAAAGGGTATCCGACGGAGTTTGGGATCCCTGCTTCGGACCACCTGCAAGTTCTCACGAATCAGCCCGTGCCTCGATTTGATCCTGGAGTTGGCCACGGCTCTGGGATCTCGCACGAGGTGAATCACCTTCAGATCCAGAGACGGATCCTCCATAAGGGGCGCCAAAACATTGATGTCCAGAACCCGGACCCCTTTTATGACTATAGTGTTGTACTTAAGGCATTCTTCCTCCAAAAGACTGAGGCTTTGTGGGGGACATTTTTTGCACACTTTGTCATCCACCATCCCAACTACTTCTTTTCTATAAGCTGAGCAAAGAGGATACGAGCAGATGACTTTATTAAGTGTGGCCCCAAAAAGTCCAAGGGAGGTGAAGTTTTTGCTCCCAGGGCTGTTGTACAGCTGAAAAACTGAAAGGTCGCAGCGATACAATGAGCTCAGCATGTCCCTCGCTGCTCCCTGTAAGGACAAAGCATCACCCGGGTACAGCTTTTGCCAGATGTGCCACATAGGTTCATACAAGAAGAAAACCTCTGGATGTTGATTAAATAGCTCTCCAAAAAATGATGAGCCGGACCTCCATGTGGTCAAAACGTAGACAAGCTGCCTCTTCTTAGCAAGAGATGGTCTGTAGAGGAATCGGATGTCTGACCTTCCCTGATACGGAGTGCTTCTCATCTGGAGATTACACTGTTGAGGTTCTTTAGTCCATCTGTAGTTAGCCAAGTTCAGCATTGTGAGAACTAACAGCAGAAAATACGCTATAAATAGTACTATTCTTTTTCTCCGCAACACTTTCATTGCGATTCCAGGCTGGGATACTATTTTCGTGGGATGGTTCCGATATGTTTTGAGATTTCTGTCATAAACACCATTCTTGTCCTCTAGTACAGACAATTGAAGTTGTAGGAACTGGTTGCTTCTCATCTGTTGAAGGATAGAGTGGCTTGAACCACTCAATTACAGTGAATGAGCAACTGCACACACACTATCAATTTAAATTATGTTTCCATGCAAGCAAACTTTGTTCTTAATGAAAACCAAGATGTAATCTCGTCGTTTGCCAACATATCCAATATCCATCACATCCACAGTACAGTCGTGTGCATTGTTGAATGTAGGGTCACTGCAGTGCGCAGATTCTCCCCTCAGTCCTCAGAAAAAAATGATGGCAAACGTTCACAATATCATATCCGTTTGTACATCCATCAGTATCAACCGCAAGAGAAATCTCGTTTGAAACGTTTGCATGTTGTTCTGCGGAGAACCACTACAATAGCGAAATAGACATTAGTACATTATAACCGAGTCACCGTTATGAATGCAGTCAGGATGCATTCAACACTCTGCGAACATCCGCCGGCGTCTTGTTTTCAGGTCGCGCGTCGTCGTCTTTTTCGTCGATGCGGCGTCTGTCTCCGGCTCCAACTGTACTGAACTGATTCAGTCTCGGTCCGAGGTAAAAAAAAAAAAAAAAAAAAAAAACACAGACCCTCCCCTTCTCCACAGTCAGTGGAAATAGACTGGTGCTTCGCCACTTCAAACGCCCCCCACCACAATGTCAGTGGTTGAGAATCATGGCTAAACACAGAAAGTGCGACTGTGAGTAATTTACGCGAAAACTGCTCACTAATATCACTTAAAATGAATCTCGGGAATCATACAATAATTTAAAACACAGGCATTCACCTCATTTTTCTTTAGTCATTTAAAACAATTTCAATAGGAGCAAAAAAACAATTAATTAAATAGGATTTTTGACTAGAGTTTCATTCTTTCATTCATTCAGATGATGATTTTTTTGATTTAGAAAATGATTTTCAGACGTAGCCTATAAACACACAAATATTAAGATTTTAGTAAGAAAAAGAGTAAGATTATATGCCTATGCAGAAAGTATTTGCCTGCTAACGCAAAAATAGTAAGATAGTTTAATCAAGCATAATGCATCATGCATGTCAGTTTATTCATTCTTAATAGCCACCAAATGTGAAGTAATGACACACGTTGTCATTTAATATTAGGCCCTGTCATTAATATAATTTAATATAAATTAAATTTAAAGCTATTATTGCCTACCTATTTTTGTGGATGGTTATATAACCTGATCAAATAATATAGTCAAGTATTTTTTAGCAGTTTAAGATCAGAACTGGAAATATCAGATTTACAAATGAACTCTTTTGATTTTAAGCTTTTCTAATTAATCAATCCAACAAGTCACTTAAGGCTGAGGCTATACTAACTTTTGCTAATTTATTTTTAAAATATTAATCAGAATATGATATTATATGTTGCTCACAGTCCTTAGATTTAAAATGACTCAATGCTTAAAAAAAAACATTGTTGTGATAGGTTGGATGTTTATTTCATAAAGTGGCCTGAATGCAACTCATGCGTACATTCAGAAAATCTACACCATGTGCACAAGGGTTTGCTCTTGCTGTGTTCACAACTGACTGTGAGTGACATGTTGTCATTAAGTAATTTGATTCAAGAGGGCACATGAATAATAATAATAATAAAATAGGATTGAAACAGATACATCATTAATAATAAATACTGCAATATTTCATTAAAAAACGAAAAAAAGATATGTCAATTTTAATTTAATTTATTTCATCATTGTGTTCAATCAACCTAATTCATTTGTGTGAAATCTACATGAATCATTGTTGTTGACATCTAACTGGGCAGTGGATCTGTAGTTCCCAGCATGCTTTGCAAGGGACTGCGTTAAGAGGGTCAATTTATGGACAAAAAAAGTGTTATTTTATGTGTTTTTCAGTAAATGGAAAGATGTTGTTAGTTAATGTTGGTGTTTTATGTTAAGTTATGTTAGAAACTTAGAGTACTTTCTGTAATGTTTTTGAATTTTGTTGTAACCATTATGCAGAAGAGTGGTGACTGTATTTAGGTCAGTATTGTGTTCAGACTCAATATTAAACTATATGTGCTTAAAACATCCTGTTCAGGCTATGGGTTCTCAGTATGCACTATGTGTAAAGACAGTCCTACACAAGTAATATAATATTACTATGTAAAAAATAGTTTAAAAATGTCTATTATTAGAAGTGACCGTAGAGTCTAAATAACTAAAATTATAATGTTGGTGAATTAAGGCAGGACAAAAATAAATGTAGTTAACCTGACAAAACTTTGTCTAGTAGGAATGACTAAATTAATTTAAATTCATACAACAAGATTACAACAAATTATTATTATATAAACTAATTTGAATTTGTTGGAAAAATGTAATTCAATTTCGTGGAAAACCTTTCCTTAAAGTAGTGTAGGTCAGAATTGATTTTTTTTTTTCCAAATTTCTTTATGTATATATTCTTTATGTACAACTTTATGTATATATCAATGCATAATTACAATCTAAGTACTCTGAAAAAGAAAGTATAAAAATCGAGTGTCTGTAGACCTCTCACGACTGTTTTAAAGACAGCTCATTATTTCCATTCACTTCACCCCCTCCCTTCTGGGCTCCTTCCAAAGCCACGCCCCCAAAACATATGAACACGCAACTCCGACAGCTGAGCTGAAGACGCATTATTTACCTGAGACGAGCGGAGAGGAGAAGAAGGAGTGCATGTAGTGAAAATCTAACTATCATTATGAAGATAAACAAATAATAAGTTGTAGTTTATTACTCACTATCAAGCTAGCATATTGATATTGGTAAAGTTTACAATATAAATTTATTGATATATTTATTTATTTATTGATATATTTATTTATTGCTAACGAGCTAGTTATCTATAAGGCAAAGCTAAAAACAGGTTGCATGATACAAGTTTTTCCATTGCCATCATTTACACTGTGATGAAGATGAATTTCGTGTAAGATTCATATGGTGTTCTGACTGCATGTAAGAGTTTACTTGATGAAAGCATTGTTGATTCTGATGAGGACTACACTCCCGAAACAAGTTACCCATAGACAGTATAAGAAAGCAAGTACCGGCGCATCGTCAGCTCGAGGACAGATCCATGGTCGAGGGCAAAGCAGAGGAGGTCGTGCAAGAGGCCATGCTATTAGGGTCCGAGGAAGTAGAGGCCGAGGACGGGGTAGTCAAAGTGCAGGGCAAGGATCACTTTTTAGACAAGAGGACCTGCGTCGAATTTGCATCTTCAAGCTGCTCAAACAAGGTACTGGATATGCGCAAGTGTGGCAAATCCTGTGTGGCAAAAGGGCAGTTGCCATGGTTGCGAGAGAGTGACAGTCGCCTAAGCCAATCCGTTGTTTCGTCCCGGTTCGAAATAATGAGCTGTGTTTAGTGCAGATTAAACGGTCTAGAGTCACTCGATTTTTTTACTCTTTTTTTCAGAGTACTTAGATTTTAATTATGCATTGATATATATATAGAAAGTTTAAACAAATTTGGAAAAAAGTTTTTATCAAATTCAGACCTACACTACCTTTAATTTAATTAAGTTCGTTCAACGGATTATTTTTTTGAGTGTAAGCGGCTGCTTAGGGCCCCGGTGCCACTAGGGGGCCACTAACTACAGATAGTAGTCGCGGGCATCGCCGCTCAAAGTGTGGGGCGCACCCCACTGGTGGGAAATTGAGACGTGACAGGTGGGGCACACCAACGGGAGGAAACTTTCCTTTTGATGCCTTTATCTTTATTCGTTTATGGTGAGTCCGTATCATCAACTTCATCTTTGCATCGACGCAGAAAACAGCAGTTTATTAATAAACAATTAAATGCAAGTATACAATTCCTTGCTATTTTTTACACATACACTTATTTTGCCGGTGCGTGTTGCTTGAGTGTGGCTTTATAACACTTTATAACACTCATTATCTTGTATAGTTTAAAGGTACTCTATGGAGTTTTTAGCGGCCTCTAGCGGTGATGTTTCAGAATGCAACAAGAGAGCTCGTGCTCGTGTGCATGCTAGATCTCAAGAGCGAACATTCATTATCGGCCACACAGAGACTTTCAACGCAATGGCGAAATCATCACACAACATGCTGGAAACTATGTAAACTCCCACTGCAGTTACAATAATAGCCTACTTTTATCAGCTTGACGTTGAACTAATGCTCTGTGCTTGTACCATGATCATAATGTTACAATAAACTGCATTTAGCCGACATGTAGCATAAGCCATTTCACTGACTATTCGTGTATCTTTCACAATCAGCAATGTCAACATAGGTGAATGTATAATATGATAACGGAAACAGTTAGTGAAATAAACTGAACAGTTTCAGTGTATCAGTAAGAATGTAGGAAGTGACATTACTGTAGTGAACGTGTCTGGAAATTTGTAAGTTATAAACAATATGGTAGTAATGGATGAGTGATGTTAGTCAGTAGATCTAGTAAATAAAATAAGTTACATCCTAAAGCACAGACTTTTTGTTATCTTGGAACATTCTTTTGTATTCATGTCATATTTCATGTTCTTTACCTTGCTATTTCACTAGAGTTTACTAATATGGTGTAGCTACTAATTTGTTGCCGATGTTGATCCGCGTTTGCGTCCGGAGTCGATCAGATTCACGTTTTGCCTGACGAGCTTCAGCAGATAAAACTTTTGTTTTTTATATTTTTGTGGAGTTTGTGTTGGAGTCTGTGTTGTGAGACGTTTTGGGGAGTTATCAGACTTCGCTGAATTGCCGTTGGTCGCATGTTGAAATCAACAGGGTTACTGTGTCCATTTCTTTTACTGTCTATGGGTCGCATAGGCTGTAGGATAGGCTTGCGCGCATGCACGTCACATCCGAAGGATTTCGCAGGGAATCCGACCCGGAGACCTCACATATAAATATGAATATTGGCCTTCAGAGGTAATAGCAAAACCCGAAAAGGGTTTCATTGCAATGTGTGATTACAACCCCTTCAAACACAGGCAATAAAAAGAGGATTCATTTTATAAAAAAAAAGTTCCATAAAGAACCTTTTAGTTATTAAATCAATATAAAGGGGTGATTTGTCCACTAATGGCTTAAATAAACAACTACTAGTCGACTAGAAAAGAACTTTAGTTGCAGGCAGCTCTTATTCCACATATTTTCGAACCTGCAGGGTTGAGCGCGCGAGGGATGAGCGAGGTGAGCAATATTCAGAAATGTGCTCTCCGCTCAGATGCTCTGATTGGATCGGAACAAAGTAATATTGAAATAATTAATCATTAGTTTATATCTCATACACTGCCCATCATTTTAATCCCATATCAAACACAGTAGCCTATGTATCTACGTATTTTCATTTTGTTATATATACCTGCCTTGCCTTTTCTTTTTTTAACATTTTGACACAGCTGCATTTTTATTTTCTCTAATTTTGAATTCCATGCAAGTTATGACCCAGATGCACTTTTTTTTTGAGAGAAGTAATCAGTAATCACACCACTGGCCTCGCACCATTCTCTCAAATCCCCCATGCAGCAGTGTCAAATGATCTGACAATATCCAAAGTCACTTTCTACGATGGTCCATCTGGCAGCAGCACCAGCTGGGGAGGAGCAGAATGTGACAATTGACAATGTTGTCATTGAGCTGACACACGTGGCAAGAACGACAGCATCATGAACCTGAATATCCATCCTTGGACACCAGTAGATATCACGAAGGGGTTGTTTGGTTCTCACATCTCCTTGATGTCCTTTGTGCACTCTGGAGACCAGCATAGATCAAAGAGCAGCAGGTGCAACCAGCCACGAGCCTCAGAAGAAAAAGTTGTTCTTAACAGACAGTTCCAGTTGTTCTAACATACACCTTCCGGTGCTACTTGGACACGTCATCAGTGATGAACCCGGAGTCAAAAGGTGTTTTGGGTCTTTAAACCACAGACACTCTCACCCGAGCGACCCTGCCAGGGGTGATCAGTCCCCGGCATGTGTCCAAGTGGCGTGCTACTCCACGGAACCCTCCTCTGGATCCACAGCCATCGTGAGACTTTTTCAGTAGCCTCTGAGATGTTCTTTAAGGCTCGTATGCACAGTTGTCCTTTAACTCCAAGGAGTTTGAGTGTTCAGAGCAACAAATGTCCTGCAAAGCCCCGGCAACCGACCTCCACTGTCTCACCGTGTGCTTTCCAGCATCCGGTCCTGCAGTTCTCCACCAGCTCCGCAATTGGCTCGCTTGTGCTCATTTGCCTCCTTCCCACGGGATAGCAAGCCTGCACGTTCCACCGCCACATTGCCTACCAAGATACCATGCCTCAGCCGAGCCTCTGCTCTGTCCACCACTTCCCGTGCCTTACAGGGGGCGGCAGTGGCTCAGTGGTTCATGTAGATTTTCTACAAACCGGAAGGTTGGTGGTTCAATCCCCGGTTCCAACTGACCAAGTGTCGAGGTGTCCATGAGCCAGACACCTAACCCCCAGCTGCTCCTGACGAGCTGGATGGCGCCTTGTATGGCTGACACCGCTGTCAGTGTACGAATGGGTGTGTGAATGGGTGAATGTGAGGCAATATGTAAAGCGCTTTGGCCATTAGGTCTATGAAAGCGTTATATAAATGCAGTCCATTTACCATTTTACTTCTTATCGTCTTAACGCAGATAGTGTCTGAGGAGACTTTGGCATGGGAGAAATCTAGGTACAAGACCTCCCAGGCACATGTGACCTTGAATTCCTCAGACAAGGGAAGATGCTAATGGGAAGCTGTAGCTTGCTGATGGGAAGCTGCAGCTTGGTAGAATGGCCATGAGCCAGTTGGTCATGTCGTTTCTGGTTTGTTGCAGAGCGGTTGTGTCCTTCAGGGAGCAGTCAAAGATCTTCCCCAAGCTCTTGACTGGTCTTTCTGTTTCTGAAGGAATCTGTGACCCCTCCGAGGTAAAGAGGAACCTTTGCCTTTCTTTAAAAACAGGGACCTGGACTTGGCTGGCTTAAAACTCATCCTTGCTCAAGGCATTGAAGAAGCCATCTGCACCCCAAAACTGAAGCTGCTGTCACGGTAAGGTCATCCATAAAGGCTCTTATGGGTGGCTGTCGATTACCAGATCTAGACATGGGGCCTCTACATTCCACTTCTGCTGATTTGGTGATCATGTTCATGGCTAGAGTGAAGAGTGGTACCAAGCTTCTACAGCTGGTAATAATACACTTCTCTAGACGTTGATTTTACGAACTGCTCCGAGACATGAAGATGAATAAAGAAAGAAAGAATATCCAAATGCAGCTTTATTCAAGAATAGTCGTATAGGCAGGGTCAAGAATCAGCAGACAGGACAATGGAGAATACACAGAGGGAATCCAAAAAACAGGCAGAGGTCAGGGCAGGCAGCAATAATCAGAGTCTAAGAACAATCCAAAGTTAAAAACAGAAAAAAAAAAAAACATGGGAAACCGCTCAGAAATGCAGACACACAGTACAGCAAGACTTCGCAATAAGTGAGTGTGAACACCAGGTATTTATGATGTGAACTAAACAAGATAATGAGAAACAGGTGAATGAGATGAGTGCTGATGAGTTAGTTGTCAGGCAGATGTTACTGTTCCTGATGAAACTCAAAATGAAACTTCTGTAGTAGTCCAGAATGAGGTTGCGGATCATTCTCTCCATATTTTCTTGACCTAATAAGAACTCTAGCAGCTGCATTTTGGACTAATAGCTTGTTTATTGAGGATGCAGGACAACCAGATAATAAAAAATTACAGTAATCTATTCTAGAGGTCATGAATACATGAATTAACTTTTCAGCATCCAAAACAGGTACTGTAGCATATTCCAACCTTAGCAATGTTTCTGAGGTGGAAAAAGGCTGTCTTTGTAACATGTAGATTTTGAAATCATGCTTTCCCCATTATTGTTGGATCACGAACGCTACACCAGTTTTGCCAAGAGATTTCTTATTTATTATGTTATTGTGTCAGATGGAGAGAAACAGACATATGCAAATAAGGCTACAGGTGAGGAGGTCTTCATTCCAGATTTCTCTGTTTCTCATTTCTCCATCCTCTCACCCCATCATATACCTCATGCTTACACATGGTACGCATTTAATATACGGATTTAATGGTACGCATTAAATACACGGTACGCATCTAATATCCCTCTGTGTATACATTTGTGGTATATTTGCAACAGTTGGGGTCGGCAACAGGCGAACCAAAACTGACCTGCCAGCAACAATATCTGGCCTGCGCTGCCACTTGAAAAGTTCGGAAAGACATTCATAAGAGTCTGTGGATCGCTAGACTCACCTCTAAAATAACCGTCATGAAGTGTCTAATATTATATTAAATGCGTCTCTATAGCACGCATTGTGTTTATTGTGCAATTTAAAGGAGAACTCCGGCGCAAAATGAACCTTTGGTCTAATTACAAATTGTTACCTAGTCCATCTGAGATTTGTTTTCATGATTGCTGAATGTAAATAGTTTTATCTCTAAAAACAGTTTAGCCTATAAAGCTAGTATATGGGGCATAGAGTAATGACAAATAAAAATCACTTGTTATTACCACTAACAAGGCTCAAAATAGCCCCACACTAACATGGTAGCATAATAAGGGTCCCTACATTCAAACCGAAGCATCCATAGCATATGGAGCATATGCATCCATAGTCAGTGTCCATACAGTTTAATAAGAAGATATTTTATACACACAGTCAACTTACCAGTCTACCAGTCGATCTACGAACGCCGATCCAAGTGCGCTGGTGAGATGTGAATAAGGTGATAAGGTGAGCGCGAACAGTTGGCTCCATGTATATATTGAAGAGTAGAAAATGGTGTTTGTGTTTCTTCCGGAAACAATGGACCATATGAGATTCTGCACAGTTCAGCGCACTTGGATTGGCTTTCGTAGATCGACTGGTAGAGACTATTTTTCAAAGAAGGCTTCTTCCTGTATTTGCGAAGTTGACTGTGTGTATAAAATATCTTCTTATTAAACTGTATGGACACTGACAACTTTCTCAATGCTTCGCTTTGAATGTAGGGAGCCTTATTATGCTATCGTGTTAGTGTGGGGCTATTTTGAGCCTTGTTAGTGGTAATAACAAGCGATTTTTATTTATTTTAATCATGAAAACAAATCTGAGATAACGGTTGGTAAAAAATGTGTAATTAGACCAAAGGTTCATTTTGCGCCGGAGTTCTCCTGTAACCGTGAAAATAAGTTTTTACGTGCATATGATAAGCAGTTTTTTCACATGCATTTCCTACGCACTTTATTGCGTTTAATACACACGCACCCCACACCACTAATCCTACCAAATGTATAATAGAAGCCCGTTCTCATCCCAAGGCATCATATACAACGCTTTAGCCAAAGCATAGACATCCAACGCACACGGCACCCTTTAGCATCAAATGAGACGCAGATATATATCGGGCAGAAGGCGCCTCCTAGTGGTCTAACTCTAACCCTAACCCAGACCTAAACCTACCATAACCGGTAGGTTAAGGGTGCCATGTGCGTTGGATGTCGACGCTTTGGCAAAAGTGTCGTATATGACGTCTTGGGATGAAAATGCATTGATAATACACACCAACCCAACATCATAACTAAACCTACCTCGTGCGTATCATATGCATGTAAAAACTAATTTTTGCATATAAATTGCACGGTAAACACAATGCGTGCTTTAGAGATGCATTTAGGGTGATCAGGTTGTTGTTGCAGAAAAGACACACCGGGTTTGCATTTACAAAACTAGGAATGCATAGGTGTATTTTCATTATTCTTTGTATGGCTATTTTTGTTGTCAACTTTCCTCTTTAGACTCTTTGATAGTGCCATTTTCTCTCACCAGCTAGCTTAAATGTTAACATCACTGTACCCACGACATTATAGCATACCTCCAGCCAGTGTTGTAGTCGAGACCAGCTCACTCGAGTCCGAGTCGAGACCCAGACCATAGAGGGTCGAGTCCGAATCGAGACCGAGACCAAAGAGAGTCGAGTCTGAGTCGAGACCGAAACCAGAGAGAGTCGAGTCCGAGTCGAGACCGAAACCAGAGAGAGTCGAGTCCGAGTCGTGACCGAGACCAAAGAGAGTCGAGTCCGAGTCGAGACAGAGACCAAAGAGAGTCAAGTCCGAGTCGAGACCGAAACCAGAGAGAGTCGAGTCCGAGTCGTGACCGAGACCAAAGAGAGTCGAGTCCGAGTCGAGACCGAGACCAGAGAGGTTGGATAACCTAAGGTTGGGTCTCAAACCAGACATAAAGACATCTTCAAGAATATGTGAAATATTTGTTGGAAACAATAAAATTGGCACCATACTCAAACAGTAAATCAAATATACCATGGAATCATCTACACTGTAATGGTAAAAAGGTCACATAGTGGCGTAAAGGTAATTTTATTACAATTATGACTTAAAAATATTACAATCAGTAAGTGCTCTTTAACATAACATTACTGCACACAAATTCTCTGTGGCTCTTATATGCAAACTAAATTATGGATGATAACTAAAGGCAGACATTTTCAATACATAGTTGAGCCTGCTGCATTTGCGTGCCGTGAACGTTATAGTCTCAAGTCATGCGCAGTTGCGCACAAGAAAGTCAGAAATCATTGGACGTTTCAATCAAGAAACAATTTAAAGAAATATTAACATACAGTAAAAATCATGACATATTTTCAATGGGACTCGAGTGGACTCTGGAATAAGTCCGAGTCCCAATATGTTCCAGTACGAGTCAATTCCGAGTCAAAATGCACACGAGTCCATGACAAGACCGAGTCCATTAAAATAAGGTCTCGAGACTGAGTCCGAGACCGAGTCTCGAGTGCACAACACTGCCTCCAGCACACAAACATGCAGTTTAGTATACGAGGGTGCTGAAGTAAATAGTTATTATAATCAGTTGTGTAACAAGCAAATTAAAATAATACACATTTATTATTCACAATATGGAAAGAGGAAAAACATAGTTCGTTAAGAGCATGACACAAAAATGCCATTAATAGGCTTATTTAAGTCCTTTTTATTTATTTTTTTGTTATTTTCATCCATCTCCCACATGTGTTTTGGCAAAGCAATATCGGTAGACATGTGGGACAGGCATGATTTTTGACCCCTTCGTTAAGTTTTGTTTTGTAGAAAGCTTTTATAAAAATTGAATTTCGTTATGTATCATTTGTATCTTATTTTTAATCAACGTTTTATCAATTAATTGCCTGGATTTAATACATAAGAAGCAAATATAGCAGACAATATAATCAGGATATGGAGGCGCCGGCAAGATTGCATTGCTCGTAAACTGGAGCTCTTCTCAGCTTAAAAATTTCTCATTTTAAACGAAACAATTCAAAACGAAAAGAAACCGACAACTCTCTGCTTATATAATCCATATGAAATGTGCATTTCTCTCTATAGGCGTATTAACTACTGCGGTCACTATTGCAGCCGACCAGACACCAATAAACAATTAAACTGTCTTGGCCTTACTATATTTGAAACATTCAAACTCATTAATTTTGCCGGTTCCTTGTGACAGCTTTTGCGTTATTGGCAGCGTCACCCTCTGGTTATATGAACATGGCCAACGTGATCTCATGAGAATACGTATGTATTTGTACGTAAAGTGTCGTTCTATCATACGTATATATAATTACGTTTTATATGCGCAGAAACGTATAATACTGACGTATTTACAGTACTAAAACGTAAAATATTTACATATTGACAGCACAAAAACGTCATTTATTTACGTATGAACAAATCCACCGACGTACACATTGTACATATCACAATATCGTAGCATTATGTTTTGACTCTATTGCATTCCACTGTCTTATTAATGAAGTTTTCAGTCACATTTATTGATATAATACTCATAAATATTAACATTTTGCTCGTTTCGCCTGCATGGTGTTAAACAATACACTATAAAACCTTAAAAATACATTATTTAACGTTACTCGTTCAACCATTTTGTAATAGTTTATTTACCTTGAGACACATAAAGCGTTTTCTCCTATAAAACGACAAAAATTCACAAAAGACATCAATTTTATTAGTTTGATGTAATCCAAATCTTTAGAATCCATAGTTGTTTGCAAGAAATGCAAGTTTGTCTCCTAATTCAGCCTCTTATCCAGTCGTGATCTCTCCATTCTCAGCAGCGACCGTACATGTCAAATCCCGCGCTGGTGATGAATTCAAATTCAAAAATTGCACCCTCGAGAAGCGATACGTCATCTTTTACGGCAGTGATATCAAACGTTCATTGGCTCTTCCCTGCTTCGTCACAGTTTGCGACATGAATGACTGTGACACTCATGTCGTAAACTGTGACCAATGAACGTTTGATATCACTGCCGTAAAAGATTGGTTGGTTAGTTTAGTTCATTTGAAAATGGTAAAAAGGGAAATTATACAGATATCTTTATGATATAGAATATACGTAAATAGTTTACGTTTTGTAGCTGTAAAAACGTAAAAATGTTACGTTTAAATGTTGCAGATACGTCTATATTATACGTTTCAGCATCTATCCAAACGTACTAAAAAGTACGTTTTCTACCTTTGCAAAAACGTAAAATACCTACGTATTAACAATGAGACCTGGCTGGTCTTTGGACATCCACCTGTATGGTAAGTTAAGTTTATGTGTATATATGTGTGTGTGTATGTAAAATCTATGTAATGTTTATACCCTCTTATGCAGTGTTAAATTTGTAAATAAATAATTGCTGCATGAAAACCGCAATTAAAAGGTGCTGTGACCGACACTGACCACACAAGGTGCATAGGTTTTCGGGGGAAAATACAAAGACATCACTAAACATGAAAGCACAATTTGATTTATTCATTTATTTTAAACAATACTGTATGAACAACCATAAATGATCCTGTACAAAATATGAAATGTCTTAATCGGAAAACAGTCAGGCATCATAACACAAGATAAAGAACATAAAGAAATGACATAAAAATATATCAAAGTAAATAATCAATAAATAATAGACTAGGGATTCTCAGCAAGTGTATTTGTATTCTAATGTTATTACTTTTCAACTCTGTTATTATTTAAGAAAAAATAAGAGATTTAAACCAACCGTGTTATTTAATTTTAAACCGTGTTCTTTTTTGCAAACATAGCTTGCTTTGCAGACATTTTTTACAACTTAAAAGTACTTGCTTTAAAGGGATACTCGACTTTTTTTTTTTTTTCGAAATATGATCATTTTACAACTCCCCCAGAGTTAAACTGTTGAGTTTAACCTTTTTTGAATCCATTCAGCTGATCTCCGGTTCTTGCGGTACCACTTTTAGCATAGCTTATGTGGCGGGCAGTACAAGAGAGAGAGAGAAACAGAAAGAAAAATCGACTATGCCACCCTGGTCGCTAAGCCAGGGAAAGGGTCCTATTAAAGACACACAGGTTCGGTGTCTCCCTTATATAAAGACTCTGAGACGTGGATATAGAAAAATACAAAAAGATTCTTTATTTAGACAAAGATAAAAATGCTGGTGTGCCAGTCAGTTAGCTTAACTTAGAACATCACACAATAACAGCTCACATGGCTCGTGATCACCAGAAGCAGGATGAGCTAGTGCCAGACGTCGCTAGTCTTAGCGATAGTAAAGGAGCACCCACACGTGCACCACACTTCACACTTAATCACGTCAACTAAGACCAATCACTGTGGATTGCAGAC
Source organism: Pimephales promelas (assembly GCF_988280905.1). NCBI lineage: Eukaryota > Metazoa > Chordata > Actinopteri > Cypriniformes > Leuciscidae > Pimephales > Pimephales promelas. The sequence continues at coordinate 6,454,594 of NC_142790.1, forward strand.
CACACACTGTGTCTCATCAGGACCCGTCACCAAAATTGGACAACTAGCCCTCCTGCACCGGGCTCACCGTGCCTGAAACACAAGAAATAAAGAATTACAAAAATAAATCAACAAAATAAATCAAACAATCATACTCATGGGTACCCAATGTACAGGACACCACATACGAGACATACAATACTATGCGCAACTAGACAAAACACTCCACAATCCACTCAAACCTGCACTCATCAGTGTCAGTGATTGTGAATGGATCGCTACGGGCCCACAGGAACAGTCTCCCTAGGCCGGTTACCACTCACAATCCCTCTTTTCCTTGGAACCAGTCAGGGATAACTCACAGTGAGCAAAGAAAAATAAACATTATTCACAATACAAGCAAAGCACAAAAACTAGCACCCAAAAATAAAGAAACAAAACATCAATTACAAAACGATACATCAACAAAATCACAAATAATAAAACAACCCCAAAAAAACACAGAATGTAAATTATACTGAAACAGTTTCAGTATAATTTACATTCTGTGTTTTTTTTGGGTAAACTAAACAATTAATTACACACACCCAACTAATACAGCCAAATAACTCAAACAAAAACAAAATAAAACATCAGCAGTGCGGCAGCGTGCTCAGATGTGAGCAACTGCACTGAAGCATGTTGATAAGGAAAAGAACACAAAAAAAAAAATAAAATTGTAATGGGAACAAAACAGCAGCGACGACAAATCCTAGAGCCGGTAAGTGTAGTCTTCAAGTGCCCTTAAAACAGCAGATCAAGTCATCTGCAAAAGCCTGACTATGAGCTAAAATATGCATAGCATTAATTTACTATTGTACAATTGCTGGCACATACCAAACATGCGGAGATCGCGCCACTCGTCCAGTCGGCAAGAGATGAACAGTCATGATAAGCTGGAATACACAAACCCCATAATAATAACTATACGCTCATTAATTAAATACAGCCGAAAGGGCCAGAGAGAGAGACCTACCAGGAAGTCAAGCAGCAATACACCCCCGATGCTGAATGTAATTCATACCCGAAACGGTCGGCAACCAGCGCGTGTTGCCAGGCATGCAACCCTCAGCACAACGAGTGCTTTTCTGCAAACAGCCCAGAACCTGACAAGAGTAACACTCAATCTAATGTTCGTTAGGCTCGAGCCTAAAAAAAAAAAACAGCCGTCACACTTACCTCAGCCAGAGCACCAGACAGTCGCAAAAATAATGACGTGCTAGAACGCGGTCGCAGTTTTTTGGTGGTTTTTACTATTTAAAACTTGACTCTTCTATAATTACATCGTGCACTAAGACAAACGGAAAATGTAAAGTTGCGATTTCTAGGCTGATATGAACTATACTCTCATTCCTGCGTAATAATCAGGAAACTTCACTATCGTACTATGAGTGCAGCAGGCGTAAGGTTGACGCAGCGCCTGAAAATAGTGCCCCGCTTCCAACGTGACCAGGACTTAACGGGCGTAAGTTTGTGTAGTCATCGCGCTTGCTGCACTCATGGCACGGCAGTAAAGTTTCTTGATTATTACACAGGAATGAGAGTATAGTACCTAGTCATATCAGCCTAGAAAATCGCAACTTTACATTTTCCGTCTGTCTTAGTGCACGATGTAACTATATAGAAGTTATATATAAATATAGAACTATAGAAAATAAATGATGAATTCCACAAGGATGGACAAACAGTTTCAAACCATTTTAATGATTATTTTATTGACTCAGTGAATGAAATTATTCAGCATGCCTCTGGACTGCATCATCCTTGTTTACCTCAGCCACCTGTCAGTGATCATGAAGCTTTATATTTTAAAAGCATTCGATGGTTTTAAAACAGATAAAATAATACAATCCCTATCAAATTCAAAAGCTAAAGACTTTTGGGGAATTGATAGCTCTTTAATTAAAAAACATAGGGAGATTTTTACACCAGTTATTACGTATATCGTGAATAAATCAATTGAAGAGAGCATCTTTCCCAGTGTATTTAATTACGTAATTACGTTCAAAAGGTCACGGGCGACGTAGCCAGAAGTACAAAGTCAGAGTGTTTACAAGTTGAACGCATAGGTTGAACGTGAAAACTAACTCAAACGCCGTTTACAAAAAAGGAATTAAAAGGTAAAACAACGATGTCGGACGATTTTGATTCTGTACTTCCGGCTACGTCGCCCGTGACCTTTTGAACGTAATTACGTATTACGTGACGTTACAAACGCGCCTCACAGAATAGAGCTAGGCTAGCATTTGTCCTTAGAAAAGTTACATTTTTGGAATAAGCTTTGAAATACCGATCGTTTCGCATGATAAGACCCTTATTCATCGTCTGATATCGTTTAAAGACATTTGAAGCTGCATCTGAAATAGTTATTAACTGTCTTTTGGACCTTGAACCATCCGGTTCACATTGAAGTCCATTATATGGAGAAAAATCCTGGAATGTTTTCATCAAAAACCTAAATTTCTTTTCGACTGAGGAAAGAAAGACATGGACATCTTGGATGACATGGGAGTGAGTAAATTATCAGCAAAAGTTTTTTCAAAAGTGAACTAATCCTTTAATGGGCAACAAATTACCATTGTGACAGAGATTAAATATTTAGGTGTCCATCTAGATCAAACGTTAAGTTTTAAAAGACATATTAAAAGAATGACTAACTCTATTAAATATAATATTTCTATTTTTAAACACATTAGGAATCGTTTGACAATTGAGGCAGCTTTCATATATTTTAATGCTATGATTTCCTCACACATCACATATTGTTTGTCCTGTTGGTCTCAGGCCAACGAAACCACAATTAAACCACTTAGATCAGTCTATAATCAGGCATTAAAGGTGCTTGACAGAAAAAACCCAGCACTATCATCATTGCAACATTTTACGTAAATATAAAGTATTAAGTTTTGATTCCCTAATTTTATTTACAAATTTAAGAACTGTTTTTAAAATTGTTAATAACCTCGCTCCACCCTTAATGAAACATTTCATAAAACTTTATTCGGAACAAACAAATCGAACTTCTCGATCAACGGTTCATAAAAACGTGGCTATCCCGAAAAGATCCTCCGCCTTTGCACAGACAGCTTATTCATTTAAAACTATAAAACAATGGAATCAACTCCCCAACAGTCTAAAGCTGTCTGTAGATGTGAACCATTTTTCTAAAAACTTAAAGAAATACATTCTTGAGAACCAGCTGTGTCAGCATCAGTGCGTTTAATGTATACATTATGAGTAGAGATGGTCTTTTGAATATGTTCTCTCATTTTGTATCTGATTGTTTTTATATGATTTTCATAGACTAATATGTGTAGCTGATATTACTATTGGTAGTTGTTTTGCAATGTTCTAATGTCTTAAATTGTGTGCACCTGCCAGGTGTCACCACCCTTGGACTATCCGTGTGTTTTGATTCACCACGTGTTCCCCTCGTCTGAGTTCTCCGCCCTCATCTGTTGCCATGGACACTCATCACCTCCCGCACAGCTGATTGTCATTTTGTAATCACCGTCACTGTGTATTTAAGTTCCTGCCTGTCTTCACTCCCTTGTCCGGTATTGTTTGTGTTTTACACGCAGTCTACCTGTTCCTGAGTTTCATTTATTAAAATTAGTGTTCTATTAGCTTCTATCTTCCTCCTCGTCTTCCTTGACCAGCCCCGTGACAGAATACCGGACCGAAATTCAAGATGAATATTGATTTGTTTATTGACTTTATTGACTTTTTTTCACTTGCACTCTCCAGCCCCCTCGATGACGAAACCCTGAAGACCCTGTTCTGGATCGGGGCCACCTTCCACCAGCACTTCGACCTCCCAGACATCTCTAACCTGGACTGGAAGGAGGCCGTTTCCTGGTGTCTGGAGAGCGTCGAAGCCCGATCCAGAACACTGCCAGACCCAGAGCCGGAATTATCACCCTCGACCGCGGAGATCTCGTGCGTGCCCCCCGCAGACGGAGAGCTACCACCCGCCGCGACGCGTCAACCAGTGCCCGAGACTAAGAGGACAGAGTTGACCCTCGCCCCGGAGGAGGAGCTCCAACAGGAGTCTGACCAGGGGTGTGAGCCCACAACATCTGCGGACGAGGGGACTAATTTCCTGGAACTGGAGGACTGGCTGATGAAACCCAGGACACTGGATATCGTTCCCGCCCTATCCCACCTGTCATCTGCATCTATTTCATATTTTTAACCGTCTGTGATGACTTCTGTCCTGCCGTCTGTCTGATTCACTCCATCCCATCACCGCTCCCAGTCAGTCCTTCAGCCTCGCCGCTGCTGGATGTGCGCAGCCCTGCACCATCTCCGTGGGGAGTCCCCGACGTCGAGCGGCAGGTCAGCCCACCATCCGCAGCGCCTGTGTTCGAGGATCCCACGGCTTCGCCTCCAGCCTCGGTCCTCTGCACTCCATCTCGGCCAGTCGACCTGCCGGCTCCGTCTTGGCTCCTCCCACCTGCGCCTCCGCCTGAGACCCTCGAAACATCGGCTACAGCGGGTTCCCTCGTCCTGCCGGCTCCCCCTTGGTCAGTCGTCATTCTGCCTGCGCCACGGACTTGCGGTCAGTATGTTACACGTGATCCCTCCACCCCTTTGGCTTCAGCAGTCTCCTCCTTCCCTGTGGCGTCTCCTCTGTCCTCCCTCACTCCACCTCCACTTCAGCTCTCGGGCACTCTGACTACGGCTCCAGCGCTCGTTGCCGCGACGTCGCCGGAGTCTCCTATACCGGTGACGTCGCTTGAGTCCACCGGCTCTCCGTCTGCGCCGAGAGATACTGCCACCGAGTCTCCGTCGGTCATCCCCCAGCTACCGTCAGTCCCCTCGCCATCTGGTTTCTTCCCTCCGTCTTCTCTGCCATCGGCTGTCGGTACTGGGAGGCTCTGGGTCTGCGCCACCGCGCCACCCCCATCAAGGCCGCCAGGGAATCGTCATCGTCCCCTCACCGTCCCGTCACTCCAGCCTCTCGTCTGTGTTTCACCATCATCTCGTCCTCCACCTGAACCTCCCCCGGCTCCCCCTCCGTCATTTTGCTACGGTGCGAGGTCGCGCCTTGCCGGAGGGGGGCGATCTGTCACCACCCTTGGACTTTCCGTGTGTTTTGATTCACCACGTGTTCCCCTTGTCTGAGTTCTCCGCCCTCATCTGTTGCCATGGACACTCATCACCTCCCGCACAGCTGATAGTCATTTTGTAATCACCGTCACTGTGTATTTAAGTTCCTGCCTGTCTTCACTCCCTTGTCCGGTATTGTTTGTGTTTTACACGCTGTCTACCTGTCTGCCTGTTCCTGAGTTTCATTTATTAAAATTAGTGTTAATTCTATCTTCCTCCTTGTCTTCCTTGACCAGCCCCGTGACACCCGGGGACTGCGGATGAAAATTAGCTTCGGCTAACTCTGGCACAAAGCATCTCTTCGCAAGACTAATGTATTTTGTGCATTGTCCCTGATAAATAAATAAAGGAAAAAAAAAAGAGTCAAGTTTTAAATAGCAAAAATATCAAAACACTTTGGTAATTTTTTTTTTTTTTTGGGGGGGGAGAAATTGTCTTGTGCACTTCAATGATGTATGCTAAGCTATGCTAAAAGTGGTACCACCAGAACCGGAGATCGGCTGAATGGATTCAAAAAATGTAATCTGGTAAAAAATGTACGTCATTGCTTACGTTGCACGAGTGCCCACTACTGGCGGAAACCGCAAAGAGCTGAACTGGAATGTCCTAAGCCCTTGAATCAGCTATGAGTTGATTTATTATTTACTTTTTTCCCCTTTACAAATTTGTTTAATGCAGTATATAGGTGTGTTTGGGTTATTTTAAAATAAATAAATAAATTATAATTAATTAATATCATAGAGTGTTTGTTGTGGTGGTGATTAGACGATCTGTGGTTACGTCACAATCATAATGCATTGAGGGGATATAGATGCCTGAAGTGTACATATGAAGTAGACTCGCTCCCTCAGTCTAAATCGAGGGAATGAGTGTCTGTCCATATAAACTTCCCTCGTTCACTTCACGAAGTCCACTGCTTAGAGAACTCCCGAGGACGCAAGTCCGGTTCTTCTGCAAATGGAACACAGTGTTCTTGATCGCGTCACTCAGCACGCTCTGGCTACTCCAGTTATCTCTTTATATATATTTTAGGCAACAATAAAACGAAATATGCTACAACTCTGCCTCTTTTCGTCAAAAATAAAACAAGATGTGTTATAAAACACCACTCCCTCTTTTCATTTAAAAAACATCTACATATTAGCCTAATGGCCATGTGGTTCAGGCAACACGATTCTCTTCACTGCATATATTAACAAAGTGAACATGATCTTTTTGTTTTCACTTTAAAAATATGAACATTGATTTTTATTGACATTTATCAAACAGAGACAGGGTTGTCATTTTATTTTATTGTTCATATAGTGAAGATAATGGGTGTAACGAGACGTTTATCCCACGAGACGAGACCGAACACGAGATTGGGTTCACGAAAACGAGACGAGACGAGATTTTTGCACAATTTTTCAAAAATCCTCAATGACAAAATTCATGACTGGAAAAATAGTTGAACATTGAAAATAAGGGAGATTTCCCGGATTCCATCCCCAAAATGAGGGATTTTTTTTTTTTTTTTACACAATTCTTTCCCACAAACTTTAAAAATATAGCACTAATCATTAAAAGTTTAAAGAGTTTATAACTAGCCTACATATAAGAGAGAAAGAGACAATGTGTCTTTCAAAAAAATACCATAGAGAATGTTTTACTCTAATATCAGCGTATGAGGGGAAACCGACAGGCTTTGGGGAAACGGAGGGGGAGTTAGTGTGCTTCAGTTTCTCCTCTCCTTTTGACACTTGCTGGTTGGTGCAAGGTGCATTCTGGGATACCTGGCTATCTCAAGTCCACACAAGTCACCTCTCTGCATCCTCTGTAAACGGGGCAGATCAAAACCACATCTGGGGATTTGAAGTGGACATGGCTAGATGTAAACTTTGAATTGGAACAGTACTTGAGCAGTGACTGACTTTTCACAAGTCCACGAGAACACAAGTACAGACAAGAACGCATATTGAGAAACTGCTAATGTGTAATGGAAAATGTTGTTCATGGATAACAAAAGAGATGGGGGAGTGTCCTCTGGTGGAGATTATGCATATATATATATATGTGTGTGTGTGTGTATATATATGTATATTATCTCATAATAATTTTGGTATAAGGCTTTAGCCTGAAAGGTCTGATTTAGCCTGTTCACTGTTACAACAGTACACTTTTTTGACATTTGAGTCCATTATTTTAATGTTTTATTTTTATTTTATTTTATTGTGGCAGACTACAGACTAATGACAGACTGTTGATCTTTGAATAAAAATATAAACATATTTTGAACCAAAACCTGACATTGAACTAAAACCTGAAATTGAACTACTAAAACCAAATTGAACTTTAATGAATGTAAAATTGAGCATTCTTGGTTAATGTAAACGTTAAAAGGAAAATCCCATCAAACATTTTGAAAATGTTATTTAAACTTTATTTCAGATTTTTTTTTTCGTTTGTTTTTTTTTTTTAAACGTTTTAAACATCAGTAAATTTTAACGTATTAAAGGGATGGTTCACTTTGAAATTAAAGGAGCTGTATGTAAGAAATGTATTTAAAATAATGATAAAATGGCCAATAGACATTAAGAAATCATGTTAATTTCAAATACTTATCACTGACAACAGTAGTCCGGCCAGGATATTGTCATTTAAAAAGAGAAGTTGCAGCCCTCAACTGTCATGTTGTGTTTTGGTCTGATGCTCAACCCTCCACCGATCTACCAATCACGGAGTCAGTAGTGTTGCAGTATCCGGGTTGCTAGCTCTGCTCTAGTTACCACAGCTGCAGCTACAAACATGTGGGATAAAAAAAAATGTTGGATCCCTGCAGCCTGGCAACCTCGAGTCAGGGGGGAGGGGGAGGGGATACACCGCTCTACAGTACTTTGAAACTGATTGCAGTTCCAGTTTTGGCCACAATCTTACATACAGCTCCTTTAATTTTTGATATGTTTCAGCTTACCTCAAGGGCATCTAAGATGTAGGTGCCTTTGTTTCCACAGTATTTTCAATTTTGACATTTTTAGGTCAAACCATTCTTGTCTGTCATATAATGGAGGTCTATGGGGTTAACCTCAAAGAGCATGCACAGAGAAGTCCAAATTAAACATGATTTAATGACTCGTAAATGTAAGTACACATTGATGGCCTAAGACACGAAACGAGCGGTTTGTGTGAGAAAACAAACAGTATTTATATCATTTTACCTCTTGTAACCACAGCCATGTCCAAGTGAACTCGGGAAAGTTATGACACAAACGTGCCGTTTAAGGAAGGGGATATCAAAACATATTTTATTCTGGCTTGGAAAACATTTAAATAATTGAAGCAATATCTTTCAGATATTTGATGCCCCTAATCTTGCCAACTTTGGGCCCATTATGCAAATACTACATCCCAACAACCATACTCTACAATAAAATTATAAAAAAAATATATATATTAGCAGCACAACACTGCTCTACAAAGGCCAAACACTGTAACTACACCAACACTGGAACAGGGAAATGTTTTCAAAGATTTCTTGATTCTTGATCAAAGCTCAATGGTTTGACAACCAAACCAATCAACCACAAAGCAAATCATAAGCTTAGATCCAGATTTCACAGGGGCACTTTGCTATCTCTAAAAATGAACTTGAGGAGACCTAAGACAAAATACATGGAAAGCTACACAGAAATTTGTAACTCAGAGGCACTGACACCGGGATATTCTCAGCGCAACAGAAAAGACTAACCTCAATACCTTCTTTACTGGCCGCCACTGAGGAAACTGCTTTGCAGTGTTGGGGGTAACGCATTACAAGTGACATGTATTATAATCAGATTGTTTTCTTTTTGATATAACAACTAAAGTAATGCATTACTTTTAAGACATAAATATTTACATACCAATTTTGAGTTTTTTTTGTAATTAATGCATATCATGTTTAAGTTTAATTTGCTTAAAGATTTTTTTTAAACTACTGAATTTTGAAAGTTTTTAATAAAAAAAAATCAATATCCATTAAAGAGTTGTACAGTAGATATAACCTGTAACAACAAGAGATTTTGATGGCATAGCTTTAGGACTCAAAATATAATATTGTCATATTGGCTGTTCTTGAGAGCAAAAATGTGTTGAATCAGCCAGGTGAGAAAAAGTAACTTAACACATTTCTTTCCATAAAACTAACTAAGTAACAATTAATATTATAATGTATTGCTTAGAAGTAACTTTACCCCACTGTTGGTTTGTGATACAACACTAACATTTAAATGTAATTTTCTTCCTGGTCATCTTTCAGACTTTATGGACATACCTGGAGAGTGGTCCAGGAAATCCAGCCCAAATCCAGCCCCCCATTCCTAAACCTGTGAAAGGAAAACAGATTAAAAGAAATTCCTCATCTGTAATTTCCTTTCATGACATGGGAATCAGTGAAGAGGAGTGGGAACGGCTACAGAGGACTCTGGACTGGCCCAGTCCAGATCAGGAAATCACTCGGCTGGATCAGAGCACAAGCCCAGTCCACTCAACATTCTCTATTGTGGGACTCAAGGAGAGTTACAAAGTGGGAGAAAAGATCTCTGTTACCATCACAGCCAGAGACCACAACAAGAACCTGAAAAGAAATGGAGGAGATTTTTTCCAAGCAAAGCTGTTCAATTCAAAGCTGAAGGTGTGTTTGTTTTACATTATTTTATAATACATTTTTACATAGAAATACACCTTTGGCTAAGCCCCGCCCCCCCCTTAGTTACTGTTGCTACATCTGTCAAACTTCATCTGTGCTCTGCATGGCTTACGATGTAACAGCCTCCTGCTAAAATGTTATCAAACTTTATAAAGCAGCAAATAAAGTGTCCGATAGAAGTAGGCAAAAGGGGCTGCAATATGCGTTCGAAGGCTATATTCAAGACATACAGGTGAAACGCAAGAAACAACAAGGCATCCAAAATAGAGGCAAAAGCATAACGTTACTGGTCACAGTCAAAAAAAATTAACCACCGCATTTCCTACTAATCGAGAAGGAGGCTTGGACTAACAATATCAGGCAGCAGCACTGTTCATGCAAGCTGGAGAGAGAATGAAGGGCGGCAAGTGTCACTTTGAGTGATTTATTGCCCCCCATAAAAATAAGCCCCGCCCCTTTTTTACCCCTCCCGCTCACTTCCGGTCTGACCGTGTGACCGTGGGAAATTCCCACGGTCTCCCCTCCTCTTACCACCCACCAACACCCCTCACCACCACCACCTCTTCTGGACTGGTCACGTGATCGTGGGAAAATTTTCCCACGATACGGAACCCCATCTGATCCGGTACCAGACTGTACACCTGTTACACCTGTCTTGTTCAATGTAAAAATGTTCAAAATGATGGAAAAACAATACATTTTCAAACTTTAATGATGACAGAAAACAGATATAGGTTATGTTTTTTATTATTTATTAAACAATGGTCCTTTTACACTCATTGTTTAAAACCATTTAGTCAATTTATATCATTAAAACATAGTACAGGTCTTTTCCTTTACACGTTATTTAGTAAATTACTCCATTTTTAAATAAAACATCTGTTTTAAAAAGTTTTCATTCACAAAAATAACATTTTGGAGCAAAAGTTGTACTTTTACACAATTACACATCGTTTAAAAGTATTAAATAATATTGATTATAACAATAATTATCGATGTTCAAACACTAAAATGTTAAATTGTATAGACGTAAAAATAAATAATTAATAAATGTTATCAAAATGTGTATTAAAACAGCGTGTATTTAAATTACATCAAACAATTATTAAAGGATATCAAAACTTAAAAACATAAAAACTGACTTACGTTCTGTTTTGTTGGTGAAAGAAGAACAAAATTATCCCGTTTAAAGATTAATCACCTCCAAAGATATATCCAACAGCAGCGGTTATCCAAAAGGTATATCCGGCTGCAACGCTTTATCCAAAAGGTATATATCCAAAACTTTAGATAATTCCAAAAGTTATCCGGTTCAAAGTTGTGTAAATGTAATCCCGGGGAGCCCAACGAAACACGTCCGAACACTCCTGAAGCAACCCAAGAATGACATCTCGAACCTCTGTACTGTGACCAGACTCAAGCTCCGCCTCTTAGATCCCTCCCACAACACGTGATGAAGATGGGCGTGGAAATAGAAAGTTCCCACGCCTCTTCACGCAGGATTAGAGGAGGAGCGTCCTTGTAGCTCCTCCCAATTCTACAACCATTAATACCAAAAAATGTACAAAATGGTGGAAAAACAATACATTTTCAATCTTTAAGGACGACATAAAACAAATAGGTTTAGTGATTTTTTATTAAAAGAAAAATCTTTTACACAGACTTGGAGTTGTACAAACAATATTTAAAACTATAACAAATATTACAAGTTTCAAATACAATAACGTTGTAATATCTTTTAGTGTTCTATTAAAAAAGTTTTCTAAAATACATTTGTTATATTAGTAATATCTTTTAGTGTTTCATTAAAAATACGCGGCTTCATATATATTTTATGTTAAAAACCTTTAAAACAGTTTAAAAATGCATTAAAAAGTCAAAGATCGGCCATTTTACAGAAAAAAGTCAAACAAGTGGGTTTTTCATTAAAGAAAACTGTTTTCCTAAACCATTATTTTTTAAAAGACTTACGTTTTACAATACAGTGTTTAAAACTATAACAAATATTACAAGTTTCAAATACAATAACGTTGTAATATCTTTTAGTGTTCTATTAAAAAAGTTTTCTAAAATACATTTGTTATATTAGTAATATCTTTTAGTGTTTCATTAAAAATACGCGGCTTCATATATATTTTATGTTAAAAACCTTTAAAACAGTTTAAAAATGCATTAAAAAGTCAAAGATCGGCCATTTTACAGAAAAAAGTCAAACAAGTGGGTTTTTCATTAAAGAAAACTGTTTTCCTAAACCATTATTTTTTAAAAGACTTACGTTTTACAATACAGTGTTTAAACAAATATTACAAGTTTCAAATACAATAACGTTGTAATATCTTTTAGTGTTCTATTAAAAAAGTTTTCTAAAATACATTTGTTATATTAGTAATATCTTTTAGTGTTTCATTAAAAATACACGGCTTCATATATATTTTATGTTAAAAACCTTTAAAACAGTTTAAAAATGCATTAAAAAGTCAAAGATCGGCCATTTTACAGAAAAAAGTCAAACAAGTGGGTTTTTTCATTAAAGAAAACTGTTTTCCTAAACCATTATTTTTTAAAAAGACTTACGTTTTACAAAACAGTGTTTAAAACTATAACAAATATTACAAGTTTCAAATACAATAACGTTGTAATATCTTTTAGTGTTCTATTAAAAAAGTTTTCTAAAATACATTTGTTATAATATCTTTTAGTGTTTCATTAAAAATACACGGGTTCATATATATTTTATGTTAAAAACCTTTAAAACAGTTTTTAAAAATGCATTCATATGTGAAAAAAGTCAAAGACCGGTCATTTTACAGAAAAAGTCAAACAAATGGGGTTTTCATTACAGACTTAGGCCTACGTTTACAAAAATTATCCTGTTTTAAAGATCCATGCAGCAACGCTTTATCCAAAACTTTAGAGATATTCCAAAAGACCTCATGAGGAGCCCCAACGAAACACCTCCGTTCGGGTCAGCGGAAGAAAACGATAGTGGTTTTTTGAATGTGTGAGCGGGGCCACACGCAGACTCCTCCCACGACACTCCCACATCACGTGACCCTCTGTGCATGCGGTATCCATACGTACAACACGTCCACCCCCAACGTCATACGGCGGACTGTTTTAAAAAACGTCCGTTCAGGACAGAGTATGAACTTAAATGAGTGAATTAATGCCTTGCAATGAGGCGCGCTAACCACGCCTCCTCACACGCCCCGTAGAAGACGCATGCACGACGCATTGGTCCGCGGTCTATTCACGCCCCTGAACGTTCGACAGATTGGACCACACATACACACACACACGTAAACTCCTCCCATACCTCGGCAGCGGCCGTTCAAACCAGAGCCGTTCAAACTAGCCACAAACGCGACGTGCCCTCATTTGGATTTTACGTTACTGCAGACCCCCAAAGACTCTCGAGAGATGTATTGATGAAGCTGATGGATTTAACTTTTTAGCTCCGCAAAAATGACGAGCGTGATTAGTGTGTTTTCTTCACGAACCGGAACATATATGGATTATATTTTTCATTTGATTGATCATTGTGGATATAAGATTTAACTGTAGTTACATGGAATACGACGGAGCACCCACGATTTGGTTTTCACAGAGCTTCTCTTTTCTTAAAGGAGACTTGGATTAACAAGTGGATTAACAAACGGGAAATATATTTTTCATTTGACTGATCGCAGTGGATATAAGATTTAACGTTACATGGAATATACGGCGGAGCACCCACGATTTACACACCAACCTATTTATTTAGTCACTCTAGTGATTTCAATGTTCTATCTACACTCTTGTAAAGCCATTGGATTAACTTTAAAACATAATCTTTATACAGAAATCACTAAGAAAAGCGTTGTTTATAAGAAATACACGAAAGTTTGCAAATAGTCATCTTGCTCAGATAGCAGATGGCGCCGTTCACATCCTGTTTTCTCGGATTGTACGTGTTTTAGGTGAAGACTTACAACAACAATACAAATTGTTTAAGTTGACATAAACAAAACACCCCTCTGATCATCCCATAAGTTATAGTAAACATTTACAATGTGTATTTCTGTTTGAGAATCTTCTATGATGCTGAATCACACAAACTATTAACACAAAAAGTAAGTGTTTTTACATTACCACAGAATCACTCCTGACTATTGCACTGTGAGATGTACCCATTTAAAGCTTGAGTTAAAACTAACGCATCTTCATACCTGTTGTGCAAACATAATCTCTGATTTTTATCCATATCCTTTACAAGGACAGATAAAATGCTTAAACTCATTTTAAACGAATTTCGGCACGGATTACGCATAATTCTAATCATCCCCACAGGTCTCCTATTTATAATGGGGGATATCCCCACAATCGTAATGCACACAGATTACAAAATCAAATCATTAATTTAATAACTATCTGCCATACGCGATTTCACCACAGCATGAGTGTTCACCAACTCTTCCCCCTAATTGCGTTGTGGAAGGCAAGCATAAAGTACCGCTGCGATAATACACACGCGTTCGGGACATGACGGAATATTCACTTGCACAATCGGGCCAGCATTGCATTGAATGAAGTTTACCATTTGTTGTACGTATTTTTAGTATTACCAGTTTAACATTCAAGCGATTTTAAACTAACCAGTGCTCGCGCGCGCTCTCTGGGATGCGCACATTCAAAATCGCACCATAAACAGCTGGCCAGTAACAAAAGTTATTTTTCACGGATTATATTGCTTTAACACACGAAACTATGTCGATTTCGGTCTTCGTGAGTATAATAATCTAAACATAGTCGGTTTTGTCTTTAATAACCATAAAATGCATGACAGTAGCCTATATAATGAACAGAGTATCCGTGCACTGACTCTTAAAGTGACAGCAACCATAATGTGTTTTATGTAATTTTAATTTTGTGATTTTATACCTTAAGGTTGCCTTTTTTATTATAACCGGTTGAGGACTAGCGATGAAAATTAGTACTTTTAAGCTAACTTACACTTATGTTACTTACACTTGTGGTACATTTACACTTATGTTGATTAATGTAACACTACCCCTTTCAAATAAAGAGAAAATGAAAAAAGTACGTTTCAGATATGCAATGTTCGAGCAAAGCTCACGTTGGTGTAAGCTAATCTCACCCACAAACGTTAAACTCTGTTTAGGGATGACCCCAGGCATAGATTTACTAAAATAAACTTTATGGAAGTAATTTTCTAGCTGAGTATATGCTTTGACACGTAACTATACAATTATATATTCATATTGATCCATGTAGCTTTAAAGTTTCTGTTTGTTTGTTTGTTTTTAACTAATACATTTTATTTTTAACTAACACTTCAACATCCTACACCAATTAAAGAAACATGAGCTAAGAATCTTCTCTAACCCCTCAAATAAACAGATAATGGAATATTTGCAATCTACAATATTTATAAATATGTTAAGCATGGTTAACATGACAGTAAAAGTTATAGCGAACCATGCCGAATAAATCATTATTCCATTCTAATTAATAATTTCTTGTGCAGTTTTTTAAATTTTAAATATTAAAATGGTGGAGATTTTAGCTGTAAACCATGTGCAAATCCCATAGGTGTAGGGAAAATAAAATAGAGAGATAAGTTTACGATATGTTAATTAATTAAAGTAAAATTAATTAAAGCCTTACAAATCTGATATATAGAGCTATAGGCTAAACTATTCATTTGACTTAACACGATCTTACAGAAAAGATGTTTTTATGTAAATGTAACAGTTCTGTAAATGACTGAACGTTGTTCTTTTAACGTTTTAACATTTCACAAATGTTTAAAACACTAAGGAAAATTAAAAGAGCGATAAATGAATTGATTCACTTAAAAGAAAAACAGACTCGGATAGTTTTGACTCACCCTCTATGAGAACATAAAACCCTGAAACACTAGTATCAGAACACATCATCATCACTCCTTGCTATCATTCTTTTAATTTTGTGATTTTATACCTTAAGGTTGCCTTTTTTATTATACCCGGTTGAGGGACTATATCACTGTAAAAAATTTTCCTGTAAATTTTACAGTAAAATACTGGCAGCAGGGTTGCCAGCCAGTTACTGTATTTTTTACAGCATAGTTCTGTAATTTAATTTACAGATTTTTACTGTATTCTGTTTTACTGTATTACTGTATTACAGTAAATAACTGTATTTTTTACAGTAGTTCCATGAATCTTTGTATTCGCTATATCTGGGAAATATGTAAAATGCCAGCTGAATTTTAAATGTTAATTATTTATCAACTGCATAAGCTTTAAACAATTGTTTTTAAATTCAGTAAGTGTTGTATAACACGCAACTTAATTCCCCTATTACTTCACAAAACAAACAAACTATTCAACATCCTATAAAAACAGGTCAACATTTATTTAATTTATAACTTTAAAATATGCATGGAAAAAAGCATAAAACAGTGTATTTTGTATATTTTTTTTATTTTTTAATTATTATTTACAAATGGACATGAAATTTTTTTTTTTTTAATTACTTAAAACAAATAAGCCATCAGGGCCCTTCACACAAAGAAGAAATACGCAAATGACATTTAAAACAACAAGTTGACCAACATGATCATAATAAAATGGTTCTGAAAAAAAACAAAAAAAAAACAGACATGAATGAATTGTCACCTCTTCGTTCCCAGACAAACATGTCCAAACAACAAGGCCCCAAGTGAGTCCAAAACACGTATGATCAAAAATGGAGGATAATTCAGCTCCGGATGCTGTTCCATCACAGGATGCAAAGAGTGGCTAGAAATATTGAAAAGGACACTACATTAGATATATTACAAAACATAATGATACAGTCAGAGACAGACAGGGGGATGACAGATAGAGTTAGAGTCAGATAAAGAATATTAAAAGGTTACAATTAAAGGAAAAAATAGATATTTGTGTGTGTGTTTGTGTGTGTACTTACATTTCAGAAATTCCACTGAACACACCACTTTGCAGGGAAGAGTGGCAACACGTGGGTTCACTGCAACCTGTTTCTTCTGTACCATTTGCCCTGTCCTTTTAGATGGCAATTTTCTTCTTTGTTCCTCTCTTACAAAGCACATAAAGGGTCAAGAAACAGACAATATGTAATTAGGATTGGTTTTAAGTTTTTCATGCTTGTAATCATGATTTTTAAATCTGTTAGAGCAGTGTTTCTCAACTCCAGTCATGAGGACCTCCCAGGAAGACCTCCCAACCCTAACCCTATGTCCACAAATTAAAACACCTGATTTAACTAATTAAAGGGATAGTTCACTTTGAAATTAATTTTTGATATGTTTTAGCTTACCTCAAGGGCATCCAAGATGTAGGTGTCTTTGTTTCCAGTATTTTCAATTTTGATATTTTTAAGTCGAACCATTCTTGTCTTCAGTCATATAATGGAGGTCTATGGTCACCACCTCAAAGAGCATGCACAGAGAAGTCCAAATTAAACATGATTTAATGACTCGTAAATGTAAGTACACATTGATGGCCTAAGACAAACGGAAGTGATCTCTCGCGCGTATACGGCACTCGTCTCGTACATCATTCGTTTTCTCACACAAACCGCTCGTTTCGTGTCTTAGGCCATCAATGTGTACTTACATTTACGAGTCATTAAATCATGTTTAATTTGGACTTCTCTGTGCATGCTCTTTGAGGTGGTGACCATAGACCTCCATTATATGACTGAAGACAAGAATGGTTCGACTTAAAAATATCAAAATTGAAAATACTGGAAACAAAGACACCTACATCTTGGATGCCCTTGAGGTAAGCTAAAACATATCAAAAATTAATTTCAAAGTGAACTATCCCTTTAATTAGTTAAATCAGGTGTTTTAATTTGTGGACATAGGGTTAGGGTTGGGAGGTCTTCCTGGGAGGTCCTCATGACTGGAGTTGAGAAACACTGCTCTAACAGATTTAAAAATCATGATTACAAGCATGAAAAACTTAAAACCAATCCTAATTACATATTGTCTGTTTCTTGACCCTTTATGTGCTTTGTAAGAGAGGAACAAAGAAGAAAATTGCCATCTAAAAGGACAGGGCAAATGGTACAGAAGAAACAGGTTGCAGTGAACCCACGTGTTGCCACTCTTCCCTGCAAAGTGGTGTGTTCAGTGGAATTTCTGAAATGTAAGTACACACACAAACACACACACAAATATCTATTTTTTCCTTTAATTGTAACCTTTTAATATTCTTTATCTGACTCTAACTCTATCTGTCATCCCCCTGTCTGTCTCTGACTGTATCATTATGTTTTGTAATATATCTAATGTAGTGTCCTTTTCAATATTTCTAGCCACTCTTTGCATCCTGTGATGGAACAGCATCCGGAGCTGAATTATCCTCCATTTTTGATCATACGTGTTTTGGACTCACTTGGGGCCTTGTTGTTTGGACATGTTTGTCTGGGAACGAAGAGGTGACAATTCATTCATGTCTGTTTTTTTTTTGTTTTTTTTCAGAACCATTTTATTATGATCATGTTGGTCAACTTGTTGTTTTAAATGTCATTTGCGTATTTCTTCTTTGTGTGAAGGGCCCTGATGGCTTATTTGTTTTAAGTAATTAAAAAAAAAAAAAATTTCATGTCCATTTGTAAATAATAATTAAAAAATAAAAAAAATATACAAAATACACTGTTTTATGCTTTTTTCCATGCATATTTTAAAGTTATAAATTAAATAAATGTTGACCTGTTTTTATAGGATGTTGAATAGTTTGTTTGTTTTGTGAAGTAATAGGGGAATTAAGTTGCGTGTTATACAACACTTACTGAATTTAAAAACAATTGTTTAAAGCTTATGCAGTTGATAAATAATTAACATTTAAAATTCAGCTGGCATTTTACATATTTCCCAGATATAGCGAATACAAAGATTCATGGAACTACTGTAAAAAATACAGTTATTTACTGTAATACAGTAATACAGTAAAACAGAATACAGTAAAAATCTGTAAATTAAATTACAGAACTATGCTGTAAAAAATACAGTAACTGGCTGGCAACCCTGCTGCCAGTATTTTACTGTAAAATTTACAGGAAAATTTTTTACAGTGATATAGTCCCTCAACCGGGTATAATAAAAAAGGCAACCTTAAGGTATAAAATCACAAAATTAAAAGAATGATAGCAAGGAGTGATGATGATGTGTTCTGATACTAGTGTTTCAGGGTTTTATGTTCTCATAGAGGGTGAGTCAAAACTATCCGAGTCTGTTTTTCTTTTAAGTGAATCAATTCATTTATCGCTCTTTTAATTTTCCTTAGTGTTTTAAACATTTGTGAAATGTTAAAACGTTAAAAGAACAACGTTCAGTCATTTACAGAACTGTTACATTTACATAAAAACATCTTTTCTGTAAGATCGTGTTAAGTCAAATGAATAGTTTAGCCTATAGCTCTATATATCAGATTTGTAAGGCTTTAATTAATTTTACTTTAATTAATTAACATATCGTAAACTTATCTCTCTATTTTATTTTCCCTACACCTATGGGATTTGCACATGGTTTACAGCTAAAATCTCCACCATTTTAATATTTAAAATTTAAAAAACTGCACAAGAAATTATTAATTAGAATGGAATAATGATTTATTCGGCATGGTTCGCTATAACTTTTACTGTCATGTTAACCATGCTTAACATATTTATAAATATTGTAGATTGCAAATATTCCATTATCTGTTTATTTGAGGGGTTAGAGAAGATTCTTAGCTCATGTTTCTTTAATTGGTGTAGGATGTTGAAGTGTTAGTTAAAAATAAAATGTATTAGTTAAAAACAAACAAACAAACAGAAACTTTAAAGCTACATGGATCAATATGAATATATAATTGTATAGTTACGTGTCAAAGCATATACTCAGCTAGAAAATTACTTCCATAAAGTTTATTTTAGTAAATCTATGCCTGGGGTCATCCCTAAACAGAGTTTAACGTTTGTGGGTGAGATTAGCTTACACCAACGTGAGCTTTGCTCGAACATTGCATATCTGAAACGTACTTTTTTCATTTTCTCTTTATTTGAAAGGGGTAGTGTTACATTAATCAACATAAGTGTAAATGTACCACAAGTGTAAGTAACATAAGTGTAAGTTAGCTTAAAAGTACTAATTTTCATCGCTAGTCCTCAACCGGTTATAATAAAAAAGGCAACCTTAAGGTATAAAATCACAAAATTAAAATTACATAAAACACATTATGGTTGCTGTCACTTTAAGAGTCAGTGCACGGATACTCTGTTCATTATATAGGCTACTGTCATGCATTTTATGGTTATTAAAGACAAAACCGACTATGTTTAGATTATTATACTCACGAAGACCGAAATCGACATAGTTTCGTGTGTTAAAGCAATATAATCCGTGAAAAATAACTTTTGTTACTGGCCAGCTGTTTATGGTGCGATTTTGAATGTGCGCATCCCAGAGAGCGCGCGCGAGCACTGGTTAGTTTAAAATCGCTTGAATGTTAAACTGGTAATACTAAAAATACGTACAACAAATGGTAAACTTCATTCAATGCAATGCTGGCCCGATTGTGCAAGTGAATATTCCGTCATGTCCCGAACGCGTGTGTATTATCGCAGCGGTACTTTATGCTTGCCTTCCACAACGCAATTAGGGGGAAGAGTTGGTGAACACTCATGCTGTGGTGAAATCGCGTATGGCAGATAGTTATTAAATTAATGATTTGATTTTGTAATCTGTGTGCATTACGATTGTGGGGATATCCCCCATTATAAATAGGAGACCTGTGGGGATGATTAGAATTATGCGTAATCCGTGCCGAAATTCGTTTAAAATGAGTTTAAGCATTTTATCTGTCCTTGTAAAGGATATGGATAAAAATCAGAGATTATGTTTGCACAACAGGTATGAAGATGCGTTAGTTTTAACTCAAGCTTTAAATGGGTACATCTCACAGTGCAATAGTCAGGAGTGATTCTGTGGTAATGTAAAAACACTTACTTTTTGTGTTAATAGTTTGTGTGATTCAGCATCATAGAAGATTCTCAAACAGAAATACACATTGTAAATGTTTACTATAACTTATGGGATGATCAGAGGGGTGTTTTGTTTATGTCAACTTAAACAATTTGTATTGTTGTTGTAAGTCTTCACCTAAAACACGTACAATCCGAGAAAACAGGATGTGAACGGCGCCATCTGCTATCTGAGCAAGATGACTATTTGCAAACTTTCGTGTATTTCTTATAAACAACGCTTTTCTTAGTGATTTCTGTATAAAGATTATGTTTTAAAGTTAATCCAATGGCTTTACAAGAGTGTAGATAGAACATTGAAATCACTAGAGTGACTAAATAAATAGGTTGGTGTGTAAATCGTGGGTGCTCCGCCGTATATTCCATGTAACGTTAAATCTTATATCCACTGCGATCAGTCAAATGAAAAATATATTTCCCGTTTGTTAATCCACTTGTTAATCCAAGTCTCCTTTAAGAAAAGAGAAGCTCTGTGAAAACCAAATCGTGGGTGCTCCGTCGTATTCCATGTAACTACAGTTAAATCTTATATCCACAATGATCAATCAAATGAAAAATATAATCCATATATGTTCCGGTTCGTGAAGAAAACACACTAATCACGCTCGTCATTTTTGCGGAGCTAAAAAGTTAAATCCATCAGCTTCATCAATACATCTCTCGAGAGTCTTTGGGGGTCTGCAGTAACGTAAAATCCAAATGAGGGCACGTCGCGTTTGTGGCTAGTTTGAACGGCTCTGGTTTGAACGGCCGCTGCCGAGGTATGGGAGGAGTTTACGTGTGTGTGTGTATGTGTGGTCCAATCTGTCGAACGTTCAGGGGCGTGAATAGACCGCGGACCAATGCGTCGTGCATGCGTCTTCTACGGGGCGTGTGAGGAGGCGTGGTTAGCGCGCCTCATTGCAAGGCATTAATTCACTCATTTAAGTTCATACTCTGTCCTGAACGGACGTTTTTTAAAACAGTCCGCCGTATGACGTTGGGGGTGGACGTGTTGTACGTATGGATACCGCATGCACAGAGGGTCACGTGATGTGGGAGTGTCGTGGGAGGAGTCTGCGTGTGGCCCCGCTCACACATTCAAAAAACCACTATCGTTTTCTTCCGCTGACCCGAACGGAGGTGTTTCGTTGGGGCTCCTCATGAGGTCTTTTGGAATATCTCTAAAGTTTTGGATAAAGCGTTGCTGCATGGATCTTTAAAACAGGATAATTTTTGTAAACGTAGGCCTAAGTCTGTAATGAAAACCCCATTTGTTTGACTTTTTCTGTAAAATGACCGGTCTTTGACTTTTTTCACATATGAATGCATTTTTAAAAACTGTTTTAAAGGTTTTTAACATAAAATATATATGAACCCGTGTATTTTTAATGAAACACTAAAAGATATTATAACAAATGTATTTTAGAAAACTTTTTTAATAGAACACTAAAAGATATTACAACGTTATTGTATTTGAAACTTGTAATATTTGTTATAGTTTTAAACACTGTTTTGTAAAACGTAAGTCTTTTTAAAAAATAATGGTTTAGGAAAACAGTTTTCTTTAATGAAAAAACCCACTTGTTTGACTTTTTTCTGTAAAATGGCCGATCTTTGACTTTTTAATGCATTTTTAAACTGTTTTAAAGGTTTTTAACATAAAATATATATGAAGCCGTGTATTTTTAATGAAACACTAAAAGATATTACTAATATAACAAATGTATTTTAGAAAACTTTTTTAATAGAACACTAAAAGATATTACAACGTTATTGTATTTGAAACTTGTAATATTTGTTTAAACACTGTATTGTAAAACGTAAGTCTTTTAAAAAATAATGGTTTAGGAAAACAGTTTTCTTTAATGAAAAACCCACTTGTTTGACTTTTTTCTGTAAAATGGCCGATCTTTGACTTTTTAATGCATTTTTAAACTGTTTTAAAGGTTTTTAACATAAAATATATATGAAGCCGCGTATTTTTAATGAAACACTAAAAGATATTACTAATATAACAAATGTATTTTAGAAAACTTTTTTAATAGAACACTAAAAGATATTACAACGTTATTGTATTTGAAACTTGTAATATTTGTTATAGTTTTAAACACTGTATTGTAAAACGTAAGTCTTTTAAAAAATAATGGTTTAGGAAAACAGTTTTCTTTAATGAAAAACCCACTTGTTTGACTTTTTTCTGTAAAATGGCCGATCTTTGACTTTTTAATGCATTTTTAAACTGTTTTAAAGGTTTTTAACATAAAATATATATGAAGCCGCGTATTTTTAATGAAACACTAAAAGATATTACTAATATAACAAATGTATTTTAGAAAACTTTTTTAATAGAACACTAAAAGATATTACAACGTTATTGTATTTGAAACTTGTAATATTTGTTATAGTTTTAAATATTGTTTGTACAACTCCAAGTCTGTGTAAAAGATTTTTCTTTTAATAAAAAATCACTAAACCTATTTGTTTTATGTCGTCCTTAAAGATTGAAAATGTATTGTTTTTCCACCATTTTGTACATTTTTTGGTATTAATGGTTGTAGAATTGGGAGGAGCTACAAGGACGCTCCTCCTCTAATCCTGCGTGAAGAGGCGTGGGAACTTTCTATTTCCACGCCCATCTTCATCACGTGTTGTGGGAGGGATCTAAGAGGCGGAGCTTGAGTCTGGTCACAGTACAGAGGTTCGAGATGTCATTCTTGGGTTGCTTCAGGAGTGTTCGGACGTGTTTCGTTGGGCTCCCCGGGATTACATTTACACAACTTTGAACCGGATAACTTTTGGAATTATCTAAAGTTTTGGATATATACCTTTTGGATAAAGCGTTGCAGCCGGATATACCTTTTGGATAACCGCTGCTGTTGGATATATCTTTGGAGGTGATTAATCTTTAAACGGGATAATTTTGTTCTTCTTTCACCAACAAAACAGAACGTAAGTCAGTTTTTATGTTTTTAAGTTTTGATATCCTTTAATAATTGTTTGATGTAATTTAAATACACGCTGTTTTAATACACATTTTGATAACATTTATTAATTATTTATTTTTACGTCTATACAATTTAACATTTTAGTGTTTGAACATCGATAATTATTGTTATAATCAATATTATTTAATACTTTTAAACGATGTGTAATTGTGTAAAAGTACAACTTTTGCTCCAAAATGTTATTTTTGTGAATGAAAACTTTTTAAAACAGATGTTTTATTTAAAAATGGAGTAATTTACTAAATAACGTGTAAAGGAAAAGACCTGTACTATGTTTTAATGATATAAATTGACTAAATGGTTTTAAACAATGAGTGTAAAAGGACCATTGTTTAATAAATAATAAAAAACATAACCTATATCTGTTTTCTGTCATCATTAAAGTTTGAAAATGTATTGTTTTTCCATCATTTTGAACATTTTTACATTGAACAAGACAGGTGTAACAGGTGTACAGTCTGGTACCGGATCAGATGGGGTTCCGTATCGTGGGAAAATTTTCCCACGATCACGTGACCAGTCCAGAAGAGGTGGTGGTGGTGAGGGGTGTTGGTGGGTGGTAAGAGGAGGGGAGACCGTGGGAATTTCCCACGGTCACACGGTCAGACCGGAAGTGAGCGGGAGGGGTAAAAAAGGGGCGGGGCTTATTTTTATGGGGGGCAATAAATCACTCAAAGTGACACTTGCCGCCCTTCATTCTCTCTAGCTGGGTGTCACGGTGCTGGTGGAGTGTAGGTAGAAGAATAAGGAGGATAAAGAGGCAAAGCTCCAATGCAAAACTTTACTTAAACATTAAACATCCAATGGAACCGGAACAGACAGGAAATCTCTCAAACACTCAAACACACATCTTAACAGGAACAACGACTGACAATGAATGACTGGAACAAAGGGAACTAAATACACAGAGGAATCAAACATAATGGGGTGAAAACAGGT
Source organism: Pimephales promelas (assembly GCF_988280905.1). Classification (NCBI taxonomy): domain Eukaryota; kingdom Metazoa; phylum Chordata; class Actinopteri; order Cypriniformes; family Leuciscidae; genus Pimephales; species Pimephales promelas. Next base: position 6,479,350 of record NC_142790.1, read on the forward strand.
GATTCTGATGAACGAGACGACGGACAGGTGGCTAATGAGGGAGTGAGTTCAGGAGAGGAGACAAGAGGATCCTGGGTAGTGTAGTGCTGATGACAAGACAGACTGGTGCAGACGACAGATTTTGACATCACCCCCCCCCCTCCCGGTAGGCATGACCTCACGCCGTAACATTAATGGGGAGGGGGGGTGGGCGCCCTGGAGGCTGTGGAGGGCGGGGTCAGGAAGAGGGAGCCCCCAGAGTCCCCGGATCAGGGCCGGATGGGGAGTGGACGGTCTCGGACGGTCTCTGGCGGAGCAGGCTGTGAGGACCCCTCCGGCGACCGTGGCGGTGAGGACCCCTCGGGCGGCCGCGGTGGTGAGGACCCCTCGGGCGGCCGCGGCGGTGAGGACCCCTCGGGCGGCCGCGGCGGTGAGGACCCCTCGGGCGGCCGCGGCGGTGAGTACCCTTCGGGCGGCCACGGCGGTGAGGACCCTTCAGGCGGCCGTGGCTGGGACACTGGGCCCCCCCCAAAAAAATATTTGGGCAGAGTCCCCGGATCAGGGCCGGATGGGGAGTGGACGGTCTCGGGCGGTCTCTGGCGCTGGCTGGACGGTCTCTGGCGCTGGCTGGACGGTCTCTGGCGCTGGCTGGACGGACTCTGGCGCTGGCTGGACGGACTCTGGCGCTGGCTGGACGGTCTCTGGCGCTGGCTGGATGGGGCTGGGCGGAACCAGCAGTGCGGGGAGTTCAGGCTCGGAAGGGCCGGACGGCACCAGCGGGGAGGAGAGTTCAGACTCGGGCGAGCTGGACGGAACCAGCGGTGAGGAGAGGTCAGGCTCGGAAGGGCTGGACGGAACCAGCGGTGAGGGGAGTTCAGGCTCGGGAGGGCTGGACGGAACCAGCGGTGAAGGGAGTTCAGGCTCGGAAGGGCTGGACGGGACCAGCGATGAGGGGAGTTCAGGCTCGGAAGGGCTGGACGGGACCAGCGATGAGGGGAGTTCAGGCTCGGAAGGGCTGGACGGGACCAGCGATGAGGGGAGTTCAGGCTCAGAAGGGCTGGATGGGGCCAGCGATGAGGGGGGTTCAGACTCGGGAGGGCTGGAGGTGAGCAAGGCTCGGCAGGGCTGGACGGGACCAGCGATGAGGAGGGTTCTGGCTTTGGAGTGGTGCTGGTGACTTCCTCCACGGTGAATGGAGATTCACAGCACACCAGCACCCACTCCACACAGGCGGCCAAATTTTCTTCGGGACCGCTCCCTGGGAGGCGTGCCCGGGACCGCTCGCTGAGGCTGGCGATGTGGAATACACACAGCGAGCGGTCAGAATAGTGGGTGAGGCACGCCAACTCCAGAAAATCCCTGGTGTGGGACTCCAGGGAGCGGTCTTCCTGTTCCAGGCAGAGGAGGGCTACCGCTGGAAGGTCCATTATACTTTACTTTGTGTCGGTCATTCTGTCACGGTGCTGGTGGAGTGTAGGTAGAAGAATAAGGAGGATGAAGAGGCAAAGCTCCAATGCAAAACTTTACTTAAACATTAAACATCCAATGGAACCGGAACAGACAGGAAATCTCTCAAACACTTGTAACAAAAACACACATCTTAACAGGAACAACAACCAACAATGAATGACTGGAACAAAGGGAACTAAATACACAGAGGAATCAAACATAATGGGGTGAAAACAGGTGATTCTGATGAACGAGACGACGGACAGGTGGCTAATGAGGGAGTGAGTTCAGGAGAGGAGACAAGAGGATCCTGGGTAGTGTAGTGCTGATGACAAGACAGACTGGTGCAGACGACAGATTGTGACACTGGGTAGGTCTCTATTCACTTCTATAATCGTTATTACAAAGCAAACGGACTACACGAGTATAACCCCTATGGTATAACCTTGTATTTATTAGCAGCGTGTGCTAGCGTGTCAACAACCGGTATGAGAACCGAAATCATAACCTAAAACATTATAAAATGGTCTAACTAGTATAACTTCACACTCACAGTAAGGTTAGAAGTAAAAAAAAGATGTGCTTGTTGCTGATCTTTGCAGGGTTTAGCTGACTGAGGACGTCCATACAGTTTAATCCATACAAATGTCCGAGGCACAACGTTTAACCATATTTTTGATAAAACTACGACGGTAATAGCCTGCCGAGACCAAAAATATGAGACGCCTGTGTTGAAAGTCAATGGGCTCTATGCACGGCGGTATTTCCGGTGAAGGATTAAGGATGCTCGATAACTTCCGCCGATCGTAGAGTCCAATGCAATACCGAGAATTTATATTGGATTTTATGCTCCATGGTTATAATAAAGAAACGTTAGTCACAAAAACAGATAAAACAGACACCCCTCGTTGTGTTTATGCTTCTTTTTAAAATTATATTAAATAAACATAACTATATATAAAATTACATCTAAACGTATGTACGTTTCGTTTCAAAGACGGGAGGACAGTAAATTTTGAAGACTCTGCCATAATCCCATTTTCCTCGGTTCTCCTCCGCTTAAATCTCCACAACCGGAAATGGACGAGCAAGCATCCTTGCGTCAAATGCGGAACTTATGCATGCATATAGCCCATAGAGCGCTGTGAAAAAGTGTCCGACCTCTGTGGGAGCTCGTTCTTAGCTGATTGGTCAATCTACATTTTAGGGCGTGGCTTAGCCAAAGGTGAATTAAGACATTTACTTTGATTAGCTGAGTTTCATTTGCCTGTTAATGGTTGATTTACAACATTTTATAAATTGAAGAGTTCAGATGCAAAAGCCTCTCATCAGGCCCGGATTGGCTAATCGGGAGCACCGGGAGAATTCCCGGTGGGCCGGTCTGTTTTATTGGCTATGAGGGCCGGCGTTGTCACGGCACTGGGTGAATGTTTTCCCTAATAGGCTCCAGTCACAGCGCAGCCCCACTATTTTTATTATTATTTTCTCGCAGCCCCACAAAAAAAAAGTCAGTTGCTAGAGATGTGCGAACAAAAAAATAAGAGATACGAAACATGGACAATAGTAGCGCTTACGAGTCAGGGCCGTACCCACCACCATATCGCAATGAGAACAGACCTCATCATCAGCACCAGATCAGCACTCAAACGCCGGTCGTCGGCAATGGCAAAATATTTGAGATGACCGATCAAAGCAGGATTTATTTCCACAGAAGCGCGAGCCACGCACCACGAATCCCAACGCGACGCTTCCCAAGATAATAAGATGCAAGTGGCTAAACTATACAGCTGTTTTACGAAAGAAGTTTTAAATAACTTTAGTTTTGAATAACTTTATTACAATGGATTCCTATTTAACACAGATGTGAGGTCACCGGGGTTCGGACCTCGGTCATTTTTTTAGATTCAAAAATAAAATTTCATGCTCTTTGAATGATTAATTAGGCATGTTTAAACCACCTCACATGAGTGTTTCCATTCATGTTGCTGTGAGAAGCTAGCGGAGTGAACAGCGTGAAACTTGCGAAAACAAAGTGGAAACTTGCATGTTGGGGTTAGTGATATTCATCTTATTTCCAAAACACAAGCTATTAACTAATTTCGGATTATTATTATTATTATTTTGTTTTGTTTTGCTTGTTTTTCGCAGCAATATCTGGCAACACTTTACTGTCAGCGTTAAAAAATGATCGCAATGATCATCGTGATTTTCTGTAAGAAATGTAGGCTATAACACTATCAAAAACAATAGCATTATACAGATCTGTATGTTAGCCTACAAAATGAAATTTGCCAAATAACCTTACTGGCCAGCTGAAGAGGCTCATGCTGTTTAGTTAACATTTCACAAAGTCATTATAAATACAATTATTAAAGCAGTGTTTCTCAGCTAGCAATCTATTCAACCAGAATATTTGTGTTTATTCTGTGTGACTTGCAGAAATATAAGACTTTGCTAGACCTACTTTTATTTTATATTTCTTTGCACAAAACTTCAAAACTTTCGGGAAAAAAAAAAAATCCCGGGGGAGCATACCCGGCTATTGCACTGAATAGAAAATAATATTTTTGAAAAATACAATGAAATACAAGGCTGTACAGAACACTATTGCTTATATACTGAGGTTTTATTTACATTATTTTAATATAGTCAGTCGGGAACTAAAGTGGGCCGGTCTAAGGCATGAAACTCCAGGGCTGAAAATGAGTCCCAATCCGGCCCTGCCTCTCATTCTAGAAGAAAATTTCAAATGGCATTTAGAGGCTTTTGCATCTGAACCCTTCAATTAAAGTTTTATATACTTTAAAATTGGATATACCAACAGACATTAGTTTTCTGCATTACACTTAACCTTCTCTATTCTTCTTGAAGGCGAGTGTGTACGGGGAGGTTGTGGATCACTGTAATGGGACTTACTCTGTTGCTCTTCTTCTGCCTTGGGAAGGTCAGGCACAAGTTTATGTGCGTCTAGAGCACTCCAGTGAGGTTGTGAAGATTCTTAAAAAATACAGGGAGTCTTCATTTCCACGCAGCCACTATAATGGCATCTTTGAAGGGTCAGGACCCAATAAAACCAGGATCAGTGAAGTAGTACAATGTAATCTTAAGTGGGGTGCAGCTGGAAGTTGGAGTAAAGGCGACTGCTGCTGTGAGTATAAGGATATAAAAACAGGGACGGTGTGGCAGTGTGAGATACCGAAGAAACTTTCTTGTGACAAACTGGTTCATCACGCAAGAGGTGGTTTGGAAAGCCCATTAAATCCTTTTGAGAAGCAAATTTTCACAAAGTAAGTGGGAAAGCATTCAAAATTAATTACAGAGGAATTGTAAAACTAGAAAAACTAGAGATGATGTTTTGTTTTTTTCTTCTCAGGAAATTAACAAATGTTGCTATTACTGGAGACACACAAATCATAAATGTCCTTCCCAACACTACAGGCAACGGTATGTTCATATATCAGGACTTATATAATCTAAAATAAATTGTAGTTAGTTGACAGAGATTTAAGAATTTGCATAATTATGGCACAATCTCTTCAGGTAAAGGTTTCTTTGCTTTAGGCACAATGGAGAGATGCAGATCTGGCATGACGACACCAGTTCCTGCAGGGTTTTATCTGAAAGATGTCTGGAAGTCTTTTGTGTGCAACACCCAACAGTTCAATTCCATACAAATGGGAAATTGTCTTAAAAACAAGATTGTCTACTTGATGGGAGACTCCACCACAAGGCAGTGGTTTGAGTATTTAGAACAAAAAGTGCCAGGCAAGTTGTGCATAAATGACATTGATGGCTTTGGAAAGTTGTTTAAGAAACAGATAAAGCAATGAGTCTAATTTCAGTTTTACTTTTTTTATTTAGACCTCAAAAGAATGGACCTCCACACTCCTCGTACTGGTGGACCCCTGATGGCTGTAGAGTTAAAAAATAATATCATTGTTCACTGGGGGCCACACGGTGTTCCTTTGCGATTTATTAAAATGCTCATTACTGACTTGCATTATATCAGCAATGATATTGATGAAATAGCTGGTGGTCCTCATGCAGTCGTTGTCTTTACAATATTTGCCCACTTGGTTTGTCATCCATTAACATTTTACGTGCATGAAGTGGCCAAAATCCGTCAATCTGTTGTTGCACTGCTGAGTCGTGCACCAGAGACTACCGTCATCATCAAGTCTGGAAACACTGCAGGATTAAAGGTACAACTGTTCATTTTCAAATCCTACTCCATTTTAAATAATATGTATGTCTTGTATTTGTAATATGGAACATTTGTCCCTTTGTCTTTATATTTAAAGTCTAGAAACGCAAATATGCATGTGCTTAGATGACATTTTCATTTTTCAATTCGTGCAAAATTCCATCCCTTAAAAGTGCAATTCAGTCATATCCTGTCATTTCAAACCTGTATGATTGTCCTCCGTGGTTTTGCAGAATGTCTATGTTTGTTTTGTTTCTTTTTTACTATGAAAGTGGATGGGTATCTGAGTACAAGCAAAGTAGTTCATATGACTCAAGCACTATTCCATGTTTCAGAAGGCATTTGATAGTTCTGTGAGAGAAACAGAATGAAATGTAACTCTTTTTTTCCCATGAAAAAATGGTCACCGTTTGCAGGACATTCTCCTATAAATAGCTTTTATTGTTCAATAATAGAGACCAGTATAGAGCTCAGCATAAAACATGAGGAAACGTAGATTAATTCATCTTTTATTATTATTATTATTATTAACATCAATAATATCAGGAATTTGTTTCCCTATGGAGCCTAATCTGACTTTGTCAAAAAAAAGAAAGAAAAAAAGAAAGAAAGAAAGAATTATATCCATCTTGTGGCCTTAAGATAGTAACTTGTGGCCCCTATAATAATAATTATTAATATTATTATTATTATTTATTTTGACAAAGTGGGACTAGGGGTGCTCCGTATTTTCCGCCTAGTATAGGCTTATAATGGACAATTTAAGTAACCTACTCAGCACTGTTTCTGAAGAATTCAAACAATGCAGTTTGTCTAACCAAGTTAATATGAATACTTATTTCTGTCACTGATCTTTGTTGTTACAGGATATTTTTCAAAGTGATTGGTATACAATGCAGCTGAATGCAGTGATGCATGAGATGTTCCGAGATATCAATGGAGTAATCTACTTCGATGTCTGGCAGATGACGTCCTGTCACTATTTACCTGAAAATATTCATCCAGGTCCTGTTATCATTGCTAATGAAATCGACATGTTGCTCTCATATATCTGTCCTGCCTGACACAGGAGAATAGTATTTACCTTACTTTGTTATAATATACCAAGGAATGCATGTACCTAAAAAAAATTAGCATCTGTAAGAAACTTTTGGTATACATTTTTTATAACTACCTGCTTGTAAACCTGTATGATCTCAAAATTAACTAAATTAAATTGATTATTTATTTTTAACCGCAACTTTTGGTTCCAAAAACTGAGGTAACTTTTATAACTATTATAATAGTGTGTATATTGTGTTAAATGTTGTGAGCTAGGGCATTCCAGAAAGCAGGTTATGTGAAATGCCCGGGTATGTGTAAGGGTAAGTAAGAGAATAACCTAAACTTTTGGTTCCAAAAACAGAGGTAACTTTGAGGGTATGTGAGGAGCCATAGCAACTTACTCTCTGAACATAACTGCTCCGGAGCAGGATCTGTTCCAGGGTTAGTTTATTTCAGAGAGGTGTTCAACGCATGCAACTCTATTGATGAGGCTCCAGTGGGTGTGACAGATTGTGCACAATATCATATATATAGTTATATTGATATATAAAGTGCTATTAAATCAAGGTAATATTAATTATATATATATATATATATATGTATGTATATATATATATATACACACACACATACAAACAAACAAACGGTCTGATCAATGGCGATCAAAGATGTGAGAGAATTATATGGCTATATAGCCATATAATTCAAAAACAGTTCATTTCATAGACTCAGAGTCGACTCTCACTTTTGAAAGACAATAACTTTATATACGGTGCACTTTCAGATATAAATCTTTGCAGGATGTTTTCATTCCCTTCGAGCTATATTCCACACCTATGAACAGTCATTTTAATAGGGGCTCTTTAAGAAGGGATGGATGTTTGCTTCAATGATAGGTTTGTGAAATTAGATTTGAATTATATTTCTGTAGATGTATAATTTTCTTTAGATTCTCTGTCTAATAGTGAGCAAAAAGACATTGAACTCCAGCTCATCATCGGTGTCGCCAAAACTCATATGCTGCATCCCAATTCGCTTACTTATACTACGCCCTAAAAGTATGTACTCTTTTTGTGAGGAAAAAGTACATAATTTTGAGTGTGTAGCAAAAGAGTAGGCAAGCTTTGGGACTATCACGTCATCTTTAACGGACAGCTCTGTCGTGTGCTGCGTGCATCCTGATCCTGTCCCTATGATCCTGTCACCATAAACTGCCCTGTCAATCATCTTGTCACAGTTAAAATCCTCCATTCTATCTAATTTTATTTCCTACCGTTTCGGAGAGCACGTTCATCTGCCAGTTGTGGGTCTTTCATGCTCTCCTCGTGTTTGCAATTTGAATAATGATGCATTTAAAATGTAGCTAATGGCTAAACGTGTCTTTACAAAAGTTCACAATGCTGCTGCAAATGCAATATAATGTGGACAACATTGAATAAATTCATTTTTGTCAGGTTAGATACTGATAATTAATCACTCAAAGCTCTTAATCTAAACCTCTCTACACAACCGCGGGGACTCGCGCGTCCTCCGTATCGACTACGTGTCTGTAGTTTTTAACACTTTTTACATGTGTTTGTAGTTCTAACCGAATCCTCGTCCAACGCGCAATGGTTTGTGGGCAATATCAGCCGTTAGAGTGTGCATCCATACACTAGACCTCACCTTGGATACGGCAGTTCATTGGAACGAATGCGTCAATAGAGCCGCCATCTTGAAACAGGGGAGCCCCTCCACTTTAATGCATCAGCGTCAATGTAGTAGACAGGTCTAACGCAAATAAAATCACCATAAATCATCATGAATGCGATTTTTCTTGTTTTTTTGGTTTGTTCCAACGGTCATACATGTATTTATCATTGATTCCAGAAAGTTTTTTTTTTTTTTTTAAACATTCTTTCTAGTTCAGATTTCATCCGTGAACATCATACGCTGCACAAAAGTCCGCCACCATCAATGAATTCGAAGAAAAGGCAGAGATAGCAGCGTTCCTATGACAGACCCTGTTCCAAGATGGCGGCGGTTTTGACGCATGCTTAGAACCCCCAGGTGAGGTCTAGTGTATATGTCTATGGTGTGCATCGATCTACACTTCGGATTCTGACCGGAAAAAGTAGACCATCCGGGTATCTTTGAAACACTCATTTCAACATACTATCTGATTTGGGACGTACTAATTCTATTTTCGAATACTATTTAGGACGGATAGTATGCGAATTGGGACGCAGCAAGCCTCTTCTAAAAGAGCGCGTACGCACGGGCAAGAGCATCCTTACGGTGCGCACTTATTTACGCCAAGTTTATTTTTTATAAATTCCGATATGTGCGTGGAAAAATGCGTACGCATATTTCTATGCCCATTTTGTGCGTACGCAACGTTTATACAGGCCCCAAGTGTGTGCGGGCATTAGTAGCCTAATTAATTGCTACATAGTAAATTACTATATAAGAGGCATGGAAGTTATATTTTTGGACAACAATAATCAGTACAAACGTATTGTTTTTAACTAGTGTTTAATTAAGATAAATAATTCAAGCAGATAAACTTTCATAAACTTTTTCATGCAGCAAAATATCTAACTGAAAAAAAAAACACTTTAACATTTCCTGTAGCTACTGTATACCAGTCAGGCCAGTTAGATATTTTGCTGCATTCTCTTCAAAGGCAGTCTTTGCAGATTTAACCATCTTTCTCACAGATGCCATTATCCTATCCAGATGCTCTCGTGGTAACAACTTGCACAGACAGCATCCCGATTTTGGTGAATAAAATTCAGAGTCATTGTTGTTTTATTTGGCGCCCAAGAAACGAAAAATCTGGTTATGGTACAAATTACAATGATTAGTTATGAAATCTTACTACAGTACATAAATTCAATCTTATGTAATCCTCCTTATGAAAGTTTATCTGCTCGAGTTATTTAAATTAATTAAAAACAAGATGTTTGTACTGATAATTGTTGTCCATAAATTGAACTTCCATGCCTCTTATATAGTTATTATATATTACTATGTAGCTCGGTCTCTCTCGCGCGCACTGAAATGCTCCGTCTCATTTTGCTTCGCTTTTGTCCAGTCCGACGCAGCCATGGGAAAATCGGACCGAATTTTACTATTAATAATAAAATATAAGCTACTGTGCATTATAAATGTCAGGAATGTATCTTTATTGACTCATTCTTTTTATAGAGATGATTGAATGCTGAAATATGAGGTTTAAATTTTTTTAAAACTCTTTTTTGTGTTATTTTTTAAGTTTAGATAAAAGACACTCCTTAAAACAAATCTTTAATGTTATTAACTTAATGAATTGATTTCATTGTGTATTAGGCTTTTTGAACAAGATTCTGTGTATGTGATCATGTTGGTCACTATATTCATGAAATGAAAATAATTTATATAATGATCAACTTTATACGTGTTTTTACAGTATAACCTATAATATGCAAAGTACAATTTTCTATTTTCTAAATAATCTCTGATTCTGTCCTTTTCTCTTTTTAAGACATTTTAAGAGTGACATAGGGCTACAAAAGCCATTTTAGGTCTATGACAGTTTGGATAGTTAATATGAGAGCTGTTCAAAATTATTTAAGAGATAAACTATGTTTTACTAAATAGGCAAGTATCTCTATGACTTTTAAAAACTCCATTTCGTGACAAAATTATAGTTTAAAAAGTCATAACTAAAAGTGTGCCATGCATATAATTCAAGGCAATAACCAATGCGCTAATGGTTACTTCCTCCCTTTAAAGTTAGATTAATCTAGCAAAATAACTGGATTCTATTAACAGTGTTTTTCAAATGAACGGAATGTGATTTTATTGTTGGGTTGGGCTCGAAGGGGATCGCCCTGGGTGTAATTCAAAGTAGAACCGCCACTGCATAGCTATATTGCGCTTCTATGTCAGCGGTTGCATGTTTAAAATACATATATGTAAAGAATGATTTTCATGACAACTAAATATTTTCGTTTTGGTATATTAAAGAATCCTCTGTGCAAAACAACACTATTTAATTATTTACCGCATATAACTACCGCATCTAACATTATCTGATACGGTCAGGAATTTACGTCAATTTTAAAATATGTTTTTAATGTTAGGCTATTGCTTAGGCTATTAAACCATCCTTGATTTAACCTAAGCCGAGTCATTTTCAGAACTTGAAGTGGTCTAGATTCATAGGCGGAGTTTGACATTCGAGCCAGGGGGGGGGGGGGGGCAAAAAAAAAAAATTATTGTAGCAACTAGGCCCTATCAATTGGGGGACTCAGCACTAGCACATATGGACAAACAAACATGCTATATAAACACATATTTATTTTTATCCCAATAAAAAAACAGTACAAAAATACAATCATATTTGATTGCCTTTATTTTATTGTAAACTGCTTGTAGGCCTAAACACTTGACTTAGCATCGCATCTTCGTTCGGAATGTGGACCACTTTTGCACTGTTAATATTATCTTCACACTTTTTTTTTCAAAACACATTGTGGCAATGAGAGTGATTAAAAAACAAGTTATATTTCGTATTTACACTTCATGAAACATTAAGACACGGGAAGAATGAACAGTCACACAATATAGCCTCTCCACATTTAAAACACATTGTGGCAATGAGAGCGATTAAAAACGAGTTCTATTTTGCATTTTATTGTTTTTCATGAAACATTTAAAATACTTTGAGAAACGGAAAAAATGAACAGTCACGCAATACTCTCTACTTTGAAACATATTGAAAGCAGTGTGTTGAGTTTCTCCAGCTTAAGCAGTTATTTGGAGAGAAATAAAACTTACTAACCTACACATTGTCCAGACTAGTGCAAAAGTAATTTTCGTTTTTTGCGTAATGCATATGCTTCGATAATGGTCTCAGGTGAGAGCTTTGCCGTAATGTCGCTTTCAATATGAAGGATCGCAGGTGACGAAAACCTGGATGCTCCCATCGTCAACCGCAGCCAGTTCCTTATCCTCCTCATCGCAGAGAAGCTTCTCTCAGAGGTAGATGATCCAATCGGCAGAGTGAGCGACAACTGTACAAGTTTATAGAGATTTGGGTAGGTCGTTTTTTTTTACCGTTTTTTTAAGATGCTCAATTGAAATTGGTCCGTTAGCAGAGGCTTTGACAAGCTTCATCTCGGCTGCAACAAGAAGGGGGTTAACTTTTAGTGCCAGAGGAGTGTATTTTTTTATTAGTGGATCAATTCCATTTTCGTCGCATGTCAAAACTGCGGCACACGCGCGTGCAAGCTCCATGGACTCTCCGGAGAACCTCCTTTCCAGCTCATTGATGAGAGTGTCCAGCACAGGGAAATATAGTTTCTGCTGATAGCCAGGACTCTCTGCTGTTTCTTCGTGGGTTGTTTCCCTTTGCCCTAAAGTACTGTTAATCAAGAAACCATCAAGGGAGGTGGGCGGATTTGAAACGCGTTTAATTTTGGGTGCGGCGGGGCCTTCGGAGACGTGAATCTGGCGATCAGTGTTTTCTTCGGGCACGGCAATGTTGTTGTCCAGGCAGAACTGTTTGACTGACTTCCACACATCGCTCCAGTCTGCCTGCCTTTTAGACACGAAGTGTGCTTTCAGGCCGTCAGTAAGGGCTGCAGCTTCGGACAGTGTGCAGTTGGATGACTGTAGTGCCTTGTGCGTAACGTGGATCACACGCAGTAGCTCCTCAAACACAACAAGGCTTGTAATGAATGACATTTTTGACATAAAGTCATGGATACCACTGGCTTGCGCTGACCACTTATCTCCCTCTTCACTAATTTCTCTCAAACACTCCATAATCGCAGAGTAGTGACTTTTCACTGATTTCACACATCTCCACTTGCATGCCCATCTCGTGTCACCGGGCTGAACTACTTCAGTTACTTTCACGTTCAAGGATTTTTGGAGTTCAATAAATCTCTGGTGGTTTGACGGTTCCGAAACCAGAGAATACACATTGTCAATAATGTTCAGGAATGATTTCACACATCGGTTCACGGAACAGCACTCCACAAGCACTAGATTTAATTTGTGCGCTAAGCAGTGTATGTAGGCAGCGTATGGGTGAGTCTCTTTGATGCGCTGCTGCACACCAGACACATGACCTGACATGACGGACGCACCGTCATAACTCTGTGCCACAATTGGGATGTTTTTAACACCACACATATCAAGCCCTTTGTAGATGGCCTCCACAATCCCAGCCGCATTGCGAGATGCAGAACAGTCCATGAAACACAAAAAACGCTCCTTGATTTCCAATTCCTCGGTATAACGAATGCACACTGACAGCTGCTCAGTTTTGGAGGACCTAGCCTCGTCCGCAATTATGGAGAAAAATCCAGTTTCCTGCACCTTTTCAGCAATGTTGTTGTAAAGCATGTGTGCACAGATGTCAATTATTTCGTTTTGAAAATCTGGGCTTGTGGCATTAAAATAATTGGATTGCATTTTTTCAAAATCAGCGTCATATTTCGAGAAAAAACTGCAAACCTCGAGGAAATTGCCACACGATTCTGACTCTTCTCCCTCCTTGTGTCCACGAAAGGGCAATCCAAGTTTTGACAGTAGCCTCACAATATCAACTACTTTGCATAAATAACCTCTGTTCTTTTCAACTGTAGTTTTATGGCTTTCAGAAAGTTTAGCTGCAATAGATCCATTTGAGGATGAGCTGGCTACTTGGAAGTTATTCCACTTAATCATACAAAGATGGGCCTGGCTTTTCCCATGTTTCTCTAGTTTACTGCTCAGTTTTTCCCAGTCACTCATGCCCTTTCTAAATGTGTCCTCAATGCAGCTTTCAGTCTGAAAATGGCGACAAGCAAAACAGTAGACAGAATCATTTCTAACAGAATACTCAAGCCAAGGGTAATTCTTGTAGAAGTAAGTGGAAAATGATCGTTTTGTACTTCCAAAATATTTTGAGGGGAATTGGGGCAGAGCAGGTTGCTTGGGACAGCTGTGTTTTTCTCCAAGATCATCGTCGTTGTTGGTGTTACCTGCAGCTAGCGCATCTGTGGCCGTGGAGTGAACGTCAGGACTGCTAACGGTTACTGCTCCAGAGCTGCTCGGTGTTCCCTCCAATTTTTCAGCAGTGTCCGTTTGCATATCGTCATCATCGGTTACTGTTGTTTGTGTTGTATTCTTAGATCCCAACGACTGACTATTAGTGTCATTTGGAGCTCGACGTTTTAAAAATCTCCTTATGTCCACTTTGGTGTAACTTAACGAGTCCGAACAGATAAACGCTATTACATGCTAGCTGGGAATCGCTGGACATACGTTACCCTGTCATTTGTCACGTGACAAGTGACAGGGTAACGTAAGTCCAGCGATTCCCAGCTAGCAGCTGACCCAGAGCCCTGAATTATTTTATTCATTTATTTTTTTACTAAAGCAGTATATAAAATCAGATGTATTCCCAGGTGAAAAGGAAATATATTTAAATTGTACTTATTTTGATATACTTAATGTATTTTAAGTGTACCGTATTAAATATGTATTAAATGTGCTAAATTGAAACAACTTCAAGTATATTAAGTGTACTTTAATATGTATTTAAGTTCAATTTTAAGGTAATAGTAATATATTTTATTATACTAAATTGTGCTAAAATGGAACCATTTTAAGTACATTTAATGTAATATAATAGCACTTATTTAAAGTGTATTTTAATACACTTTAAATAGAGTTTAGAAATACAGCATTAGTATATTTTTAGCTTCACATTAATGCGTTCTGAGTATATTTTAAATATAATTTCAGCTTATTAATAATGTATTAGTAGAACACTATTGGACCCACTATTAACATATTAAAAATATATTTTTCCAAAAACCATTTAATATAAAAATAATATATTTTAATGTATTAAAAATACATTTAAACATTTGAATTCAACAAAACCCAATAAAAAAATATTTCTACAAAACACACAAACACTCTTTGAAAGATAAACTTTAATGCACTACATCAGTAAAGCATTATGAAAACTAAACAAAATACATTAACATAAAATGCATTGATTTGCAGAGGTATTAAACAGAACAAAAATAAATAAATAAATAAACTAACTGAAAGGAGTAGTTCACTTTTGAAAAAACTTTTGGTGATAATTTACTCACCCCCATGTCTTCCAAGATGTCCATGTCTTTCTTTCCTCAGTCAAAAAGAAATTAAGGTTTTTGATGAAAACATTCCAGGATTTTCTCCATATAATGGACTTCACTGGGAACCAAACGGTTCAAGGTCCAATGGCTAACAGTCAATTTGTCGTGAAAGCATGAGAATTGGCTCAATTGAGTCTTGTGCTGAATGCTTGAGAGTTGGCAGCTCTGACAAATCTTTTTTCGAGTCAATTCATTCATTTCGTTCATTGAATGAACCTAATGACTCGGAAAAAGATTTGTTAATTTTGATGAACGAGTTCAAATAGGAAAATCATGAACATGCATAACAGAACAGAGCAAGGCGACCATTTGAGCTTATAAAACTTAAACTTGTGGGTTTTTTTTTTTAAATGACCGATCGTTTCGCTTGATAAGACCCTTATTCATCGTCTGGAATCGTTTAAAGCCCTTTGAACAGTTTGCACAGAAACTGTCTTTTGGACCTTGAACCGTTTGGTCCCCAATGAAGTCCATTATATGGAGAAAATCCTGAAATGTTTTCATCAAAAACCTTAATTTCTTTTCAACTGAAGAAAGAATGACATGGATATCTTGGCATGGGGGTGAGTAAGCTATCAGCTAAAGGTTTTTTTTTTTTTTTTTTTTTTAAAGTGAACTAATCCTTTAAGTCAAACAAAGTGAAATACAATAGCAAAAAGTAAAGTGGCCAAATCTTGAGTAAAAAGAGAAGTTCATGACTTTTTCAGTCTGCCATAGACTCTTTTGGGGACATCAGAAACACAGAGGGAAATCTGGCAAGAATAAAAAAAAACAAGCATTAGTATAAATTTGTTCATTTATAATTCTAATAAAAAGCTGTCACTTTGTTACTTAATTCAGAACACTTAATGCACAAAAAGTCAGATATAATTATTATAACAAATAGGATTTTTCTTTATCATAAAGAATTTTCTAACCATTTCTGAGGTTTCAGGAAGACACAGCTCAGATGATCTTGGGCTTGAGCTGAATGAACCTCGTTTCATGGACTCCAGGGCCTCTTTGAGAGATGCTAATATCCCTGGAAGCTCTACAAGAAAAAATAAAGTCGCATGTTATACAAAGTTAGGGCAGAAAAAACACTAGTTTGTGTTCTTCATATATAATTTGTATTTTGTTTAAATGGTGAAACATATTTAATGAACCATTACTGTAACTTCCACCCTATTATTAAAGTAATTATTCATTATTAATAAAGACAGAACTTTCTATTGAAAGTTACAAGTTGGTGACAGCTGATAACGACTTGATTAAATGTAAAAAAGCTGAATACCACTCATAAAATCATATAAATCAGTCCCTCGAGAAAAACACGATTATGTGATTGCATAATTCAATGCATAATCAGGCAAATACATATTAATTTTTCAAATACGTGTTAATATATAATAGGTCACTTAGTTACTTAGCTGCTACATGACACACTATTGCCTTTTTTTGTTGTTTTTCACCAACAAAAAGTTACAAATCAAGAGGATCAACTACTTGACCTCATCTACTCACGGTTAGGTTTAATAAAAAAAATGTCTTTGCAATGTGCAAATTCCTTGGCTAGGCTAAATATTAAATATAAAATCTCTCATTTCATTATTTAACATCATTTTAATTTCTCAGTGCAAGATATTTAATAATTGGTTTTGTGAAAGCTTATAGTTGGTGATTACAACTTAATTTATTTATCGAATTGACATGAAAACTGACAGCCTACTAATAATTAATTAGATTTTACTATGAATTAAATATCACAGATGTGAAAGTTTTATTAGAGCTTAAAATATATTATAATATTTAAAACACAAGAAGTTACTTAGGGACAATCAAGCCTGTCGTGTAATCACCATTAATAACCTTTTTTCTGCAAACACAGTGTGCAATGTTTTTATAGTTGTATTATGTCACTGTCTAGATCTATAACAATTAAGTTGATAGACGTCAATGGATTAACTCGCTTTAGTGTCAAATCAACAGAAACGCCAGTAATCCACAGAACATTGTCATCAACTTCTGAAAATATTTTCTAAACCCAAAGTGAGAATAAAGCCAATTATACTAATCACTTAAACTAATAAACTTACCACCAAGAAGTAAGATCTTTTCTGGCAGTATCTTGCTCTGTCCATGTCGTGGCGGCGCACCTCTGCGTTGTCCTCTTCACTGCTAAATTGTTCGCGGGAGCTGACGACCTGGTAATCTGCTCGTGTTTTCTCTTCATATTAGATCGGTGCTATCCACATTCACTAGGTCCGAGTCAGTGAAATAACAAAGCAAAATTTGGAAAATACATGATTTCTGTTGAAATATCCGAAGTAGGAAATCTAGGAATACCACAGACAGTCAGTATCCGCTGTCCGCGCCCCGCCCAACATGTAAGTTCAAATGGCAGTGTGTGATTGGACAATTGCCGGCAAGCTTGTTTTGAAAAGATTGGCTCTGATTGGTATGGAAGCTTGTTTCCGCCATTGAATAAAAAATATAATAAAGAATTGTGACTTTTTATCTTACAATTCTGACTTTTTTTCTCACAATTCTGACTTTTTTTCTCACAATTGCGAGTTTATATCTCACAATTCTGACTTTATTTCTCAGAATTGCGTGATATAAAGTCGCAATTGCGAGTTATAAAGTCAGAATTGTGTGTTATAAAGTCAGAATTGCGAGATATAAAGTCAGAATTGCGTGATATAAAGTCAGAATTGTGAGATATAAAGTCGCAATTCTGAGATAAAAAGACAGAAGTGTGACTTTTTTTCTCACAATTGCGAGTTTACATCTCGCAATTCTGACTTTATAACACATAATTGCGAGTTTATATGTCGAAATTCTGACATCTTTTCTCAGAATTGTGAGATATAAACTCGCAATTGCGACTTATTAGGCCAATTCTTTTTCCCCCATCAGAAGAGTTTAAATCTCACAATTCTGACTTTATATCATGCAATTCTGACTTTAAAACTCGCAATTGCGACTTTATATCACGCAATTCTGACTTTATAACTCGCATTGCGACTTTATATCACGCAATTCTGACTTTATGTCTCGCAATTCTGACTTTATAACTCGCAATTGCGACTTTATATCACGCAATTCTGACTTTTTATCTCGCAATTGCGACTTTATATCACGCAATTCTGACTTTTTATCTCGCAATTCTGACTTTATAACTCGCAATTGCGACTTTATATCTCGCAATTCTGACTTTTTATCTCGCAATTGCGACTTTATATCACGCAATTCTGACTTTATATCTCGCAATTCTGACTTTATATCTCGCAATTCTGACTTTATAACTCGCAATTGCGACTTTATATCACGCAATTCGGACTTTTTATCTCGCAATTGTGAGAAAAAAAGTCAGAATTGTGAGATAAAAAGTCGCAATTATTTATTTTATTTTTTTATTCAGTGGCGGAAACAAGCTTCCATAGATTGGTCCAAATGAATGCAACTGGAAATATTAACTAACATCCACAAAAAAAGAAACAACTCTGTTAATATAAACCTAACATGCTTTATAACAAGTTTTTTTTAATTAATTTTGGCCAAACAAATGTAAGAGTCAAGCTTTAAGAAATTTATTTTGTTTTTCTACACCTGATCTTTTATGTTGATGTGTGCAAGTACTGGTATTCACTTGTTTTGTGGAAAAGACTATTTGATTAATTAATGCAGAAGTATAGAAGTGCATTACTTGTTAGTCAAATTTTAGTGCTTTTCATAATTATAACAAATTAATTTAAAAAAGTTAAACCTAAAACACATAACCCAGGTGAAAAGGAAATATATTTAAATTGTACTTATTTTGATATACTTAATGTATTTTAAGTATACCGTATTAAATATGTATTAAATGTGCTAAATTGAAACAACTTCAAGTATATTAAGTGTACTTTAATATGTATTTAAGTTCAATTTTAAGGTAATAGTAATATATTTTATTATACTAAATTGTGCTAAAATGGAACCATTTTAAGTACATTTAATGTAATATAATAGCACTTATTTAAAGTGTATTTTAATACACTTTAAATAGACTTTAGAAATACAGCATTAGTATATTTTTAGCTTCACATTAATGCGTTCTGAGTATATTTTAAGTATAATTTCAGCTTATTAATAATGTATTAGTAAAACACTATAGGACCCACTATTAACATATTAAAAATATATTTTTCCAAAAACCATTTAATATAAAAATAATATATTTTAATGTATTAAAAATACATTTAAACATTTGAATTCAACAAAACCCAGTAAAAAAAATATTTCTACAAAACACACAAACACTCTTTGAAAGATAAACTTTAATGCACTACATCAGTAAAGCATTATGAAAACTAAACAAAATACATTAACATAAAATGCATTGATTTGCAGAGGTATTAAACAGAACAATAAATAAATAAACTAACTGAAAGGAGTAGTTCACTTTTGAAAAAACTTTTGGTGATAATTTACTCACCCCCATGTCTTCCAAGATGTCCATGTCTTTCTTTCTTCAGTCGAAAAGAAATTAAGGTTTTTGATGAAAACATTCCAGGATTTTCTCCATATAATGGACTTAAATGGGAACCAAACATTTCAAGGTCCAATGGCTAACAGTCAATTTGTCGTGAAAGCATGAGAATTGCTCAATTGCGAGAGTCTCGTGCTGAATGCTTGAGAGTTGGCAGCCCTGACAAATCTTTTTTCGAGTCAATTCATTTATTTCGTTCGTTGAATGAACCTAATGACTCAGAAAAAGATTTGTTAATTTTGATGAACGAGTTCAAATAGGAGAGTCATGAACATGCATAACAGAACAGAGCAAGGCGACCATTTGAGCTTATAAAACTTAAACTTGTTTTTTTTTTTTTTAAATGACCGATCGTTTCGCTTGATAAGACCCTTATTCATCGTCTGGAATCGTTTAAAGCCCTTTGAACAGTTTGCACTGAAACTGTCTTTTGGACCTTGAACCGTTTGGTTCCATGAAGTCCATTATATGGAGAAAATCCTGGAATGTTTTCATCAAAAACCTTAATTTCTTTTCAACTGAAGAAAGAATGACATGGATATCTTGGCATGGGGGTGAGTAAATTATCAGCAAAAGTTTGTTTTTTTTAAGTGAACTAATCCTTTAAGTCAAACAAAGTGAAATACAATAGCAAAAAGTAAAGTTGCCAAGTCTTGAGTAAAAAGAGAAGTTCGTGACTTGTTCAGTCTGCCATAGACTCTTTTGGGGACATCAGAACCACCGAGGGAAATCTGGAAAGAATAAAAAAAACAAGCATTAGTATAAACTTGTTTATTTATAATTCTAATAAAAAGCTGTCACTTTGTTACTTAATTCAGAACACTTACTGAAGTATTAATGCACAAAAAGTCAGATATAATTATTATAACAAATAGGATTTTTCTTTATCATAAAGAATTTTCTAACCATTTCTGAGGTTTCAGGAAGACACAGCTCAGATGATCTTGGGCTTGAGCTGAATGAACCTCGTTTCATGGACTCCAGGGCCTCTTTGAGAGATGATAATATCCCTGGAAGCTCTACAAGAAAAAATCAAGTTGCATGTTATACAAAGTTAGGGCAGAACAAACACTAGTTTGTGTTCTTCATATATAATTTGTCTTTTGTTTAAATGGTGAAACATATTTAATGAACCATTACTGTAACTTCCACGCTATTATTAATTATTCATTATTAATAAAGACAGAACATTCTATTGAAAGTTACAAGTTGGTAACAGCTGATAACGCCTTGATTAAATGTAAAAAAGCTGAATACCAAACATAAAATCATATAAATCAGTCCCTCGAGAAAAACACGATTATGTGATTGCATAATTCAATGCATAATCAGGCAAATACATATTAATTTTTCAAATACGTGTTAATATATAATAGGTCACTTAGTTACTTAGCTGCTACATGACACACTATTGCCTTTTTTTGTTGTTTTTCACCAACAAAAAGTTACAAATCAAGAGGATCAACTACTACTTACTCGACTTGACCTCATCTACTCACGGTTAGGTTTAATAAAAAAATGTCTTTGCAATGTGCAAATTCCTTGGCTAGGCTAAATATTAAATATAAAATCTCTCATTTCATTATTTAACATCATTTTAATTTCTCAGTGCAAGATATTTAATAATTGGTTTTGTGAAAGCTTATAGTTGATGATTACAACTTAATTTATTTATCGAATTGACATGAAAACTGACAGCCTACTAATAATTCATTAGATTTTACTATGAATTAAATATCACAAATGTGTAAGTTTTATTAGAGTTTAAAATATATTATAATATTTAAAACACAAGAAGTTACTTAGGGACAATCAAGCCTGTTGTGTAATCACCATTAATAACCTTTTTTTCTGCAAACACAGTGTGCAATGTTTTAATAGTTGTTTTCACTGTCTAGATCTATAACATTAAGTTGATAGACGTCAATGGATAAACGTTAACTCGCTTTAGTGTCAAATCAACAGAAACGCCAGTAATCCACAGAACATCGTCATCAACTTCTGAAAATATTTTAAACTAAACCCAAAGTGAGAATAAAGCCAATTACACTAATCACTTAAACTAATAAACTTACCACCAAGAAGTAAGATCTTTTCTGGCAGTATCTTGCTCTGTCCATGTCGTGGCTGCGCACCTCTGCGTTGTCCTCTTCACTGCTAAATTGTTCGCGGGAGCTGACGACCTGGTAATCTGCTCGTGTGTTCTCTCAATATTAGATCGGTGCTATCCACATTCACTAGGTCCGAGTCAGTGAAATAACAAAGCAAAATTTGGAAAATACATGATTTCTGTTGAAATATCCGAAGCTATAATGGGATACCACAGACAGTCAGTATCCGCTGTCTGCGCCCCGCCCAACATGTAAGTTCAAATGGCAGTGTGTGATTGGACAATTGCCGGCAAGCTTGTTTTGAAAAGATTAGCTCTGATTGGTCCAAATGAATGCAACTGGAAATACTAACAAACTAACGGCCACAAAAAAGAAACAACTCTGTTAATATAAACATAACATGCTTTATAAACAGGTTTTTTATTCATTTTGGCTAAACAAATGTAAGAGTCAAGCTTTAACAAATTTATTTAGTTTTTCTAGTATGTACCTGATCTTTTATGTTGATGTGTGCAAGTACTGGTATTCACTTGTTTTGTGGAAAAGACTATTTGATTAATTAATGCAGAAGTATAGAAGTGCATTACTTGTAATTTTTAAACTTTATATATATATATATATATATATATATATATATATATATATATATATATATATAGTCTCATTTGTTTTTCACAATATTTTTTTAAAGCAGGGCTGAAGCACATGCTACAGTATAACATAAATATTAAAAATATATTGCTCTAGTCCTATACAAGGTTAAATAAGTTATAAGGTTACAAATTGCTATACACACAAAGTAAACACAAAAAATACTTTAATTTAGCAACAAGTATGCTTTCTGTAAATACACTAAAATTTCACTAAAACTGTTTGTTTTTAGCATATTTCTAAAAGTGTAATTAAGTGTATATTTATTTGCATTGCGTTTCTAGTAAAACATTTTTAAATACAATTAAAATATGTTTGTATTTAGCATATTTCTTAAAAATGTAATTAAATACCAATGTACTTCTAGTACACTTTTTAGAAACATATTTAAAGCATGATTGTCATTAGCATATTTATGAAAAATATAATTAAGCATACATTTATTACCAATGTACTAATAATATACTTTTTTAGAAATACATTAAAAGTATGCTTTATTATAGTGTATTTCTTAAAAGTGTATTTAAACATATATTTATTACCAATGTACTTCTAATATACTTTTTAGAAATACATTTAAAGTATAATTATCATTAGCATATTTATTAAAAATATAATAAAGCATACATTTATTACCAATATATTACTAATATACTTTTTATAAATACATTAAAAGTATGCTTTTCTATAGTATATTTCTTAAAAGTGTAATTAAATATATATTTATTACTAATGTACTTCTAGTATACTTTTTAGAAATATACTAAAATGCAATAAAATAAATTTTTAGTACACTTTAAATAAGCATGTTGTAAATACAAATGTATTATAAACACACTATTTGTATTTCAAATATATTTTTAATACATTTAATACAACGTCTTTTTCACCTGGGAATATAAAGTGTGAAATACATATGCATTGAGTTAAGTGTTGGTAGTATTACAAAAAGTGTGGTAGTTTTTGGTATATTTCTTAAAAGCTTAACTGAGCACATATTTATAATTAAAGTGCTACTTCTAGTCTTTGTAGAAATATACAATTAATTTCGATACATGTTTAATTGCCTTCATGTTAGGAAGGGAATTAAAGGGACTTGAATTTTTAAACTTGAAGTGAACTCAAAAAATACTTTAATTTAGCAAGAAGTATGCTTTCTGTAAAGACACTAAAACTTCACTAAAACTATGTTTGTTTTTAGCATATTTCTAAAAGTGTAATTAAGTGTATATTTATTAGCATTGCGTTTCTAGTAAAACATTTTTAAATATAATTAAAATATGTTTGTATTTAGCATATTTCTTAAAAATGTAATTAAATACCAATGTACTTCTAGTACACTTTTTAGAAACATATTTAAAGCATGATTGTCATTAGCATATTTATTAAAAATATAATTAAGCATACATTTATTACCAATGTACTAATAATATACTTTTTTAGAAATACATTAAAAGTATGCTTTTCTATAGTGTATTTCTTAAAAGTGTATTTAAACATATATTTATTACCAATGTACTTCTAATATACTTTTTAGAAATACATTTAAAGTATAATTATTATTAGCATATTTATTAAAAATATAATAAAGCATACATTTATTACCAATACATTACTAATATACTTTTTATAAATACATTAAAAGTATGCTTTTCTATAGTATATTTCTTAAAAATGTAATGAAATATATATTTATTACCAATGTACTTCTAGTATACTTTTTAGAAATATACTAAAATGCAATAAAATACATTTTTAGTACACTTTAAATAAGCATGTTGTAAATACAAATGTATTATAAACACACTATTTGTATTTCAAATATATTTTTAATACATTTAATACAACGTCTTTTTCACCTGCACTGAAAAAATGGCAATGGGCAGATTGTTGAATTTGCCTAAATGCATTTCGTATTTCCTACATGATTATTTTATGTTTCTCATCCAAACATATTTTAGTTATGTGCCATTAATTTAATGTTGAAGGATGTTCATCCTTTAAAAAAAAATCATGTTGAAATGAAAGAAATCAGTTATGTTTTCTCTGGAAACTCCGCCCCCATGAGAACCGTTAACTGCTCGTGCGCGCCACTCCGCCATTTTCTCTTTCGCTTTGGAAGGTGGAAGCAGAGCTAGTGATGGGAAGTCCGGTTCTTTTCCGCGAACCGGTTCTTTCGGACAGTTCGTTTTAATGAACCGGTTCAAAAAACCGGTTCACCAGTTCTTTTACGTCATCACGTAATGACGTCAATTCTATCATCCCGGTGGATAAAAATACTTCAGATTAAAGGGCATTTGTAATCACAACTTCAGTTAAATAATAGTATGCATTGTCATAATCATCTTGGATAAGTTTCTTACATTTACATTTTGAAAACGAACCCTGCTGCAGCCTAGGCGATGTGCTAACGCGGATGTTTTACATGTTTTAAATATATAAAATGCATAAATGGTCTTCATCATTTTATTTGTTATTAAATAAACTTACATTTCGCCGATTCGCCCTCTCATTTAAGTCCTGGGTTCACCCGTACTACTGCGTGCTCGTATATCAGCACAGGATCAGCCGGCCGAAAGAAAGTTCTGTTCAGAGACGGTGCTATCACGCATGCGCAGTATCTCCAGCTCATCGGTTCTCCATATCGAACGTGTCCGAAAGAAACAGTTCTTGGTTCTGTACTAGTGATTCAAGAACTGCAACAACCAGTTCTCGACTCGAGAACCATAGGATAGGCCTGTGTGACCTGAAACCTGAACATACAGTCGACAAAACTAAAAAATCGATGCATGTGCCTATACAGTGTATATATATCATGATGTTTATAATGTGTTAACATACCGAATTCGTTATGTTAACACATTATAAACATTTACAGTGCACCAAACCTTGGCAAGAGTTTACATCAATGATTTATATTGTTACTTAGAAATTAAATGAGCTAGCTGTTCCTGAAAATATTATTTAATAATAAATGTTTAGTAGTTTGACAGTTTTAGAATCCAATCATTATTTCCAATCGTTAAAATAATACAGTGATACAGTAATGTGATAAACATGTTTCCAAAATGTTTTATTTTGTTACACTTACTGATGTTCAACTAAAGACATGGAAACGTACATTTCGTCCCTCAGAAAAAAATGCACGCATGCTCAGCTCATCAACTCATCAGTTCTCAGTATGTCGAACGTGTCCGAAAGAAACAGTTCTCGGTTCTGTACTGGTTATCCGACCGCTGTACCTGTACGTTCGGTAGTACACGCATGCGCAGTATCAGCTGCTCGTGCTCATCACTTCTCTCAGCACCAATATATGTCTCCGTTCAGTGAAGTTTTTGAGTTACTGAATAAAATGTACTAATGGATATTGGTTTATTTCGATTCGGAGGGACTGTCAGGCATGTCTGAAAGTGAGTAACTTTAGTAACTTGTGGTTTAGTGCTGACGCAAGACGCGAACTGTTTCGAACGATTCAGTCCGATTTAGTGTACTGGTTCGACCGGTTCACTAAAAAGAACCGGTTCAAAAGAACGATTCGTTCACGAACCGGCCATCACTAAGCAGAGCCCGTGGAAGCTGACTGCAAGTTGTCGTGGTGGAAAGCTACAGTCGAAGGTAATTAACATTTTTTAACTGAAATTCTATTGAGAAACAGTTAGTAGTCCGTTTGAGTGTATTTATTTTCACTGAGGGAATTTTGTTTTATGTACATTACTGATTTTAGGGAAAGGCAAAAGTTAGGCCTAGTGGCAGTGCAAATGTTTAAGGTAACGTTAAGTTAGTTAAGTTAACGTAACGTTAACGTTATGTATCCCGTTTAAAATCCGACTTGCATTAGCTTTTTTTAAAATGGTGTTCAGTGGCAAAAAA
The DNA here is from genome assembly GCF_988280905.1 of Pimephales promelas. Lineage (NCBI taxonomy): Eukaryota > Metazoa > Chordata > Actinopteri > Cypriniformes > Leuciscidae > Pimephales > Pimephales promelas. Next base: position 6,505,339 of record NC_142790.1, read on the forward strand.
TGGCATATTTTTTCTGTGTATGAGAACTATTTCGCGTCAGATAATGAGATATACGCGTCAGATAACGTCAATGCATTTTGGGTGGAGGAGGGGATATAACTTATTACTATTAGGCCTGAACGTGAATGTAAACGTGAATGTTTTCTGGGTCTGGCCGAACTGTAACGTTATACCTTTTTAAATTTTATCATAAAGAACACAAAAGTTAGGTGTTATTCCGCGCTTATTGCAAATACTATTTTAAAGAAGCTAACGTAGTTTAATTCGGCAACGAATGGAAAAATCCTGTCAGGTAACGGAGTTTTGCCGACAGGGGTGGAGGGATAAAGAACTTAATGTCTAAATGTTAATCGACTTTATTTCCTCATTGGGAAATCTGGAAGTCTCATAAAATGCTTGCCACGTTCAAATTGTGCTGAAATATTGCAAATCCGCTCCAAATCCGCACTGGAGCAGAAGCATCGATAAGAGTTAACGTCAAGGGCATATAATATCGATGTTTCATAACTCCTGGTTCTCTTGTGGACTCAGTTTTCAATTCCAATCCCTAACTACGATAATTTCACTCGGATTTGCGACTAAAAATAGATGTGTGTGTGCGAACTGTAAAATGTATTTTGGAGCACAAATAAAAAGTCCCTGCGGATCAGTCTTTAATACCTTAAATTGTATAACAAGGGGTTTAAAAAATATATTAATCGTACTGCCTAATGTGATTATTAAACGTCAAAAGGCTATGATTTATGGAAGCTCGTATGAGTAGCAAGCAAATAATATTAAATTTGAAATGTAATACGCAAAATGACAATGCAATATGTAAAATGGCAATGCATTTCTGTATTTAATTTCCTATACATTTGTCCAACGTTTGGTGCTAAATTTATATGATATAATTTACATTTTCCATTTCATACACTAGATTTAAATTTTAAAACTACAATCTGTTAAAAACATTACTGTTTACTAATGAAACCACATTCTAAGCCTTATTAGCAACACTGCTACAATAAGAATATCAGTTTATTTTATTATTTTATTATTATTATTATTTTTTGTTTATTAAAAAGGAAATGTGCTCAATTCCCTGAAACCCTAACTAGCCCACCTCTGGGAATATGTTATTGCTTTAAAACTATTTTTTTTTTTTTTTCAAATATTTTACAGATATCAGATTCATGTACCAGTGCACAGTGGAAATTCTCTAGTAGTGGTGAGTATTTTTGTAAAACTACTGCAAGTAAATTTGATAGCTTTTTCTATTTTGTGTTTGTCCATTTTCTATTTATGTCATTTCAATATTCCTCTCTATGGATATGTTAAAATTATTTTTTTTCTGTCTCCCTCCAGTGAATGTGGCAGTGTAAAGAGTGCCCAGTAGCAGTTCCAAGTAAGTACTCAGAATGCCCATGCACATTTAAGACATGGAATGCTTTAGAAGACGGCTCAATTGCGTGAGACTCACGCTCAATGCGTGAGAGTTGGCAACCCTGCAAAAGGCATCAAGAGCTGTATACGAAATGGGGAAAACGTATAAAAACCCGCTTCTTTTTTCGAAAAAAAGAAGCGGGTTATTATACGTTTTTTCGTCCACGGGTATCGTCCCATGCTTTTTTATTATTGCTTGGAAAGCAATCTTACATTGCTTCTCTTGTTGCCTTTTGACTGAAAATGACAACGAAAAGTCACACAATGTGATATCATATCAATATTTTATTTTCTGAGTTGTGTATTCTGAGTTTGTTGCAGTAAAAAGCCAAAGACTATAGAAATAAGTGTCAGTAGCTCACCGAGTTCAACCATTTGACATCATCTGTAGAAACCCTGATTTATGTAGATCAGTGGGGTTAAAAATGTATTTTAAAAAAACTGCTCTTCTTTTCACCGGTGGCCAGGATGATGATGCCGATATTGGCCAAGAGTGTATCATCAAGGGGCTCTGCGTATACCTCAATAAGGAGCCAGACAATTTAGTAAAAGAGTATGTGGTGAGTACAATTTATCTTTCATAATTAAAAGCTCATTAACCAACCAACCTGCTAGTTCGATAATAGATCAGGCCCTTTAACAGGATTGTTTTCTTTCTTTTTTTTCTTCTTTTTTTTTTTTGCGGCCTAAAATGACTGAATTTTCAGTGGCTCGAAATTTGCGGCATTGTTCCTTTTGTTGTTGAAGGGTTTTGCAACCTATGGCATGCATGCTAAGGAGGGATAGCCATTGGCACGTGAAGTGTTTTATATATATACAGTGTTTCCTCTACATTCATTCTCCCGTGGCGGGCCGCCACACTTAAAATCCTCCCGCCACGGCTGCAGCTTCTCAGTGACGTCCGATATTCTGCATATTATTATGTTATTTTGTTAAGCCCCACTAAAGGCATAAAAAACTTTGTAAAGCACAATCAAGTTTTCACCCTATATTCCAAGACTTCTAAAGTCATTGTATAATGTGTAATTTTAGTCGCTAAGTTAAAGTTAACGGAAAGTCATCTCGCCTCAGTCATTCTTCATTCAGAATTCAGCGCGTCGCGTTCGTTTGCGACACGACGACACTCTCTTCAAGGTCAATATTCCCATTATTATACTTTATTTGTAGATAAAGCATAAAGTAGATGGTTTTCATAAAATGACTTTATCTTGCTGGAGTGGAGTTTATTGCCCTTTCACATTCCCTTCTCCCGGGTGTATGTGAGATTACAGCATAGAGTCGAGAGAGTGCTATTGTTCTTCATGCGCACTGAAATTTAAAACTGTTAAAAGAAAAGGCTCAAAAAACTGTTGCATATAGAATACACTAAGCATTAGTGCTGCACGATTAATCAAATCTCAATCGTAATAGCGATCTCAAACCTATGCAATTATATAACGCAAAATGCCGCGATTTTATATGAAATAAACAAATTAGGGCTATTAACGCAGCATCTCTTCATTTTTGTCATCCTTTGACTAGTGTTACACGATCCCGCTCTTATTCGTGCAAATGCCTTTTCGCATTTTGCACGACAAGAAGTGAAAAGCTGCCTGTGAATGCCCTAAATGAGACTCGCAGAAAGACGCGCGCCATAATGCGCATGCACTGACGCGTGCCAGAATACAGTTCTCTTTCGAGCTTGAACGAACAATAGCACACACAATTATGCCAAAATGTCGTTTTGTCGAGTATCTTCATAACGTAAGAAAAGTCTTATGGACGAAAAGAGTTGTGCTATGAGGCGCATGTGAGATCCGCGTCTCGGCAACGGGTGCTCTTAAAGGGCCAGCAGCGAATAAAGCGTTCTGTCAGTAAAGTTAAAAGAACAAAGGGAAATTAGAAAATTACTCACTGATCTTGACTAAAGAACTTTTGTAGCTTTAATAAGGATTATTCTATATATAATTTATAATTCATGCAGCGCAGACTGTTTGATAACTTTATTCAATTTCTGTATCCTACCTGTTAAGACAGGAAGGGCACAGGTAAATATGGTTTTTATTATGGGTTTATGTGGGGATTGTTTGAAGTTCACTTAATTTAAAAGTTGTTAAAATTTTTTTTTAGCCTAATAATTTTTTTAAAAAAGTTGATAGCTTTCACTGTAATGATGGTTTGGTTGGTTTATTGATCATTATAGGTGTTATCAATCATTTAGTTGTTGTTTTTAGTTTGAGTTGAGAAATAAACATTAATACACAGAATGATCACTAATCTGTGTGTGCATTTTACTTTAGAACCAAGCAAGTTGGACTCATGAAAGCATTTTATTATATCGGAATCGCATATCACAATTGCAATATTGACCTCAGTAATGGCAATATGACATTTTCCCCAAATCGTCCAGCCCTACTAAGCATATTATAGATCTAATCCCTTCGCTATGTTCTTTTCAATGTGAAGCGTTGCGTGCTGTGACTTGGTGTTGCTTCAAGTGCATCATTCTGCACACGGGATGCGCATGATCGATTATAATAGAGACAAGGGGGCGTGGCCTAAGTGAAAATATCAGCCCCCCCCCCCCCCCCCCCCGGCGGGGGAAATGGGCCTGCCCCCACAGCTTGGAAAAATCCTAGAGGAAACACTGTATATATATATATATATATATATATAGTCCCTTGAAATTGACATATTCTGAGGTGATCATTCCACAGTCACATAGCATGTTTTATTAAATTAGATGCAACAAATACTAATAAAGTTATAGTTTAGAAGTAGTGCAGCTGTGTATAAAGCCAATTGGATGTCTTGGGGCTAAAATTGTAGGACCATCCACAATCCTAGAACTAGTCTAACAGTAATCTGTAATCAGTCATCTATCTTTCTTGGTCTTACCTGGTTTACATTGTATGCAAGCTCTTTCATGATATCTACTAGGGGTGTAACGGTACACAAAAATCACGGTTCGGTACGTACCTCGGTTTTAAAGTCACGGTTCGGTTCGTTTTCGATACAGCAAAAAGAAAGAAATGCCAGAGAAATTTCCTATTTGTTTAAAGAAAAAATATTTTTAAATAAGTGTGAGTTTTCCTAGACCTTGAAACTTTCAGGTTTATAAATAGGGGTCATCTTTGAAGGATGAACAAATAATGTTTTGGTCATCACATTAAAAATAACATTTAAATATATATTTATTTATATATTATTTGAATTTTGAAGTGCTGGAAAAAGATGTGTGAAGTACTTGAAAGCATTTCACCATTCCAGCCAAACTGGTTCCAGTTAGTGTTACTATATTAAATCCATGGTGAATGTTGCTGGTCTGTGGACGTAAAGTACTAGTTCATTCACGGCACAATGTTTCTCCTGGTTTCCATGACAGCGCTGTTTGATCTAATAGAGATCTACGGTTAATAACGGAGAAATGTGAATGCATCTCACTAGATCTTGCAGCGATGTTATTACCTCAGTGGCGAATTCAAATGTTTTCTTTACCGGATCTCTTAGCGCTGTGTGGTAACAGTGTTGCTTGATCGAGATCGGCTCGCGCTGCACAGATGTTGCTGGTCCGAACTGATAAACGATCCGTGAAGCACATAACGAGGAGCGCAGTTTCGTTCTGCTTTCATTACCCTTGCCATTTGGATGTTGCGCAACGTTGTGTTGGCCGCGTCAGCACGAATTTTGCCGGCAAGAAAAATGGTCCAAGCAATCGTTCGGTTTGTATGTGTACCAAACCGGAAGCCTCGAACCGAAACGGTTCAATACGAATACATGTACCGTTACACCCCTAATATCTACATTATTAAATTATTGAAATTACATTTGTTATAATATTCCCAAAGCAGTGTCCGGTGTTAGAATCTCATTTTGTCTGTATGTTGCAGGTTGGTGACGAAGCCTCTATTCAAAAATCCACAGAGGAGACCACAGTGGGACTCTACATTCTAAAATTTCATGACAGATCTGACGACATTGGGATTGTCCTTGAAGGCCAGAACATCTTGCAAGGCTTGGATAACTTTGCATTAGCTACGGCAATGCTTTTTGGTCTAATGTATGTTTTAAATCTCAACTACCCAGCTGAAATGAAAAGTACCTTTGAGGTACTGCAAAAGATAGTCATGGAGCTGGAAGGATGCACTCTATCCAAGAAAGCTCAAGTTCTCAGAAACAGACTCTATGAGTGAGCTGTTTCCATGGTACGGCAGGCGGACACAATGTAGTTTCCTACCTCTTGGAATATAAGGAACATTTATTTTTTATTTCACACACTCACAAAGAACTTCCTTTATTCAAAAGTGTACTCTGTTTGATACGAGTAGGTTGACCACTTGGGTAGGTGATTTGAGTATGGGTGCTTTGAGTAAAACTGATATGCTGTCATAGCTTAAATTCCATGAACAAATGTCAATGATCAATGACAGCATATCAGTTTTACTCAAAGCACCCATACTCAAAGCACTATACTCTGAAAAAGGTGGACAGTAATGATGAGTATTAGTAGTCCAAAGCTTCCCCTGACGTTTTTATTTATTTTTCATGAATTTTAATATCTGGGTGGATTGTCCTTTTAACCAATAGCTTTAACCAAAAAACTATGCACATGTTAAAACAAGCACAAACACAACACAAAAAAGCTGTGTTAAAAATAGCTTAAATTCCATGAACAAGTGCCAATAAGCAATTTTTAACAGCTTTTTTGTGTTGTGCTGTATTTGTGGTTGTTTTGACATGTGCATAGTTTTTTTGGTTAAAGCTATTGGTTAATAGGACAATCCACCCAGATATAAAAATTCATGAAAATTTAAACACAAACGTCAGGGGAAGCTTTGGACAACTAATACTCATCATTCCTGTCCACCTTTTTCAGAGTATAGTGCTTTGAGTATGGGTGCTTTGAGTAAAACCGGTATGCTGTCATTGTTCATTGACATTTTTTCATGAAATTTAAGCAATTTTTTAACACACAGAGAAGGCTTGCTACTTAAGCACTTACTGTAGAAAATTTGTTGTACTGTTAAAAAGTAATTCAGCAATTTGACCCGTCTTATGTTTTTAAAACCGAAAACAAAAATGTCAAGAGAAGCTTTGGACTAATAACTCATAACTGTTCTGTTGTGTTGTAATGTGTCTGAATGGTCATTACTGTTCACCTTTTCCACAACATGTTTGACTGTCTTTTACTTAGAATTATTTGAGTAAAACTGATATGCTGTCATTGTTGCACTTGCTGTCATTGTTGCACTTGCTGTGATGATTTCATCATAACATAAAAAAGAATAAAGCTATTTGATTCAAGAAATGTGTTTTCTTAACCTATTTCTTATTAAACTGTACAGTAATGTTGTTAATTTACTTAAATGTACTAATCAGGTTAGTTTTATTGAAACCACAGCATATAGCAATGGAAAACATTTATAAATTCTAAATTAATGTTTGTTTAACAAGCACCAATCATGTATCTTTAACAAATATAAATCATGTTTATTTAAAAAACGTATATAAATCATGTTTATTTAACAAACAAATTATGTATCTTTAACATATATAAATCATGTTTATTTAACAAACATAAATTATGTATCTTTAACATATATAAATCATGTTTATTTAACAAATATAAATGATGTAGCTTAAAAATACATAAATCATTTTGCACAAACCTAACTTTATTATGTGCAACCGATGTACATGTTTTTTTTATGTTAATCCAACAGGTTTTTTTTTTCAGTGTGGGTTACCTATCACCATTTAGTTGTTTTGTGTTATTTAAAATATTAATAATATATATATATTTTTTAAACAATCCATTTTTTTTTTTTTGTGAAAAATTTCGATTACCCGTTTCAGTCACCCCCCCTCCTCCCCCCCCCCCCCCCCCGCCGCCCCCCCCGCAAACTCCGCGCGCCTGGCATAGAGCCCATTGTCCGACTTCACGTCTCCGTTTGCAGCTCCTCCCCGCCTGCACGCGGCTGTTCTCGCCGATCGGTTGCATCCAGGCGCAGGCGATGTCGAACACTAGTACTAAACAGGTAGAGAAAGCGGGTTGGGTAATACCAAGTCGGTGCGGTGGGAGGAGGATACATTACAGATTATTTAAAATATGATACTATCTTTCTTGCTGGCAAATGTATTTCATATTAATTCGGAATATTTCATATTTATTCTAATCTGAATGATGTGATGATATTGGGGGGGGTTATATTAGCTGGGTCTGATTTTTGAGGGGGTCATAACCCCCCTAAGCCCCCCGCAAATTACGCCCATGGTGGGAACGCCTCATTTTTAGAGCAGTGTGGCCGGTTTTACAGGACATGGGTTTGAAGTCGTTTGAATACACCCAGACACCTCACTCACAAGCGGTCTTAAAATCATTCTAAAGAGCAATAGACTTCGCCATGGTCATACCATCCACAAATGAATCAAATCCACCAGGTAATTAGTAGTTTATGTTATGGATCAAAATTGTTTCATGTTTTGAAGGATTTGGAAATTACACTGTTTCTGTTTATCTTCAGTCTGCAGGTTAAGAAAATATACATTACTACTGGCATGTTTTCTTCTGACATCAACCTGGCTGGTAAGTTCAGAAGAAACTGTATACATAAAACAAAATATGATTTTAAAAATAAATAAGCATTTTCTCCCTGAAAGGACAAAAGGGCTGTGTTTATTCAGCTAAAGTGAGAAGAGGATGCATTTTAAATATCAATTCAAATCATAAATCGGAATTAGCCTATGAAATTAGCAAACAAAATGCAGAATTCTAATTTAAGACAGTAGAAAATTGTAACTGCTGTAAATGTATAGTTTTAACAGGTTAAAACTATACATCTAGATATAAATTCGGTAACACTTTAAAATAATGGTCCGTAGTTAACAAGTAACTATGCAGGAAGTTATAGTACTGCATTAACACCGAAGTTAATACTATTAACTAATATGGAAGCAATATTAACTAAACATTAAGTAATAGGTAATTTAGTACAAAGGTAGTTCCTTGGTAGGTATTTGATTGTTACTAAAGAAATATATCCTCATTGAGAACTACTTGTGAACTAATAACCAATTATGTGGGGGGTTTACTCTTAACATGGTCATAACATTTCAGAAGCATGTGCCTCAAATGGGTTCTTTGTGGAAACCAGTTTATGAAATGTATACATCCCCCCAAATACATTAGCTATAGGTTGAGATTGTGACCACTACTCTTGCCAGGATGGACGCATGTTCTCTGTTTATTTAAAACTTAAACATAAAATAATCCTAATAAAGACAGTTTTTAAAAATAAATCTTAAATAATTAGGAAGTGATGCTGACACTCTCATGATTGGATTAATTTACTATTATGAGCTTTATTGAATGTCAGTCACATATATCTCAGACTCCAAAGACCTATAACTTTATGTTACAGTAGCTGCCTGAGGAGGACTTCTCTTTAGCACATGCATATAAACATTGATGTTCACTTGTAAAAAACAATTTGTATCTTTAATGAAGAAATTGGCTGCATTTATGTTACGATAAGCGCAAAACCACATCTTCCAAATTACAGTTTGTTAGAACATTAGTGCCTCACAGAACCTGTACAGTATGTGTCAAATATAAAATTAAATAACTTGTATCATTTGTGAAAAACATGTTAACTCCTCAATAACTATTTAAACGTTACCTTGTCACCCCGCAGGAACTACTAGTGATGTGGCCCATTATTTTAAAGTGAAAAACATGTTAACTCCTAACTAACTACAAGGTAGTTGTGACAAGGTAACACTTGTAGTTAGTTAGGAGTTAATATGTTTTTAACATGTGATTAGTAATTAATTGTTTTTTATTTCTTAGTTCACAAGTAGTTCTCAATGAGGATATATTTCTTTAGTAATAATCAAATACCTACCAAGGAACTACCTTTGTACTAAATTACCTATTACTTAATGCTTAGTTAATATTGCTTCCATATTAGTTAATAGTATTAAGTTCGGTGTTAATGCAGTACTACCTATTACTTCCTGCATAGCTACTTGTTAACTACAGACCATTATTTTAAAGTGTTACCATAAATTCCTCTTTCTGTCATCCCAACTCAAGTTGCAATATATTAATATATCAATAATATTTCAATATATAATTTCATTATAATGGTGTAATTCATATAGACCGTTTCACAAGATGTAAACAACACTGGTCCAGAAGCACTTCCTGTTTCAGTTTGTAACTGTTTTCTTTATTTCACATGTAAAGAAAACATCTTAAAGATGTTTGTTTAACTTTTTGATTCAGTTATAAATGTTCTGTTGGTTGTATTTTATCCCAGCTTTTATGTAGTGTTAAAAAACTGAAACAGGAAGTGCTTCTGGACCAGTGTTGTTTACATCTTGTGAAATGGTCTATAGATGCGACTTATCTTTCTTTCTGTATGGTCTTAATCGAAAAACCTGTGATTTACTGAGAGTCCATTATCTATTAGTTGAATGAATTTGCCAAAAAAGTCATTTCGACATTTTCTGTTCAAGAGTTTAAGGAAACACCTTCTATGCATTGTGTGGTGAGGATATTCAACATTCTTTCAACAACTCCTGGGGGCATGATGTCAACACCACTTTTTGACAGGGTTGTTCTAAGTGGAACTCAGAAGCAAAAACCAAGAAACTGGTTATACCGTATCTTCAGCGGGATTCTTTATTGAAAACATGAGGTGTGTGTTGCTGTATGGAAGTTCCCTTGTAACTTATATACATTTAGGGGCAGGGATTTACATTGTGCTGAGACACTATTGAACAAAGCATGTAAATGTATGACCATTTCACAAGATGTAAACAACACTGGTCCAGAAGCACTTCCTGTTTCAGTTTTTTAACACTACATAAAAGCTGGGATAAAATACAACCAACAGAACATTTAAAACTGAATCAAAAAGTTAAATAAATCTTTAAGATGTTTTCTTTACATGTGAAATAAAGAAAACAGTTACAAACTGAAACATGAAGTGTTTCTGGACCAGTGTTGTTTACATCTTGTGAAATGGTCTATACTGAGAGTTTTAACAATCATAATCCAATCAGCATAAAATAAATTGCGCAAGAGATTTGAAAAGGTGTAAATCACCCATCAAGTGTAAGGAAAAAATATTTACAATATTATTCATTCGTTTATTTATTTAACATGTATGTGTGCTGTAACTACTCGCTGGTTACAAAACAGTCCACGCTTCCGAAGTACTGATGTCCATTTTTGTTTATTTATTCCAGAGACACCGTGAAAACTAGACACAAAGGAAAACCAAACCATAATTTTACACACAACACCACTACAAACACAAACCAACATAATATACAAAGTATTAAAACATTTACCGTATTCGCCTGGTAACCAACAGTAGATTTAAGTCAAGGAGCACTATCATGCGGTTTTAGTTTCAAATCTCATCATTACATTGATGCTGACACGTCCAGCTGAATTAATCAGGCACACACAGGATCACATGACACTCAACTTCAACGATAGAATAATAATAAAATACAAACGGCAACCAAATTAAGAAATTCACCATACAGAAATACACATTTAAACTATGAAATCCAAAAATAAACTATAAAGTCAAAATAAACATTATCATACCAAATTATCATCCCCTCAGCTGACCTTCCAGCGTCAGCTACATGTGCATTAAAGCAAAATTATGCAACTATTATGCAAAATTCACTTTTACATGGTGTTTGAACATAAATGTGTGTTGGCAGTGTGTGAGCAAAACCACTAGCCTGACTTCGTCATACTCATATTCAGAATATGAGTCTGATACTGCTCCATAGAGCTTTGATTATGAGGCGTGTCTTTATCGAACTAGGCGAAAAAAAAAACCTTTGCTCTCAATTTGATAGACCTACAACCAATCAGAGCAAAGCAGTAAGTGACGTATGTTGAGCGAGTTGTCAAAAGAACTGAACTGCACGCACTCTGGAAAAAGTATTTCAAAGAAAAATGAGTGTTAGAAATTAGAATTAATTCTAATTTTTTTTCTAATGTGATCCATTAGAAACAGTTTCTGGAGCTCACATTCCATTGACTGGATGGCTCCAAAAGCAGACCTTGAGTGTTAAAAATTAGAATTAATCCCATGAGAGATGAATTTGATTAATTTGTGTTTGGTTCGCCTCAATTCATTACAGAAGATCATTGGAACTAACTAGTAATGACTCAAGTGTTACATGATCTAGGCATGATTTGTGCAACCAAACACTAAAGTCATTTCAAGCGTTTGAGATTTTTGGTGAACTTTAGTATACTTTTAGAAAAATTCTTTAGGAACACTTGAGTCATTGCTAGTTAGTTCCCTTGGTCTTCACTTTATAATACAGATCCAAATAATTGGCTTTATGCACAGCTACTTCCTAAACTTAAGCCAGCTCCTTGTTTCCTGTCTGCCATTATTGGAAAAATCGATTAATTCAGGTGTGCCTGACCTCAGTAGTCACGGCAACAATAATCAGATGCACCTGAACTAATCAAGTTTGGCCAGTAATGTCAGACAGGAAACAAGGAGCTGGCTTAAGTTCAGGAAGTAATGCAGTGTGCATAAAGCCAATTAGTAATTCCCACAGAAGTATGTACGCATTCATCTTTGCACTATTACTTACTAATTCGTTAATCAGAGTTTTTTTTAGGTAATAGTAGTTATTAGATTGTTAATAAACTTTTTCAGTAGTTCTCTGGGAAGTATTAAAAAAATAGTAGTTATTGATTAGTTAATAGTGAACTACCACTTTCATATGTGCGCTATTAATTACTAGTTCGTTAATCAGAGTTTCTTGTTAGTAAATAATAGTTAAATTGTTAATATTGTGTTACTCATTGGTTCTAGTGTAGTTAAACATTAACGATGGAACCGTATTCTAAAGTGTTACCCAATCGTTACCCAAGAGTCTGCAGTCTGAAAACTTTACCTTAGAGCATACATTAACTGAATGAATTGAGAATCTCACCTGAAAAATCCAATAACATCAGCAATTGTCATTCAAGCAGCTGAGTTCTGTAAATGAATGGAAAACTAAATGTACATCACAGCTTTGGGCGAAGTCAGCATCCATTAGCAACGATTTGAGAGAAAAATAATTTTAATTTTATATAAAACTATGTAAATGGCGCTCTGTGGCGCAGCAGGATTTTGAACGCGGTCCTGAGCCATTGCTGGGTGCCGCGGACAGACGGCGAATGGTGCCGCCGGTGTGTGTAGACTCATAGAGAATAATGTGTTCGAATTTTAAAGATGTGACGCTGCACGACGCAACGCTGAGCTTCTCGTCCGGTGTGCGACCCCCTTGACTATCAGTATGGGTATGGTGTGCGAGTAGTATAGTAACAAAGCGTCACCACTATTTGATTCAGCGATGGCTTTGACATGAGTTGCGTCGCCGTGATGTCCATTTCGGTTGCTTCTTTTACTTGGTCTTCCATGAGTGCGACCAAAGGAGAAACCACAATGACAACTGGGTTTTCATTGCGTCCCAGCTTATTAGCGACCAATGGAGCCAGCTGATAAATTAAACTTTTGCCGAATCCTGTAGGAAGGACGGCAAACACATCTTTCCGATTGACAAATGCCTTTATTGCAGTTCTTGGTTAGTCTTTTAAAATTAATTCGCTGTCGATTTCTTCTAAAACAGACGCGATAGCGGAATCTATACATCTCAATTCTCCAGCTGCAGTCTTCTTTGAGGGAAACAAGTTTAACCCAAGCGCTCTTTGATTATGTAACTGCACATCTTTCCATCATCGAATAAAGCCCGCCCAGGCAATTTGCTTGGCCCGAACATTTTTTGACTGATCATAATTATTTCTCAATGGATCAAGTCCAGAACGAACTTCCCGACCAAAAAATGGTGTAGGAGGGGTTCGGGCTGAAAACCACCCTAGAATGATAAAAATCCACCCAGTAATTTTTTTTACAATCTCAATAAATCATTTTACATGAAAATGATTACAACTCTAATAAGTACATAAATGTATCAAATAACCACACCGAGATATCCTGGTCCATTCTCATTTGAATTTATTCTGCCAGAGTCTCTTCATCATCTGGGTCTAATCAGAGACTACGTATATATTCCGATTCAAACATGTACGGCTGAATGACATACAAAACAGCGGGTCTCTCACTCTCAGCCATTCTGCTTAGACCGACTGCCATAGATATGCAAGTTACGCCCTTATCCAAAGGCAGGGCGGGGATATGCAACTCATTTACATTTCAGGTGGTACACACCAAAACAGCTCATTTTTAAAACAGGCCCCAAAAATGACATTTTCAAATGGTTATAATAAAATAACTGTGGAGTAGTTTGTGCTGAAACTTCACATTCTGGGGACACCCGAGACCAATATTACATCTTGTAAAAAGGGGCATATAGGTGCCTTTTAAAAGTACCATTTCGGCAATGAGAACATTTCTTAGCCAAATAAAGATAAAGATGTGTTCTAGCGACTGGCGTGTTTATTGAACTAATCAGATCAGAGAAAACCGAGTGTCAGCACACAAAGATTGAAATTAACTTGCATTTATTAAACTTAAGTGTAGCTCTTACAAAAAAAAAAATATTTTAAAAGAAAAAGAGAGGAAGTCTTAAAACTCTGTCTTTTAAGTCAAAATTCATGAAACATAATTGCCTATACTTAGTCCACAGCAATAGCAAATGCCATAATCATAAAGTGAAACATAAGTTCAACCTCAACACAAAAACAATATAAACAATGCTTCTCAGGGCCGTGCACAGACGTTTTGAGGGGCAGTGGCCTAAACCAAAAAAGGGGCACTAAGCGGGTGGTTGCTTGTTAACACAAATGATCCAGTTATTACAAAATATACAATTAAAACAGAAGATCGCACACGCTCAAAATTCAAATACATTTTAGACTTTATTGTAGATGTTTTGATATAACATCACAATTTAGGGCTGTTTTCAACTAAGGATTTTCATAGTCGAATCTGATTCGTTACATTTTGCTGTAGTCGACTGATAGTCAAACCTTTTTTTTATTTTATTTTTTTATTTTTTAGATTTTTTTCCATTTCAAACAAAAGAGCTAAAAAAAACTAAAAGAAAAACATGATGTGTAACAAATACCTTTTAATCATTTAAAGGGATACTTCACTTTTTTTGGAAATAGGCTCATTTTACCACTCCCCCAGAGTTAGGCTGAATCCCAATTCTCTGTCTTACCCCTTCCCCTTCGTCTTACCCCTAGCCCTTGTCCCTCGAAACCGAGTGGTAAGCGCTAGTGCAAATATACCCCTATGAAATGAGACACCACTCGGTTACGTCATCTTGCATCGTCCTTAACTGGCGTCTCTGACACCCGGGGCAACAAGTGTTGATTACAAACTTCTCGAAACTTGCTTCTATTCCCGAAGAGTGAGGATAAAGTGCAGCATCTGGAAACATGACTGGAGTTCTTTTCTGAACTTAAAGTGCCACTGTAGCTATATTTTTAAATATCATAACATGAAATCCAAAACGTTCCCACACCAGACTTAAACGACGCTGGCACATCCTCCAACTCCCTTATCTCTCGCACTTGCCACTTCTACGCGTGACGTGACTGACAGCACTCCATACTCCACTTTTACTGGCTCGTTCGACTTGAACCGGTTCTGCAGAGAGCGATCGGTGAATGACATCAAAGTACTGCTATAGGGATTGAAAAGTATACGGAGCCGTCGCTCTCGCGGTAATTTGATGTCATTCCCCGCTTGCTTTGTGCAGCACCATAGACATGCAGCACCGGTTCAAGTCGAACTGAACGGTTTGGATGTCTTTTCATGTAGGTTCCACCCCTACCGGTTACGTAATAGTTGTTCCCCCATCTAGAGAGAAATGAGGTTATATTAGGTAACCATTTCGTCTGGTATCTGGTTAAAAGAGTTATATTGAATATATAGAAAGTATATTTTCATATATGATTATATTCATATATGATATTCTAAATGTATTTTTAAAAGAAAATGAAGGTGTCTGTTAAATAGGCTTTATGCCGAGCGTCACGTGACCAATCCGGAAAACAAGTCTCATCGCATCCGGTTGTCAGAGAAAGTGTTAACGGCCGTAAGAACTGACCACAATATCTATGGATTTTTAAGGTAATCAGCTAACCTACCTAGTTCACTTTGTTATTGGCATTTTATTCCATTTAAATATCTAAACAAAACTGTGAAGAAGAAAAAATATAAAACGTTTAAATATCAATCTGCACATGTGAGGGACATTGGTTATGCTAATCTTTGCTCGCTCCTTTTAAGTTATCTTGAGTAAAACCGCGAAGAATTTCATGAAGCACATACAAAAGACCTGAACCGGAAGTGATGCAATCTGTTTTACAGAATGCGGAAGTAAGTTGTGCATAGAGCCTATTGGCTGTTCTTGAGTGCAAAAATGTGTTAAACAAAAAGTAACCTAACACATTTCTTTCCATAAAAGTAACTAAGTAACATAATTAAAGGAGTCGTAACCTAGTATTACCTTGGATACCCATGCTCTCTTATAGTCTTATCAGGCCCTTCTAAAAAAGAAAAGTGGAAAAAAAAAATAAACACAGAGCTCCTCTGACCCTTATTTCTGAATGCATTATTGTCTCGCGAGATCTGATGCGATATTTTGGCTGTCGTGGACGGTCATTTTAATAATGCAAATGAGGGGCGCATTGATTGGTGGCAGGAAGGAGGGGGCTTGACAGGGGCAGGTAACTTCAGCATATCATTCCAAAATGACATAATGGCGCAAGTTGTGAATGAATCCGACCTGGCCACGACCTACGGAATTCAACCATATATGTTTGAGCCAGAGCTGGAAACGGAAGATATAGAGTCAATGGAAGGACGTCTACATCAACATGTCTCTGAATGGTAAAGACAATAATTTTGACTGAGACATAGATTAACATCAGTAACGAGCTAAAACGTTTGTTGCTATTTTCTCCCACATAAGTTTACCTTTTATTTAATGTAGATTACATTAACGGAGATGTAGTCTACTTTTTTATCAGCTTACAGTGGTTATAGAGATCACGTTTGCTATCATGTGTTGTTTTTGCCTTGTTTCACGTTCACGCACTTCTTATAACTTAACGTTACTGTGTTTACTCAGCTCTTACGGTGATTTTCTGAAGTAAAACTGACGCTTCATCTTGTGTGATGTACAATAAACTTTATTAAACTCATCAGTATATGTTTGATCATCATTCGGATCTGGTCCGAAACAGCAGACTTGTAGGCTATTAATAAATAATGGATACATACAAGCAGATGACAAATACATTATAATAACCGTAATTCAACTACTAAACTATACCTGTTCCATCTCTATACAGCACTCTGACTCTGTAGGCATTATTGTCCGACTCGAAATGAACGTTGTAAAGGATTCCTGTGTAAAATGTTTAGCGCAGACACCTAACGTTGAGCCAGTTGATAGGGTTGTTGGAACAGCGTCATTAAAAATGAATTTCATCCACTGGTCCCTAGTAGTTTGGTCCGTTTTTGGTAGAGAAAACACATTTGAATGTTGATTCTGGCAGTCAACCACAGAGCAACTCACGTGTGCACTACATTTCTGCATGTTTCTTGACTGAATATGAGGGGGAGAGAGGGACAGCGCGGGCTTCCTGGCCTGCAGCATATGTCTGCGGTGTCCATATATGGTATATCCTGCCCCGTCTTGACATCAAGTCGGGGGAGAAATTAAAATCTCGTATTTGAGTGTGCACGTGGGCTGGTTTACGAACCCTGGGGTAAACAAGCGCTTCACTTTTGAATGCCGGCTTCCCGGCCAATGTATAATCGTTAGGCAATCATAACATACATTTATTCTCGTGGAAAAGTGAAAATTGTATATTTTATATTTAATTTAATATTGTACTGTATTGCTTAAAAGTTACTCTCCCCAACACTGTTGGTTTGTGATACAACGCTAACATTTAAACATAATTTGACTTACTGGTCATCTTTCAGGCTTTATGGAGATTCCTGGAGAGTGGTCGACAATTCCAGCCCTCCATTCTTAAACCTGTTAAAGGAAAACAGGTTAAAACAAATTCCTCATCCATAATTTCCTTTCATGACATGGGAATCAGTGAAGAGGAGTGGGAACGGCTACAGAGGACTCTGGACTGGCCCAGTCCAGATCAGGAAATCACTCGGCTGGATCAGAGCACAAGCCCAGTCCACTCAACATTCTCTATTGTGGGACTCAAGGAGAGTTACAAAGTGGGAGAAAAGATCTCTGTTACCATCACAGCCAGAGACCACAACAAGAACCTGAAAAGATATGGAGGAGATTTTTTCCAAGCAAAGCTATTCAATTTAAACCTCAAGGTGTGTTTGTTTTATTATTATATAATATATTTATTTTATTTTTTTCTACAAAAATTAAGACATTTACTTTGATTAGCTGAGTTTCATTTGACTGTTTATGGTTGATTTACAACATTTTATAAATTAAAGTTTTATATACTTTAAAATTGGATATACCAATAGACATTAGTTTTCTGCATTACACTTAACCTTCTCTATTCTCCTTGAAGGCGAGTGTGTACGGGGAGGTTGTGGATCACTGTAATGGGACTTACTCTGTTTCTCTTCTTCTGCCTTGGGAAGGTCAGGCACAAGTTTATGTGCGTCTAGAGCACTCCAGTGAGGTTGTGCAGATTCTTAAAAAATACAGGGAGTCTTCATTCCCACGCAGCCATTATAAAGGCCACTTTGAAGGGTCAGGACCTGATAAAACTAGGATCAGTGAGGTAGTAGAATGTAATCTTAAGTGGGGTGCAGATGGAAGTTGGAGTAAAGGCGACTGCTGCTGTGAGTATAAGGATATAAAAACAGGGACGGTGTGGCAGTGTGAGATACCAAAGAAACTTTCTTGTGACAAACTGGTTCATCACTCTACTGGAAGTTTGGAAAGCCCATTAAATCCTTTTGAGAATCAAATTTTCACAACGTAAGTGGGAAAGGATTCAAAATTAATTACAGAGGAATTGTAAAACTAGACAAACTGCGGAAGATTTTTTTTTCTCCACAGGAAATTAACAAATGTTGCTATTACTGGAGACACACAAATAATAAATGTCCTTCCCAACACTACAGGCAACGGTATGTTCATATATCAGGACAGATATAATCTAAAATCAATTGTAGTTAGTTGCAAAAGAATTAAGAATTTGCATAATTATGGCACAATCTCTTCAGGTAAATGTTTCTTTGCTTTAGGCACAATGGAGAGATGCAGATCTGGCATGACGACACCAGTTCCTGCAGGGTTTTATCTGAAAGATGTCTGGAAGTCTTTTGTGTGCAACACCCAACAGTTCAATTCCATACAAATGGGAAATTGTCTTAAAAACAAGATTGTCTACTTGATGGGAGACTCCACCACAAGGCAGTGGTTTGAGTATTTAGAACAAAAAGTGCCAGGCAAGTTGTTCATAAATGACATTGATGGCTTTGGAAAGTTGTTTAAGAAATATAAAGCAACGAGTCTAATTTCAGTTTTACTTATTTAGGTATACAAAGAATGAACCTGCACACTCATCGTTTGAGTGGACCCCTGATGGCTGTAGAGTTAAAAAATAACATCATTGTTCACTGGAGGCCACACGGTGTTCCTTTGCGTATTTCTTACTTGTTGATTACTGACTTGCATTATATCAGCAATGATATTGATGAAATCGCTGGTGGTCCTCATGCAGTCGTTGTCTTTACAATCTTTGCCCACCGGGTTTTTCACCCAGTAACATTTTATGTGCATGAAGTGGCCAAAATCCGTCAATCTGTTGTTGCACTGCTGAGTCGTGCACCAGAGACTACCGTCATCATCAAGTCTGGAAACACTGCAGGATTAAAGGTACAATTGTTGTTTTCCAATCCATTTTCAATAATATTTCTTGTATTTGTAATATGGTACATTTGTCCTGTTGTCTTTATATTTGAAGTCTAGAAACGCAAATATGCATGTGCTGAGGTGACATTTTCATTTTTCAATTTGTGCAAAATTCCATCCCTTAAAAGTGTAATTCAGTCATATCCTGTCATTACAAATCTGTAGGATTGTCCTCCATGGTTTTGCAGAATGTTTTTAGGGCCCAAGCCCTGAAAGGGCGTAGGCCCTATTGTTTTCCATAGGATAAATCGGTTCTATCGACTATTCAGGCACTTTTGGGGCCCTTAACATGCTCGAAAACTCTTGAAACTTTGCACATGGGTCAGAACCCGTGGCCATCAGGGCCGGGCTGAAAGTACCCAGGCGTGGCAGGGGGGCTCGACAGCGCCCCCTGCAATGGGCTCCGAAAACTTGGTCCATAAATCAAACACGCTTGCATGTAATAATATGAAACTCGGTACACATATAGATCTCATCGAATCATATATACTTCGGCACTCTTACTTTTTACCCCAGCCCAAAAGGAAGTCGGATATTTAGGATTGTTTGGAAAACACATGCAATGGAATTTGAAATACTCCTCCTAGAGAATTCAAACAAACGTCACGAAACTCGGTCAGCATGAAGTCAAGACATTGAGGATGAAAGTTTGCGAGGGGATTTTTGAACGGTTTGGCCGTGGCGAGGAAACGAATTTATGGCGCGAAAAGAGAAACAGGAAGTGTGTTATAACTTCTTTACACATTAACTGATCTTGGTGAAACTTCAACAGTGCGTTCGTTGTAAGAGGCGGGTCACATGGATGTGACTATTGTGAATCAAAGTTATAGCGCCACCAACTGGCAGCAGGAAAAGTGTCACTTTTAAAATGCTTTGAAATATCCCTCTTATTTTTACCTGATTTGCTTCAAACTTTATGTGTTCTACTGGCATTTCTTAGCCAGTAGACATGTGCAAAGTTTCTGAAACGGGCGTGGTGAGGGCTCTCTGATTTATTAATAATTAATAAATTATTATTATTAATTATTATTATTACAGTTACAAAAATCGATATGTATATTGTTCTCCTCGAGCCAGACAACTTTCTAATTTACAATAATTAGGTCTGACCAACAGAAAGTCAGATATTTTGGTTTGAATATGGTGAGCCTCTCTCTGAGCCTATGTCTCTGTATGGCAAGACCTTTTAACATTTAAAAGCTAAGTTTGACTATCCAGAATTAACATTGTAGATATCAACAATGTCTTTCTGGCTAGTCGTAATTACATTTTGGATAATTTGTTTTATCATTTAAGATATCTGTAACGTAATTGTGACTAGTCGAAACGACAGATAGAGTATGGCAAGCCATTTTAACATTTAATCATTTTAACCTACTAGTCTCTATTTTCATGCTACCGTTGTAAAGAACAATACTTTTAAACATAACCCTAAATCGCCATAAGGTGTCGCCAGGCGACCGCCTTAATGAACGAGTCATCGATTCATTCGTTTAAAATGCTGAATCATTCAGTAATGAGAAAACACATTGCTTTGAGATGCGCGATGGTTCGCTGTCTAACTATTTTTCTCTGCTGAAAGTCAAAGTCAATATTGCATCTAAAATGTAAGTGACGTGTCTTGTGTGTGTGACTGTTAGTTGCAGTGATAAGAGTTGCACCCCTGTTAAAGTTTAAGGCCTTGTCTTTCTGGATATATATCTGTTACGAAACTGCTTGAGGATCCAAATGCAGTTTATTAAGGTTAATCCAAAGCGTAATCAAAATCAAGGCACAGGTCATACACAGGCAGGCAATCCAAACAAACAAACAAATCCAGAGGGTGAGGCAGGAAAGGGAAAACCAGGACACGGGCAGAGATCAAGAACCAGGAAAAAAGAAACCGCTCAGAAATGCAGTGTGACACTTAAACAAGACTTCGCGGTGAGTGACTGAATGAACATGGTATATATAGCCAGACTAACAGGATGATGAGACAGGTAAATGCAATCAGTGAATGAGGTACAGGTGGATGTGATCAGTGATGATGAGTCCAGGCAGTGAGTTATGGGAAATGTAGTTGTGAATGAAAATAGTCTTATCTGGAGTGCCCTCTGGAGTTTCTCAGGGGCACTCCAGCTGGTGATCGTTACAATATCTTCTTTTTTTTAACAAAATATGCATACAACCCATATATTTTAGATTTATTATTTGCTTTAAATTAAATTAAGATTGTATTTTTGGTAATTGAACCTGAAAGAATTTAAAATGAATGTGCTATATTTCAGATCATATATTTGTTTTTCTTAAAATTTGAACTAACCTTAACTTTATTCTCAGCTGAATTATAAATAATTGATTTCTGTAAAAAATAAAAACACATTTGATTTTTCTTTTTTAATCAATGTAGAATGTGTATGTCACGGTTGTAGTGGAGTGCAGGCAGAAGAAGACAGAAGAGGCAAATGCTCCAATTCAATTCCTTTACTTAAACTCAAAACAGGTGCAGGCAAACAGGCAGAAACACTCACCAAAACTAAGGGTAACATTTACAACGACCGACAAAGACTGAATCAAACAGAGGGAACTAAATACAAGGAGGAATCAAATATGATGAGGTGAAAACAGGTGATACAGATGATGAGGACGATGCACAGGTGGTTGATGAGGGAGTGAGTTCAGGAGTGGAGACAAGAGGATCCTGGGAAGTGTAGTGCTGATGACAGGACAGACTGGTGCAGACGAGGACTGTGACGGTGTAACTGTAAAATAAACAGATTAGGGCTCTGTTCGAGGACAAGAAATTAAAACCAATGTGACATGATGAAAGTGCAAAAGATGGCAGAGAGAGAGAGATTTTGGTTGCTTGACAGTTGTAGGTTACAGTTTGACAAGAGTTTATAGTTTGACACAAGCACAATGTTGTGTTATATTGCGAGTGTACACAAATATATATATTCCAGTTTGAATAATTTCCTGTATGAACAAAAGGACAGAGTACAGTATGCTTTTATGTCTCCATTGTTCAATCACGCGTCACACAGACATTATTGTTCTAATCAGATCAGGCAAGTAATATCCTGTCTTGTCCCGTAATATATATATATATATATATATATATTTATATCGTCGCTGTTTGATGAAAACTGCGTATGTCCATTTTGCCGATTTTGAGATTTTTTTGACTGATAGAATGTTCAGGTTCATTTCCGTATACAGCATGCTTTACATTATCTAAATGACCAATGAAAAGTTGTGAAATCATGTCATCTGATTTCCATGTATTTTCATTTGCTGTCAAATCTGTCAATCACGCAGCGTATCTCCCCGCCCTGTGGAGGCATCTCGCCGGTCTCGTGAAGTTTCTCGTCGGTCTCGTCTCTGAGACCCTATACACCTGGTATTAAAATACGATCTGTATCCAGATAAGTTATCCGGATAATAAAAAAGGCATGTTAATGCAAGGTGTAAATACGTTGTGATCGGATTGTGATCGGATCTGCCTGACCATCTAGAGGTAGTCTGGCTCGCAGTGTGTTTGGATCTTTACTAGGTGTAAATGCAATCTGGTTGTTGAAACCATATTTTACTCCTCCCAAAAATGCCAAAAAATAAACGAGTGAGAGCGTGTTATATAGGCTATATGACATGTTATAGTCAGATATGACGGCGCTACTGCGACACGCATCACCGCAGCTCACCGAGCGTCTATTCATCAAGCCAACGTGCAAACATCGCAAATAAAAGTGAAAGTAAGTAATCATCTTCACAATCACACAATTATCTTCAAGTAAAGAACTAAATGATCTTATTGATGTATGTCTTTGATTTTGAAATTAGCTGATGATCATAAAATGCAGCTCATATCTGTAATAAAATGCAACTCATATCCGACAAAATTGCGGTAGGATTGTGTAAATAAAGTAGCCTATCAGTCTAGCATCGCCATGTCAGTGTATTGATTCATTGTCTCTTCATAGTTTGCATGAGACATTTAATAAACTGAGCGTATTTGATAAACTGAGCGTAGCCTATTTATCTGTCAATATGAACGCGATTTGGTCATTCTAATTAATGATCGGAAGAACGCGTATCGACCACCGTTACTGTACAATATGCACGTATGTCCATTTAAACTCAATTTTGGGTCAAATGTGGATTATATCATGACACTGGCAAGAATATGGTTACATTTAAAGATGTGCCAAGCATGACAACGCAACATTCAACTGCTATTGAAATTACATGTTTTTTTCACTAGGTAACTAAAGGAGCCAGGGTTGCGGTACCACCGGCTTGGGCCCGTTATCGCTGCTCACAGCTATATATATATATATATATATATATTTTTTTTTTTTTTTACTATGAAAGTGGATGGGTATCTGAGTACAAGTGTAATGGGTGTTAAAATCTATGGACTATACAATAACATCGTCCAGATAAACCAACAGAAAGTCTACAATATAGTCACTCAGTGTTGCATTAATCTTTGGAATGTAGCTGGTCCATTGCACAGTCCAAACGGCATACGATGGAATTCAAATAGCCCCAGAGGAGTTGTAAAAGCAGTCTTTGGGTGATCGACAACATGCTCCCCCACTTGCCAATAGCCAATCACCAAATCAAATGTTCTAAACCATTCAACTTGAGTTAAAATGTCAATGTTTCTTCTATCCGGGGAAGAGGGAATGCATCCTTATCGGTAATAGCGTTCAATTTTCTGTAATCAACACAAAAGCGCCAACTTCCATCCTTCTTCTTGACCATGACTATTGGGGCTGCTCATGGAATCTTACTCTCAGGAATCTTACTTCCCTTTCCAACATACCTGCCAGGTGCAGTTTCATCTCCTTGTACATCATTGGGGGTAAGGGGCGGAACTTTGGTTAGGTACTGGTTAGGTAACTTAGGTACAGTGCCAGTGTAAATCCTATGCTGGACAGTCTCATTAAACCCCAGGTTGTCCTCATTCTTAGAAATCACTTCACTCCACTTCCTCATAAATGCATTAAAAAATGGCGTTGTTGGTCAGTTAAATCAGTTCCAAGCATCGATGGACTCATGCCATCAGCAGCTACCTCCTCTTCAGGGCTTCCAGCTTCCACCACACGAACATCGACGACCCCATCAGTGCTCAGGGTCAAATCAAGATCTCTTTGGCCATAGATATCCACACCAGATCTTTCGTAAAGCCGACCAAGCTTCTGGTACCGGCGTACAGACACTCTACTGTATAGGGTTGCAAATTACACAATCTGATTACACAATCCTACCATCCTTAACGATAGCCACCACCCGGGTGGCGGCCAACCCATCTTGCTCTAGTAGGGGTTCCACCAATCCACAGTAACTGCGGTTCTGTCAGCCCATTCGGACACGGCCCCACACATTGACCTCGCTCTAGGGTGTAATCCATCTCCTGCGATGACTAGCTATCCACACATAGCCCAGGAACCCATCATCTTGAGTCCAAGCACCAATGTGTTGACATGTTGCCATGGCCCGTTCCCATACCTGCTGTTCTTAAGGGTTCTGAAACAAGGGGCAACCTCTCCATCTCTCTCTCGAAGCCAACAAGGAATTGAATTAAACTGCAATTCATCGAGAGGCCGCATGAGGCTGGCTGCAAAAGCGAGTCAAATCTGTATCTCCCCCAAGTTAAAAGTCTATATTCACCGCAGAAAAAAAAAACATGTTTACAGCCTGGTGGCAAATAGTTGTTTTGGTCTATATTGCTAATTTTGCCCTTTATGACGACTGTGAGGGGGGTGAATTTTTTTACAACTCATCTGTTTAAATTATATTTAAGCCTTAAAGTTCTGCATAATTAAGGGCGTGGACACTTGAGTGACAGGTGGATTCTTTCCACCGCTTTCAATGCTAGTCGTTTGTCTGCTGTCTGTTAGCGTCATCCTCAGCTGTGTTTGTGCTTTTTCCGGAATTATTTCATACAATTTAATACATGTTTTATACCTTCGCCCGTGCACGCCGTTGGATTCTGTTGTGTTGAGTATGGAGAGATCGACCAGCGCTGTTTCCCTCGCATGCACTAATGGATGTCTGATGATTTCAGTGCTTTCTCTCAGTCCATGCAATAGATGCACACCCTTGAATGAGCGCGGATTTTTAGTTCATTTACTGTTTTTACCATCTGAGAAACTGAGAGGCGGCCAAAATCAGATTGTAAAATGGACTGAATAAAGCTCTTTACGAACTTGACGTGAGATGCCAACTGAAATATGTCCTTGCCTTGAATCGCTGTCTCATGCACAAGCTTTGAGCAATATTGTAAGTAACTAATATATTTTTAACTAGCAGAATAATAATGCATCACGATGCACATAGTCAACGCATTCTCACCCCAAGGCGTCACCTTTGACCATGCTTCAATATTCAATCCTACGGCGTCATCTAACTGACGCTAAAGAAAAGCGTCAGTTAGAGGACGCGGTTAGGTTTAGGTGTGGGGTGGGGGTAAACAGAAAGTCTACAATATAGTCACTCAGTGTTGCATTAATCTTTGGAATGTAGCTGGTCCATTGCACAGTCCAAACGGCATACGATGGAATTCAAATAGCCCCAGAGGAGTTGTAAAAGCAGTCTTTGGGTGATCGACAACATGCTCCCCCACTTGCCAATAGCCAATCACCAAATCAAATGTTCTAAACCATTCAACTTGAGTTAAAATGTCAATGTTTCTTCTATCCGGGGAAGAGGGAATGCATCCTTATCGGTAATAGCGTTCAATTTTCTGTAATCAACACAAAAGCGCCAACTTCCATCCTTCTTCTTGACCATGACTATTGGGGCTGCTCATGGAATCTTACTCTCAGGAATCTTACTTCCCTTTCCAACATACCTGCCAGGTGCAGTTTCATCTCCTTGTACATCATTGGGGGTAAGGGGCGGAACTTTGGTTAGGTACTGGTTAGGTAACTTAGGTACAGTGCCAGTGTAAATCCTATGCTGGACAGTCTCATTAAACCCCAGGTTGTCCTCATTCTTAGAAATCACTTCACTCCACTTCCTCATAAATGCATTAAAAAATGGCGTTGTTGGTCAGTTAAATCAGTTCCAAGCATCGATGGACTCATGCCATCAGCAGCTACCTCCTCTTCAGGGCTTCCAGCTTCCACCACACGAACATCGACGACCCCATCAGTGCTCAGGGTCAAATCAAGATCTCTTTGGCCATAGATATCCACACCAGATCTTTCGTAAAGCCGACCAAGCTTCTGGTACCGGCGTACAGACACTCTACTGTATAGGGTTGCAAATTACACAATCTGATTACACAATCCTACCATCCTTAACGATAGCCACCACCCGGGTGGCGGCCAACCCATCTTGCTCTAGTAGGGGTTCCACCAATCCACAGTAACTGCGGTTCTGTCAGCCCATTCGGACACGGCCCCACACATTGACCTCGCTCTAGGGTGTAATCCATCTCCTGCGATGACTAGCTATCCACACATAGCCCAGGAACCCATCATCTTGAGTCCAAGCACCAATGTGTTGACATGTTGCCATGGCCCGTTCCCATACCTGCTGTTCTTAAGGGTTCTGAAACAAGGGGCAACCTCTCCATCTCTCTCTCGAAGCCAACAAGGAATTGAATTAAACTGCAATTCATCGAGAGGCCGCATGAGGCTGGCTGCAAAAGCGAGTCAAATCTGTATCTCCCCCAAGTTAAAAGTCTATATTCACCGCAGAAAAAAAAAACATGTTTACAGCCTGGTGGCAAATAGTTGTTTTGGTCTATATTGCTAATTTTGCCCTTTATGACGACTGTGAGGGGGGTGAATTTTTTTACAACTCATCTGTTTAAATTATATTTAAGCCTTAAAGTTCTGCATAATTAAGGGCGTGGACACTTGAGTGACAGGTGGATTCTTTCCACCGCTTTCAATGCTAGTCGTTTGTCTGCTGTCTGTTAGCGTCATCCTCAGCTGTGTTTGTGCTTTTTCCGGAATTATTTCATACAATTTAATACATGTTTTATACCTTCGCCCGTGCACGCCGTTGGATTCTGTTGTGTTGAGTATGGAGAGATCGACCAGCGCTGTTTCCCTCGCATGCACTAATGGATGTCTGATGATTTCAGTGCTTTCTCTCAGTCCATGCAATAGATGCACACCCTTGAATGAGCGCGGATTTTTAGTTCATTTACTGTTTTTACCATCTGAGAAACTGAGAGGCGGCCAAAATCAGATTGTAAAATGGACTGAATAAAGCTCTTTACGAACTTGACGTGAGATGCCAACTGAAATATGTCCTTGCCTTGAATCGCTGTCTCATGCACAAGCTTTGAGCAATATTGTAAGTAACTAATATATTTTTAACTAGCAGAATAATAATGCATCACGATGCACATAGTCAACGCATTCTCACCCCAAGGCGTCACCTTTGACCATGCTTCAATATTCAATCCTACGGCGTCATCTAACTGACGCTAAAGAAAAGCGTCAGTTAGAGGACGCGGTTAGGTTTAGGTGTGGGGTGGGGGTAGGGTACACGCGATCCTAGGGCGTCATCTAACTGACGCTAAAGGGCGCCTAAAGCGTCAGATATTGAAGCATGTCCAAATGCTTCCCAAGGCGTCAGTTAAGTGACGCCTTGGGGGTGAGAATGGGCTGACATAGTTGACTGCTTGTATGTTGTGAGAAATGTGTGTGATCTGTGTTATGTACTTGTATACATGCCCCTTGTGAGATTAATAAAGTTGATAAAAAAGTAAAGTAAATAGTCTCACTTTTAGTTACGTCTTAACTATTATAATATTTCGAATGGCAAAACATGAACTTTAAGCATTGGCTTTACTTTTTCAATCAGCTGTCAATTCAGCATGAGGGCAGTAGCATAGCATTAGCACCTCAGCTCCACCTGCGTCCTGCCTCTTTGCCCATTTTAATTTATCCGGTAGTGACGAGAGGTGACGCACTCTCAAGTTGGCGTTGGTCCCACTGCACGCAGAATCTCCTCAAATCCAGACAGTATAGTTTCCTGGTAAGACACAAGAAACAACTACCAGTATTTCCAGTCCAATGCAAGCAAAATTCTAATTACCACTCTCTCTTGTGCACACAAATTCCTGTTGTGTCTGTATATATGATGCACGAAATAACACACAAGACGAGATGACTATGCAACTCACACCAGGCTTTTCTGAACAAAGCTCGAGGGGGACAGGCATGACTAAAACAACCCAGAGCGAGCATTCCGAACAGACCTCAATAATGGAACAAAGATATCTGCTCTGCTAGGCAGATATATAACAATACCCACACCATACAATATACACTACAAACCAAATAAATCACATCACCGCAAAGAGAAACAAGAGCTATGCATAAGTTATGCTGGCAGTTAGTTCCTAGTCTATCTTCTGGATTAGATGTAAAATGGTCACAATATCCCTCAAACGATCTTCATGGGTTTGTACTCACAATACGACTGGGTAGCAATTCCCACTACCAAATCAAGTCGATTTCCAGCATTGTGCAAACCTCCGTTGCCATCTCAACAACCGCTGTCTCACTGTCTCGGAACAGCACTCGTTGATTCGCTCATCTTCAAACAGCTTCACCATGGTTGTTCTGTGCCACAATCTCGGACTCGTTCGTTTCCCGCACAGCTGTGAAGGCATGTTAATGCAAGGTTATAAGTGTTCGGTTATCACCGTTCAATGTTCCTTCTCAGACGCTCGCACCTGTTCACAACACACTCACAGCAAGACAATGAGTTGCATGGAAATGACGCAGTCCAAACAGCACACCGCTCAGTCTCTCAAGCGCACGTTCTTAAAGGGCAACAGTCTTTTCCTGAAACAGCCTATGACACTAGGTCACCATTTAATCGTATTAGGAAATGAGCATGACAATACAAATCACTTAAAGTTGCAGTGTGGGATTTTTAGCGACATCTAGCGGTTCAGTTGTGAGTTTGCACCAGGTTTGCACTAAGGTCTCAACCCACTGCTCACCCCTCCCTTTCAAAGAAGCTACGGTTTCTAAAACGGGACAAACATCTCATTGGCTGAGACAGCAGAGAATAGCCAGAGTAAGACAAGAGTGTGTAACATTGTCATTGTTTCTGTACACCAGTCCATTATAAACCACATCATGTATACAGTTTACAAAGCCATAGTCAGGTGAGGATCAAGGGTTTTAATATATAATTTAATATAATAATAGTAATCAGCTGATTGTCTCACAAACGTAGCCAGCAGCACATTTCTCCCCAAGTAGCAAACCCATAATACAGCGAGGGAGAACCACATGAAACTATGCAGCTCTATATTTTTTCTAACAGGGTAGTAAAAGTTTATCTGGCTAATATGAACTGTTACTGTGGACAGTACTGAACTGGTTAAATCTTAAAGCCTTGTTTAAACTCGATGCGTCCACATCCAAAGTCCAAAGGTGATTGTAACAGCACGCACCTCCGCATCCTATAGACACCATTTACTACACACAATAGGCTTTTTCTCTGATTTTAAAAAGTCTTTGTGATCGACTTAGATCTCTTATAAGATTGACGGGTTAGTGATTCCTGTAACATACTGTTTTGCGTTCAATGACATATACTAATCAGCTGTCTCACGAACGTAACAGCACATTTATCCCCACATAACAAACCCATAACACAGCGAGGGAGAACTAAGTTACATGAAACAATCCCAACTACATATTTTACACCACTCACAAGGGAAAAGTCACTACTCACTGAGTTCAGGGCCAGCTTCTAGCGTTCCGCTGCTTCTCTTTCAAGGTAGTGATGAAACGCGTTCTGTAGCGCTGTTTGTTCACGTTCAGCTACGGTAGAAAGATGATGTCACAGTATGGTGACCTTCATAGAAGGGAATTCCCGCGGTTATGGAGATATAAATGTCTCATTGTAAGGTAATAAAAACTTTACGGTTTATTAAGAAAGTTCTTTATACACCACTGAAAACATAGTTCTGTTAATAGATACTCAACTTTTTTTACACATTGCACCTTTAAAGGGCATATTGCAGGTTAGAGGACTCAACGAGTCAATGCATAGAAAAATAATGTAGGAACTGGATTTTCTTTAAAATATACTTATATATACTCTACAGAAGCTTCTGGAGTCGTTTTTGAGAAGGAAATGGGCGTGACGCAACGACCGGGAGAGCGGTCGATTCAAACAACAGAAAAACAATGAGGAAATACTTGTATGACGGACCTGAAACCATAAAGTTATGAGCCTGCTACAGTATATATGCTGCCAAGAGAGCAGGGACAGGCCAGGATAACGTTACACAGAACGGTCAAAGACAAATTGAGTTGTGGTGTGAGGAGACCCAGTGGAGAACAGGACAGGTGTCTTTTGGTGAGAGACGTGCTTATAGATGTACACGTTCACTAACGATATACACTGTGCTCACAATATTGTACAAATTATTATGATCCTATAACAGGCCAGCAGACATTAGTATGTTTAGGGTAGATTTATACTTTTGAATGTATAAAAATTATACTTGAGTATATTTCTATTGTACTAAAAGCATATAGGTACATTTTTAATACATACTTTTCAGCTGGTTTATAACATAAACAGAAAAACACCATTTGATGCCATTGGTATAGTATACGACGATCAATATCCTTGCTTCGACATCCCATGTTGAACTCCATCATACCGCCGGGATGACAATCATTTGATCTGAAGTGAACGCAACACACGACCGCATTTTCCGAAGCCGATGCGGAAGAGCAATCTCGTCTCTTGTCTTCACCTGCACAAACCGCACCAGGAATGAAAGATAGGCTATAGCACTGTCCCTATACTTGTAATGGGAACTTGTGGACTCGATCTTGAAGTCCTGACAGGCCAGAGTTTTTGCAACCTCCACAAACACAATAATTTACCATGATGATGATAAATTAAAATACAAAAACTACCGAAATCACACTGACTGCCGACTGCTCTCACTGAACACCAGCCGACTCTGCACTGAGCCGAGGCTGAGCAGTCCAAGAAACGCTCACTTTATCTACTAAATTAGTGCCCTTATATTGTTTTAAAACATTTTAAATCCTGCATTAACTATTCATATGGTATTTTCATACAAGGTTATTTATAAATTTAGTTTTTTTTCAACCTGCAATATGCTCTTTAATGAACAAATTGTAGACCATGAAAATGTATATTAATGCATCTCAATTCTCAGTAGTTCATATGACTCAAGCACTATTCCAGTTTCAGAAGGCATATGATAGTTCTGTGAGAGAAACAGATAGAAATCTAACTATTTTTCCCATGAAAAAAATTGTCACCATTTACTGTTCCTTGTTTTCCTACGGAGCCCCCTAGTCCCACTTTGTCTAAAAGATTAATTATAACTATCTTTATAGAGTTATCTTGAGGCCACGAGATAGTTATAATTATTTTATTTTATTTTTTTGACAAAGTGGGACTAGGGGGGCTCCGTATTTTCCCCTATTAGATAGGCTTACAAGGTCAAAGTTAAATGTCAGTTATAACAGGTGACAGACAAAAATTTAAGTAACTCACCCAGCACTGTTTCTGGTAGAAAATACAAACAATGTCTAAACCAAGTTAATATGAATACTTATTTCTGTTACTGATCTTTGTTGTTACAGAATATTTTTCAAAGTGATTGGTATGCCATGCAGCTGAATGCAGTGATGCAGGAGATGTTCCGAGATATCAAAGGAGTAATCTACTTCGATGTCTGGCAGATGACGTCCTGTCACTATTTACCTGAAAATATTCACCCAGGTCCTGTTATCATTGCTAATGAAATTGACATGTTGCTCTCATTTATCTGCCCTGCCTGACACAATAAAATAAAATTTGTTATAATACTTACTTTGTTATAATATACCAAGGAATGCATGTAACTACAAAAATGAGCATCTATAAGAAATCTCTTGTATGCATATTGTTAAAATTACCTGCTTAATGTAAACCTGTACAATCTCAAAATTAACAAAATTAAATTCTTTTTTTTTTTTTTAATCGCACCCTTAGGTTCCACAAACTGAGTTAACTTTCAGGTTATGTAAATGGCCATTGTGGTACATTCCGTGGTTATTTAATTGTATGTTATTTTAAAAGTGTATATTGTGTTAAATGTTGTGAGCTAGGGCATTCCAGAAAGCAGATTATGTGAAATTACCGGTTATGTTTAAGGGTAAGTAAGAGGATAACGTCTCAGGTTACGTATGTAACCCTGGTTCCCTGAGAGGGAACGAGACGCTGCGTTTGAACACGGTGGGAACGCTCTGCGTGATTGCGCCGTGAAGCCTCTGTACAATCAGTCCAATGAGAGAGCAGGACGTCATGTGACGTCATAGACCAGGAAACTATAAAGTACCCTTGAAATCAGACTGTGACAGCTTCTGAAAAGGCCTGAAGCAAGTCGATCAGGGCATGCAGGAAGTATGGCAGGCAGAAACGCAGCGTACAGCTTTCTTAGGGAACCAGGGTTACATACGTAACCTTCGAGCTGCGTTTGAACACGGTGGGAACCCCATACCAAATATGCCATGCTGAGAAATGCCCATTCTGTGTGAAGATCAAGCGCACACTATGAAGCAAGCAACCTAGCCCTGGGGGTGGAGAGATCTAGGTCATAAAATATGACAAATGTATGCGGTGAGGACCAACCTGCCGCATTACAAACGTCCTGAAGGGAAACACCCGAAATCAAAGCCTTAGAGGCAGCCATACTCGTAGTCGAATGGACACGGACATCCATAGGTGAGGAATGTCTGACCACATTATAAGCAATAGAGATAGCCTCAACTATCCACTTGCTCATCACTTGTCTCGATGCCGGAAAACTAGGGGTGTAATGATTCACTCGTTTTCTCGATTCATCGATTACAAATCCTGACGATGCATATGCATCGATCCTGAAACATGTATTTTGATTCTATAGTGATTCAGTGGTTTAAAATATATAAACACAACCTTAAAGTGTTCCTGGTACAAGCTGCCTCACGCATTGGCCGTGAGATCCGCATTTGATTTGTTTCACGCGCTCACACACCCCTGATTTCTCACGCTGAAGCCCGGTCGGTCAAATGCCTGAAAGATGAGTTTATCTTTTTACCTGTTGAGCTACTCGTGTCGTGATCGGCTAGTTATACCGCAAATTAGTTAAAATCTCCCAGAATCTTGAGCGAGTGTGCATACGAGATAGAGGTTGTGCTCCAAACCGCGTATCGTGCGTGCACGCACTCGGCAGAGAGGGAAAGCGAGCGAGAGACCAGCTTGCGTGTACGGAGAGTCTTTCCATGTAATAAATGCCCGCCCTTGAATAAAGTGTGCTTTTACTTCACAGCTCAGGACGGGTAATGTCAATGGTATGGCCCATTTCAGTAAAATCTCATCTTAAAGAAAATAACTGTGACATTTCCATGCAATGAAAGCGTTTTATTCATAGTGCCCACGCAATGGCATGGCAGCTTTATCAATGGCTTGAGCGGTTTGCCTCAAAACTATTGCTTTCTCGATAGAGATCTGGAGAGCTCAATGATGGACTGCTCAAAAATCTGTACATGAGAGCTATGGGACCGAGTGCGAGCAAAATCCAGTGAAAAGATGTTAACGAGTGCACTGAGAGGATGCAAAATGAAACTGATGAAAAGGTCTCCATTAATTTGTGCATGTAATTTAATGCAATACTTTAAAACCCTTTTTCAAAAATTGGCTACTTAGGTTTCTACAAATGCTAATTTGCAGGCCATTTAATTTTTTTAATAATAATATATTTATTAAAATTAAAAACA
This sequence comes from Pimephales promelas, assembly GCF_988280905.1. Taxonomy (NCBI): domain Eukaryota; kingdom Metazoa; phylum Chordata; class Actinopteri; order Cypriniformes; family Leuciscidae; genus Pimephales; species Pimephales promelas. The sequence goes on from NC_142790.1 coordinate 6,539,442, forward strand.
AACATGAACTAACATTAACAATGGACAAAATCCCCACTATCTGACCCCCGAAGGCCGCTGTGTAATTCAAACCCAGACAAAGACCCATTGGGTGAAGCATTGAAATCATACTATAATGCATATAAAAAATTAAGAATCGAATTAATCGAATCGCATCGAATTTGGATGTGAATCGCATTGAATTAAATCGTTCTGAATTTGCACAAATCGTTCTTGAATCGAAAACCTATGAATCGTGAATCGAATCGATTCGCTGTCTACCCAAAGATTCACAGCCCTACGGAAAACCTTTCTTGGTTGAGCCAAAACAGACAAACAATTGCTCTGACTTATGCCACAGGGCAGCTCTGTGAACGTAGGCATCCAATGCCCGAACTGGACATAGCAGATTGAGACTGACCTGATCTGGGGTATTGAACGATGGAGGACAGAAGGTCTGCAGCACAATAGGACCCATCACATTAGTAGGGACCTTAGGAATGTATTCCAGCCTAGGGTATAAAAATGCTTTAACCATACCAGGGGAAAATTCCAGACATGAAGGAGCAGCCGACAGAGCTTGAAAATTTCCAATTCTCTTAAAGGTTCAGTGTGTAGTTTTTGGCGGCATCTAGTGGTGAAGTTTGCGAATTGCAAACCGCAAGTCACTCACGGCCTCTCCCTCCATTTGCAAACTCTATTTTGAAGCTACGGTGGCCAACGTAGGATAAAGTCAAAGAGAATAAATTATGTTGTCGTCTGAGTCTGCAGAGAGTAGCAAGTCAAGCAATGAGGTTTTTTAATATTATATTTTATATTAAATTGTATTTACTTAATTATTTAGTAAATCAACATGTCATTGTGATTGTTATTTTTAATTGATCATCATTGTTATAGTGTTTTATTCACTGACCTTACCATAGCTTGTTTCTATGCTAGTTAGTACAAGATAAGAGCTAAGGATAAGAGTATCATCAAAGCAGCTACGTAAGGGGAAATAGTTAACGTTATGATTTCGAAGGCATCACTCGGACAGGATTGTTTATACACGTTTTCAGAGTCAGGAACAACCTGAATACGTACCAGAGGTAACTGGAAGAGGGAGAGGAAGAGAAAGAGGGTGGAGAGGCAGAGGTGTTGTAGGTGCAGTCAGGGAAAGGAGAGGCAGAGGAGGACCTACCCGGATCGATGGCTCAGAGGATGAAGAAAGAGTGTTAGCCCTCCAAAGGAACCGGAGAGCTGTTACTGAGGTTTGTATTTATAAAGTTATTATATTCTGACCTGTCTGCACTTTATAACATCCAAGCACACAGTGATAACATTATTTACATAGTAGCTCTGTGAACATATACCCCTGGTACTGTAACGTTAGTTAGTAGTTGAATGTTTTCATATGTGTAACCTGTCATTTAGTAGGCAACAATGACCTCCCATGTGAGCGTAGAGATGAATAGATTCTCAGGTAAAATGCACTCGGGAGTGGACGGGCGATCGGAACGGTCAAAAGTGCGCGATAAAGAATCAAGGTTTGATGTTTTTAGAACCCCGGCGGTACGAGAGAGTAAAGTCAAAACGTCCGAAAAAAAGAGTCCACCGAGCCTGCCTGGAATTAAGTCTTTTAGCCGTACAAATGTATTACAAATTCTTGTGATCGGTCCAAACGATAAAAGGTACCCCTGACCCTTCTAACCAGTGGCGCCACTCCTTCAATGCTAACTTGACTGCCAACAACTCTCTGTTACCAATGTCATAATTGCTTTCGGCAGGGGACAAATGATGGGAAAAAAACGCACAAGGGTGCATCTTATCGTCTGAAGGAGAGTGCTGGGATAACACTGCACCTACCCCCACCTCTGACGCACCGACCTCCACCACAAACTGACGTGATGAATCAGGGGTTATCAGGATGGGACCTGAAACAAAGCAGCTCTTCAGTTTGGCAAACGCAGATTCTGCTGCGCTTGACCATCTGAACATCGTTCTGGGGGAGGTCAAGGCGGTCAGAGGAGCGGCTAGTCGGCTGAAATTGCAAATAAAACGCCGGTACAAATTGGCGAACCCCAGAAACCTCAGTAGGGCCAGTAGCGGCCGGGAATCTGGACTTGGCCAATTTACCACAGCCTTAATCTTGTCAGGATCCATGCGCATTTCATCCATGCGCGTCATGATGTGACCTAGGAAAGGAACAGACTGTGCATGAAACACGCATTTCTCTGCCCTGACAAAAAGCCCATTCTCTAACAACCTCTGAAGCACTTGTCGGACGTGTTGCACGTGTTCCTGGAGAGACGATGAAAAAAAAAATCAATATAACATCCAGGTAAACATATATGAATTGATTGGCCATGTCTCGCAACACGTCATTGACAAGTGCTTGGAAGACCGCTGGGCTATTGGAAAAACCGAAAAGCATGACCAAATATTCAAAGTGCCCCCTAGGGGTGTTAAATGCGGTCTTCCATTCATTCCCCTCCCTAATGCGGACCAAATGATAAGCATTTCTTACATCCAATTTCGTGAAGATGGATGCTCCTTGCAACCTCTCGAAAGCTGAAGACATCAACGGCAAAGGATAAGTATTTTTTACCATGATGTTGTTCAGCCCCCGGTAATCAATACAAGGTTGCAACGATCCATCCTTCTTCCCCACAAAAAAGAACCCCGCCCCCGCAGGAGAAGAGGAAGGGCAGATGAAACCTGTTGCTAGAGAATCAGAAATGTATTTCTCCATGACCTCTCTCTCTAGGACAGAGAGTGAATATAATTTGCCCTTAGGCAGAGACGTACCTGGCAACAACTCTATAGCACAGTCATAGGGACGATGTGGAGGGAGAGAATCAGCCCGAGACTTACTGAACACCTCCTTCAGATCCCGACACTCCGTGGGCACGTTAGATAAATCCACTGTCTCCTCCTGTAACACACAAACAGAAACAGACGGACAAGCAGAGACAAGACAGGACTTATGACAAAAACTGCTCCAAGCCGCTACGGATTTGAGTTGCCAGTCTATTTTGGGATTGTGACGGGTGAGCCATGGGTGACCAAGAACTATGGGTGGAAGCGGAGTTGAGATGGTTTCTGAGTGATTGCCTGATGTGATGAGGGTGATATCTTCAGTAACCAGAGATATGGTGGGCAGTTTCTGACCGTTGAGGGCGTGCACTGCAATCTGATGGGTGAGTGGTTTGAGGGGAACTTGGTGGTTGAGTGCAAAGTTGTGATCCATGAAGTTACCTTCGGTGCGCGAGTCCAGAAGTGCATGACAATCGTGACAGTGGTTGGACCATCGGAGTCTAACCGGAAGGAGAGTCGATGTCAATGAGGTCTTCTCGGCGGAGATCCCACCCGATAGTAGCCTTATACTTACTACCGGGCTGGGCCTTTTAACGGACAGTTGTAGGCAAAGTGTCCCGCTCCTCCACAGTACAGGCAAAGGCCCTGGGATCTCCGCCTTTCCCTCTCCTCCCGGGAAAGCCGGGCTCGACCTACCTGCATGGGCTCGGGATCGTAGACGGGGCTGACCGAAACTCGATCGAGTAGTCCGACACGGATCATTGTCCTTGACGCAACTCGGCCAGCAATCTGGCCGCTTCTCTGCCTCCTAAGGCACGGTCGAAGACCCGTTTCATTTCGTCGGAGAACACTTGGAATGAGGTGCAGCAGTCTTCTTGGTTCTCCCACACCACCGTTCTCTCAGTCAGCAGCGTTAACACGAAAGCCACTTTAGTTCTTTCCACCCGGAAGGTTCTGGGCTGGAGAGAGAAGTGCATGGAGCATCTAGTTAGAAAAGCTCGACAAAAATTGGGTTCACCTGAGTATGTCTCTGGGGCTGGTAATCGTGGTTCCGACTGGGAGGGGTCCACTGGTGGTATTTGCGGAATCGGCGGTGGGACCGGCGTAGCGGGAATACGCAGCTGTTGGACTTGCTGGGTGAGCCCAGACACCTGCGCCACTAATGCCTGAACAGCATGAGCGGTGTTGTTGATATTTCTCTCTTGATTCTCCATCCGCCGTCTGCTGTTGTTGATGAAATCCTCCAGCGTCTCAGAATTGCCACTCGCTGCTTCCCTTTTCTGGTCAAATCGTTCTGTGACGTATAAACTTCGGAAGCAATTGCAAGTAACAATATTTATTAGAAACTCAGCACACAGTCCACAGACAGGCAGGATTGAAAACTCAGTACACAGTCCACAGACAAGCAGGATTGAAAACTCAGTACACAGTCCACAGACAAGCAGTGTAGCAGCGTAGGGACTCGATGGTCAGATAGATCAGGTGCAGGTGAAGTGAAGTGACGATCAACAAGACGAATCCAGAACATCCACGGGGAACAGACAGGAACAGCAAAGGATACTGGAATGCAGAGGGATCAAACACCAGACACAACAAACAACGATCTGACAATGGAGATTAGAATTGGGTGAGATTAAATAGACCGGGATGATAGACTGCAGCTGGTGATGAGTGATTACTGAATGAACTCTGATGAGCGGCCACGCCCCTCTAATCAGCACACACACACATACAACAACAGAAACACGAGACATGAATGAGACATAGGATTTACCAAGAGCCGATATATATCGATACTCAAAACTATGATCAGCAATGCAGTGAAAAGTAAAGACAATCATATTATAAAAAGAACATCACACACCTGACAAAAAAACTTGAATTTCTGGACCTTTATAAGTAAACAGCCAGCCAAGCGTCCAAAACAACATAAACGTTATAATAGATCAAACAAAATGAACTATTTGTTACATGATTCCCAATTATTTCATGATTTCTAGTTTTGTACAGCCTTTACATTTTATTTCAAAGTTGCAATTAGCCATTAATTTAATTTTACTTTACCTGTGAAGCAGACTTGTTACGTAACGGCGTTAATAAGTCCGCTTTCAATTCCCTACTCGTACTGTGTCGCTAGACGCTGTTATGGGGAAAACTCCTTTTTCTCTTAATTCTGAAGCCTTTTTAATCACGCAGTGAAACGAAAAGAGTTTAGACAATTCTTCCTCTAGCAATGAATGAATGGAATTTTTTCCTCAAGGACACTACAATGCATGCTGTAGTAGGCTATGCGATGCTGTAGTAGATGGTTAGATGGTTATAATTTTCTCTCAAGTATTATTAATCTTGCAACAACGGTAACACTTTATTTAACGACCCGCAAACAAATTAACCCTTCTATTATCTTCATTTGTGTCTACACTCATTATCTTTGGGGTCTCCAGGGACCCCAGACAATAACATTTAATTTTGTAGCAGTATAATATATATATTTTTTTTTTACAAATGTAATTTTACTCTATTTATTAATGTTTTTACTCAACATTTGTGCAGTTTTTTGAGGATTTTGTACATCTTTTACATTTCTATAAATTAATAAATAAATATTTATTTAAAAAGGCTTTTTACAAAAAAAAAAATGGCATTGTATGTAAAATTCACTTTATAAAAGACCCAGATTTCTAATTTTCATTCATGGAGATAACATGGATCATTTAACATGGTTTAAGGTAAGATTTTTGAATTTTTTTTTGGAAAATGCAGTTTTAAAATAAAAAAATATCACTTTAACCACTAGATGGCCATAGACCTCCACTATAAGCTATTTGCTATTTGACTAATCAAACTATATATATATATATATATATATATATATATATTTCACAAGTTTTTCCAGTTGGATTCATATCTAAATATTATAAAATCACAATTATAACAAAAAAAACTTTTTGTCAAAGTTAAGTATTTTTTTATACTGACAAAAGTTTTTCAATAATGTTACATTATGATTAGAATCAAACCTGAACATGATGTTACAAAGAGAAATGTTGGAGTCTTTAGATTTGATCATTTATTTCAATTATCTGTTTTTAATATAATTCTATAATTTTAAATCAACATTTCAGTTACGAACTGTGAAAGAACAAAAATTAACAGAAATGAACAGTTATATTACATATTGAAAAAAAAAAACATAAAAATGCAATGAACTGAAGAGCAATAACAAGTGAGCAAATAAAGCAGTAAAAAATAAAATCGTTGTAATAAATAAATGATTTCCTAAAAAAACCTTATTGGATTTTTTGTGTGTGTGTGTGTGTGTGTGAACAATTAGGAACAATAACTGGTGGTGCACTGGAGGTGTTTACTGTTTACTGGAGGTGTTGCTATTTGAAGTGTGTGTGTGTGTGTGTGTGTGTGTGCGTGTGTGTGTGTGTGTGCGTGTGTGTGTGTGTGTGTGTGTGTGTGTGTGTGTGTGTGTGTGTGTGTGTGTGTGTGTGTGTGTGTGTGTGTGTGTGTGTGTGTGTTTGTGTGTGTGTGTTTATGCATGTGTAACACATTCTGTCCTTTGGGACTTGCCATAGGCAAGAGGGGAGGAGCATGCGCATAAGTGGATGAGGGGCACATGTGTTTAAGGAGAGAGTTAAGAGAAAGAATAAAAAGAGTTTGCATCGTTCATGGAACTTCTGTCTCCCGTTTTTATTATTTTATTAGTTATTTTATTCGTTAAAAGTGTTTAGGCAAACCCAATAGACGCTTTCAACAGTGACAACATAAACAAACGGTACTGCGCATGTGCATTAATCTGGCCCAAACTTAACTTCCGGCAGACTTGCGGAGACAATCCATAACAAGTAAATGGGCTATATGCACGCATAAATTCCGCATTTGACGCAAGGATGCTCGTCCATGTCCGGTTGTGGAGATTAAAGCGGAGGAAAACGGGATTATGGCAGAGTCTTCAAAATTTACTGTTCTCCAGTCTTTGAAATGAAAGTACATACGTTTAAATGTAATTTTATATATTATTTATTTAATATAATTTTAAAAAGAAGCATAAACACAACGAGGGGTGTCTGTTTTATCTGTTTTTGTGACTAACGTTTCTTTAGTATAACCATGGAGTATAAAATTCAATATAAAATATAGCTGCAAGCAGCCATTACCGGGGCCAAGCGCAAGAAGCGGCAACATATGCCAAAATGGCAAGGAGTGGCAGACCAACTGCAGCAAGGAGCAATTAAGGGCATTTTGAGAGAACTTTGGGCAAATGGCTGAGAAAATCACATAAACATTAACTTATAAGATGATTTAATGGGTTATCACTTTCGAACAATAGGTGGCGCAGTTACGAAATAGATGTGATGTGGTCAGAGTGAGGTGACAATGACACATGCAAAGTTTGGTGTCAAAATGTGAAGGCATTGCAGAGATAAAGCCTAAATAGTAATTTTGGCAGCATGCCTAAATTTTGATGCTGTGGTATACAAAAACGGTTTTGTCTATCATCGTGCAATTCATAACTTTTAGTCGGCACGGTCTGGAGATGATACTATTCAATTTTCGTGAAAATCGAACAAACGGTCTAGGAGGAGTTCGAAAAAGAAGGTTTTTCAAAGAAATAAAGATGGCGAACAGGACGTTTGTCTGATTATGGAAAACCTGATATCTATGTTTTCGGCATAACCGAAGGAATCTATTAAGATCAGTTTCATTGCAATAGGCAAATTTATTCAAAAGTTATTAGCGTTCTCAGAAATTAATTATAACTTTTGACCAACAGGTGGCGCTGTCTCAAAATCTTTTGAGTACCTTCAGGGCATGCTGCTTATGGCACACACTGAGTTTTGTAATATTACACCAATGCATTTGTTTAGTATAGCATTTTATTTCACAAAACTCTATTGAAGTCAATGGGAATTTCACGTTTTGTTCTATTATAGCGCCACCAAGAGGCTCAGTCCCACAATTTTTTGTATGTGTCCTCAGAGTGACCCCATACATATGTGTGTCAATTTTGGTGCAAATATCTCAATTCACTTCCGAGTTATAAACATTTATATGAAAAAACACATAAAAAATGACTGACACATGACTTTGTTTGAATTTTACTACCCCTTACTATCAATATTTTCGCATTTGGGCATTAGCGTATAGTTAACAAGCTATGATTCCGTGTTTCTGGCGGTGGTTTCATCTCGATCGGAACAGCGGTTTTGAAGATATCGCCAAGTGTTTTTTTCGCGCTAAATCGCTACGCTACACCAACCGTAACACGAAACCCAGCATGTTTAGTACCGTTGGACTCGGCAACGATTCAGGACCTCAAAAATATGACTCCCGTGAAAATAAGTGTACCACACCCAAAGTTATAAGCGTTTGAATAAAACAATTCACCAATAGGTGGCGCTGTTTCGAAACTTCTCAGGCTCCTTCAGGGCATCGTACTGATGACCCATACCGAGTTTCGTAACAATTCGTTAATGCGTTCAAAAAATACAGCATTTTCGCACATAATTCAAAATGGCCGACAGCCAAAATGGCCGATCTGGGAAAATTGGATATCGGTCGACTCGGCATGACGCCCTGAATCTATCGAGACCAAGTTTTTGATTTTTGGAGAAACCGTTCAGAAGTTATGAGCAAAAATAGCCATTTTTTATATCTCCGGACCACTAGGTGGCGCTGCGCCGAAACGCTGCATGTAGCCTCAGATCATGCTTGTGATGACATGTACCAAGTTTGGTCCGAATAGGATGAAGCGTTGCGGAGATACAGCCTCACGTCTGTTTTCGCAAGCGCTACGTAAAATTAGTTTGCGCGTTTTTCGAAAACGGTTATTCGAATCATCTTGAATTCCATAACTTTTTGTCAGCACTGCCTGGAGATGATCCGGAGCGATTTTGGTGAAAATCGGACAAACCGTCTAGGACGAGTTCGCAAAAGTAGGTTTTTTAGAAAATTCAAAATGGCGGCCGTTTTTTTATGACGGAAAATGACGTCATAGGGTGCGATCGAATCGCCATGAGCTCAGGAACAAGAGGAAAAAATAATTTTGTTGATAGGCCTTACGGTTCAAAAGTTATTAGCATAATAAAAGTGAAACTTTGGACAGTTGGTGGCGCTAGAGGGAATGCGTTAGAGGCACCAAAATTGGTGTATTTAAAGTTGGGACTGTCCTCTATCAGAATGTCAAACCAAAACAACTTTCCCGCAAACCGGTCTATGGGCTGCCATAGACGCCCAGTCGGAAGAAGAATAATAATAATAAATATAGCTGCAAGCAGCCATTACCGGGGCCAAGCGCAAGAAGCGGCAACATATGCCAAAATGGCAAGGAGTGGCAGACCAACTGCAGCAAGGAGCAATTAAGGCCATTTTGAGAGAACTTTGGGCAAATGGCTAAGAAAATCGCATAAACATTAACTTATAATATGATTTAATGGGTTATCACTTTCGAACAATAGGTGGCGCAGTTACAAAATAGATGTGATGTGGTCAGAGTGAGGTGACAATGACACATGCAAAGTTTGGTGTCAAAATGTGAAGGCATTGCAGAGATAAAGCCTAAATAGTCATTTTGGCAGCATGCCTAAACTTTGATGCTGTGGTATACGAAAACGGTTTTGTCTATCATCGTGCAATTCATAACTTTTAGTCGGCACGGTCTGGAGATGATACGATTCAATTTTCGTGAACATCGGACAAACGGTCTAGGAGGAGTTCGAAAAAGAAGGTTTTTCAAAGAAATAAAGATGGCGAACAGGAAGTTTGTCTGATTATGGAAAACCTGATATCTATGTTTTCAGCATAACCCAACGAATCTATTAAGATCAGTTTCATTGCAATAAGCAAATTTATTCAAAAGTTATTAGCGTTCTCAGAAATTAATTATAACTTTTGACCAACAGGTGGCGCTGTCTCAAAATCTTTTGAGTACCTTCAGGGCATGCTGCTTATGGCACACACTGAGTTTTGTAATATTACACCAATGCATTTGTTTAGTATAGCATTTTATTTCACAAAACTCTATTGAAGTCAATGGGAATTTCACGTTTTGTTCTATTATAGCGCCACCAAGAGGCTCAGTCCCACAATTTTTTTTATGTGTCCTCAGAGTGACCCCATACATATGTGTGTCAATTTTGGTGCAAATATCTCAATTCACTTCCGAGTTATAAACATTTATATGAAAAAACACGTAAAAAATGACTGACACATGACTTTGTTTGAATTTTACTACCCCTTACTATCAATATTTTCGCATTTGGGCATTAGCGTATAGTTAACAAGCTATGATTCCGTGTTTCTGGCGGTGGTTTCGTCTCGATCGGAACAGCGGTTTTGAAGATATCGCCAAGTGTTTTTTTCGCGCTAAATCGCTACGCTACACCAACCGTAACACGAAACCCAGCATGTTTAGTATTGTTGGACTCGGCAACGATTCAGAAACTCAAAAAGATGACTCCCGTGAAAATAAGTGTACCACACCCAAAGTTATAAGCGTTTGAAAAAAAAAAATTCACCACTAGGTGGCGCTGTTTCGAAACTTCTCAGGCTTCTTCAGGGCATCGTACTGATGACCCATACCGAGTTTCGTAACAATTCGTTCATGCGTTCAAAAAATACAGCATTTTAGCACATAATTCAAAATGGCCGACCGCAAAAATGGCCGTTCTGGGAAAATTGGATATCGGCTGACTCGGCATGACGCCCTGAATCTAACGAGACCAAATTTATGATTTTTGGACAAACCGTTCAGAAGTTACGAGCAAAAATAGCCATTTTTCATATCTCCGGACCACTAGGTGGCGCTGCGCCGAAACGCAGCACGTAGCCTCAGGTCATGCTTGTGATAACACGTATCAAGTTTGGTGTGAAAACGAGTAAGCGTTGCGGAGATACAACCTCACGTCTGTTTTCGCAAGCGCTACGTAAATTTTGTTTACTCGTTTATCGAAAACGGTTATTCGAATCATCTTGAATTCCATAACTTTTTGTCAGCACTGCCTGGAGATGATCCGGTGCGATTTTGGTGAAAATCGGACAAACCGTCTAGGACGAGTTCGCAAAAGTAGGTTTTTTGGAAAATTCAAAATGGCGGTCGTTTTTTTATGACGGAAAATGACGTCATATGGTGCGATCGAATCGGCATGAGCTCAGGAACAAGAGGAAAAAAGAATTTTGTTGATAGGCCTTACGGTTCAAAAGTTATTAGCATAATAAAAGTGCAACTTTGGACAGTTGGTGGCGCTAGAGGGAATGAGTTAGAGACACCAAAATTGGTGTATTTAAAGTTGGGACTGTCCTCTATCAGAATGTCAAACCAAAACAACTTTCCCGCAAACCGGTCTATGGGCTGTCATAGACGCCCAGTCGGAAGAAGAATAATAATAATAATAAATATAGCTGCAAGCAGCCATTACCGGGGCCAAGCGCAAGAAGCGGCAACATATGCCAAAAAGGCAAGGAGTGGCAGACCAACTGCAGCAAGGAGCAATTAAGGGCATTTTGAGAGAACTTTGGGCAAATGGCTAAGAAAATCACATAAACATTAACTTATAAGATGATTTAATGGGTTATCACTTTCGAACAATAGGTGGCGCAGTTACGAAATAGATGTGATGTGGTCAGAGTGAGGTGAAAATGACACATGCAAAGTTTGGTGTCAAAATGTGAAGGCATTGCAGAGATAAAGCCTAAATAGTAATTTTGGCAGCATGCCTGAACTTTGATGCTGTGGTATACGAAAACGGTTTTGTCTATCATCGTGCAATTCATAACTTTTAGTCGGCACCGTCTGGAGATGATACGATTCAATTTTCGTGAAAATCGCACAAACGGTCTAGGAGGAGTTCGAAAAAGAAGGTTTTTCAAAGAAATAAAGACGGCGGACAGGAAGTTTGGCTGATTATGGCAAACCTGATATCTATGTTTTCAGCATAACCCAAGGAATCTATTAAGATCAGTTTCATTGCAATAGGCAAATTTATTCAAAAGTTATTAGTGTTCTCAGAAATTATTTATAACTTTTGACCAACAGGTGGCGCTGTCTCAAAATCTTTTGAGTACCTTCAGGGCATGCTGCTTATGGCACACACTGAGTTTCGTAATGTTATACCAAAGCATTTATTTAGTATAGCATTGTATTTCACAAAACTGTATTGAAGTCAATGGGAATTTCACGTTTTGTTCTATTATAGCGCCACCAAGAGGCTCAGTCCCACAATTTTTTGTGTGTGTCCTCAGAGTGAACCCATACATATGTGTGTCGATTTTGGTGAAAATATCTCAATTCGCTTCCGAGTTATAAACATTTATATGAAAAAACACGTAAAAAATGACTGACACATGACTTTGTTTGAATTTTACTACCCCTTACTATCAATATTTTCGCATTTGGGCATTAGCGTTTAGTTAACAAGCTATGATTCCGTGTTTCTGACGGTGGTTTCGTCTCGATCGGAGCAGCGGTTTCAAAGATATCGCCACGTGTTTTTTTCGCGCTAAATCGCTATGCTACGCCATCCGTGAGACGAAACCCGACATATTTGGTATCGTTGGACTCGGCAACAATTCAGGACCTCAGAAAGATGACTCCCATGAAAATAAGTGTACCACACCCAAAGTTATAAGCGTTTGAAGAAAAAAATTCACCACTAGGTGGCGCTGTTTCGAAACTTCTCAGGCTCCTTCAGGGCATCGTACTGATGACCCATACCGAGTTTCGTAACAATTCGTTCATGCGTTCAAAAACTACAGCATTTTAGCACATAATTCAAAATGGCCGACAGCCAAAATGGCCGATCTGGGAAAATTGGATATCAGTCGACTCGGCATGATGCCCTGAATCTAACAAGATGAAGTTTATGATTTTTGGACAAACCGTTCAGAAGTTACGAGCAAAAATAGCCATTTTTCATATCTCCGGACCACTAGGCGGCGCTGCGCCGAAACGCTGCATGTAGCCTCAGGTCATGCTTGTGATTACATGTACCAAGTTTGGTCTGAATAGGATGAAGCGTTGCGGAGATACAGCCTTACGTCTGTTTTCGCAAGCGTTACGTAAAATTAGTTTGTGCGTTTATCAAAAACCGTTAGGCGAATCATCTTGAATTCCATAACTTTTTGTCAGCACTGCCTGGAGATGATCCGGTGCGATTTTGGTGAAAATCGGACAAACCGTCTAGGACGAGTTCGCAAAAGTACGTTTTTTAGAAAATTCAAAATGGCGGCCATGTTTTTATGACGGAAAATGACGTCATAGGGTGCGATCGAATCGGCATGAGCTCAGGAACAAGAGGAAAAAAGAATTTTGTTGATAGGCCTTACGGTTCAAAAGTTATTAGCATAATAAAAGTGAAACTTTGGACAGTTGGTGGCGCTAAAGGGAATGAGTTAGAGACACCAAAATTGGTGTATTTAAAGTTGGGACTGTCCTCTATCAGAATGTCAAACCAAAACAACTTTCCCGCAAACCGGTCTATGGGCTGCCATAGACGCCCAGTCGGAAGAAGAATAATAATAATAATAATAATAATAAGAACCGGAACAGATACAATAGGTGCCTCCGCACCTTCGGTGCTTGGCCCCTAATAATAATAAGAACCGGCACAGATACAATAGGTGCCTCCGCACCTTCGGTGCTTGGCCCCTAATAATAGGAACCGGCACAGATACAATAGGTGCCTCCGCACCTTCGGTGCTTGGCCCCTAATTCTCGGTATTGCATTGGACTCTATGATCGGCGGAAGTTATCGAGCATCCCTAATGCTTCACCGGAAATACCACCGTGCATAGAGCCCATAACCTAGCTGGTATTTCTTGCCAGTCAAAGAAAATAAATGTTACCGGCCAAACTGAAATGTGACGCTACGAGACCCGTTGAACAAAAATTGGAGACAAGATGTTTTTCTACCAACGTGTCTGATTTACCGCAGTGTTAAAAAAAACTGTGGCGAGCGCGACAGCGGGGTTTGATAAGGTTAACATAGCTCTCCTAATTAGCTAGGCTACTTACATGCTTGCTAACCTTTTTTTAAGGTGGGTCTCCACGTTGACAGCATGTTGGATGGATCTGTGCAGCGCTGTTTATGATAACGAATCGGTTACCTAACGTAACCTCGGTTCTCTCTCAACCATTCAATACACAGACTGGTCCGCTGTCAATGTGTTTGCGAGAGAGAGAGAGGGAGAGAGAGAGAGAGAGAGTGAGAGCGTGTGAATATGCGCTGCATGCAACTCTGCAGTCAATTACAACTTTTCCCATCTTAAATTGTTAAAAACACGGAAATCAATATGTGGCGGTCAGCGCTGACAATATGGTGGGCTGCCTCTAATAAATGTATGGGAAACACTGTACCGGTTATCACTCAGATAAACATTGTATTGCTATGGTAATACTGCCGTCTCCCTCTTCTCCGGACGACAGACGTTGCCTAGCAACACGCCCCCTTTCCTCGGATTTCTCCTCTCGGACGTCGGACAACCGTGTGGACACCGAGCAAGAATTCCGTTTCGGAATTCAAAATGGCTGCGCCCTGTGACTTGTAAGAATGAATTGTATTCATTGTTTTTGAACCGATTTGGTATTTTATACCCAACGAACAATTTGACGTCACGTCCACGTTTCAAGCGTTCTATTATGTTTTGCTTGTCCGAGTCGGAGAAAGCTGTTGTAATGGTGAATAGCCTTACGTGAATAGCCTATGAAGTAGGCTGTGAAGTTCATTCCCCCACTGGTTATTTTGAAAATTAAAGGAACAAAATGTTGGTCTATTGTCACAATATTAACAAATTGTTGTTAACTACAGCTGCGTCCCCCCATACGTGCGCATCTGAAGCGCTCGGACCGGTCCACAGAGAATTGTTCTTTCTTGTCGCCAACTGCCGATGACGAGCGGAGTAACGTTACCTTGCACTAGACTTTTTATATTCAGCTGGTTTTAAATATTCAAATAGGGTTGAAAACCTGAATAAATATATTCACCATGGCCCATTTCAGTACACAATAAAAAGTTTCGGATCTCCGAGACGGATGAATAATAGAACGCACCATGAGTCTGACCGGTCTAGCCTGCGGAGGATTGTTGTTCTTGTCGCCTAGCAAATGTGACTGACAGCTGACGACGACGAGCGGGAGTCAGGACGTTTGCACTGGACTTTTTATATCCATCTGCTTTAAAATATTCAAATAGGATTGACAGCCTGTATATCCCAGATAGCAAACTGACATTGAATCAACGTGGAAATATGACATCGAAACAACGTTGATCTGACATTGTTTTGCTCATCGAATTAACGTTGAACCAACGTCAGATGCGTCATTCTTTCAAAACTAACGGAAAATCAACTTGAAATCAATGCGTTGTTTCAACGTTATGAAAGCAAACCAATTTTCGATTTCATTTAGCTTTGAAGAATGCCGCGTCTGACGTTGGTTCAACGTTAATTCGATGAGCAAATCAACGTTGTTTCAATGTCATGAGAGACGTCGTTTCCACGTTGATTCAATGTCAGTTTGCTGTCTGGGATATACATATATATATATATATATATATATACATATTCATCATGATCCATTTCAGTAGACAATAAAAAGAATACCCTACAAAATCGCCTACAAAATCGCATCAAGGTATTATATATATAATATATATTTATATATAAGATATATATACGTAAAATCCCAGATAGCAAACTGACATTGAATCAACGTGGAAATATGACATTGAAACAACGTTGATCTGACATTGTTTTGCTCATCGAATTAACGTTGAACCAACGTCAGACGCGTCATTCTTTCAAAACTAATGGAAAATCAACATGAAATCAACGCGTTGTTTCAACGTTATGAAAGCAAACCAATTTTCGATTTTCATTTAGCTTTGAAGAATGCCGCGTCTGACATTGGTTCAACGTTAATTCGATGAGCAAAATCAACGTTGTTTCAAATGTCATGAGAGACGTCGTTTCCACGTTGATTCAATGTCAGTTTGCTATCTGGGATAGCCTATAAAACAAAACAAAAATGACAATAGCCAATTCTGTCTCAATAGCTGTTTACTCAATTTTATTAAATGAATGATCAGGGTGGTAGCTGTAGCCTACTCTCACACTGTTGCTTGGTGGCGCGCCTGGAGCAGCTGGTTGCGCAATTAGAAATCCCTTCGAAGGACGCAGCCTTCACATTGGGACACAGCTATGATGCTCTTATTGGTTTATTTCCGTTACGCCCAAACCACACCTATGAATAATGAAGCAACTCCAGACCAACCCCTTTTAGATTTGCGCCAGGCGCAAGAGGCATTTATCCTGCCGGGAAAATAGCAACAGCGCCGGGATCCGCCCACAAAGTTACTTGCGCTTTGACACTTGCGTTTTAGATCGTTAAACTAGGGCCCATTATGTCTTTTTTGTAATGTGTTTTTTTCTTTTCTGACCTGTAGTTTGTCGCCCAGTTGTCAGCAGTTCCTGAACACGGTGTGGTTTGGCGAGATGGCAAGCTATCGCTGCAAGCACACGGGCTTAAAGATCCTGTATGTTTTGAGTGTTGCTTTGCTGTGGCCGCTGCTGTCCGTCTGCTACCTTCTGGGACCTCGTTCTCGTGTGGGCCAGGTCATCCACACACCTTTCATTCATCAAGTTCATCATTCACAGTGCATCTTACTTCACTTTCCTACTGCTTCTAAACCTGTATTCACTGGTCTACAATGAGGATACGAAGAACTTAATGGGTCCCCCTTTGGCGTTGATAGACTACCTTCTCATTCTCTGGATCATAGGTGAGGATGGGCGGCATTTGTGTGCATACATGAACACTTATTTATTATTTTCGTGGCATTGGCTTTCTATCCAACAAACAAGAATGTTTTGCTGTGATCGTTGTTTCAGCAGGAAGAAAAAGATCAAGTATTATAACAAATCATAAAGTGCCATGAATTCATCCCTAAGGCCTTGGGGTCCTCTTCTGAGTCTTCACTTTGGTAATGTAATGCATAGACTGTAGAGCAGAACAAAACGCTGTACAAAAGAGTAATTTGTTACATTGTGATTTAAAAAAAAATCAAATAAATGTAAGGGTGTTCACACAGTTTTGACGTCCCCCTCCCCCATTTCTGAATCTTTAAATACATGTTAAGAGGTTTATGTTGTGGATTCAGTCTACATTCTCAAATTCAACTAAACATTCAATGAAGTCTCAATGTCAAAATTCTTTTAAATATACCTTTGTGAAGATTATATTTATGAAGCCAAATAATTTATTACAATGGACCCACACCACGAGCCTTAGACTTATACGCAGTATATACATTCAGTTCGTCCATCTGTTCTTCATCATTTTACAGCACCATTAGTATGACAGATAAATTGCATAGATAATGTTCCTTTATGCGGAAGTGAGAAACAAAGCTAGTGGTTCGAATCTCTTTAGAGCGCATTACCATGATACACTGGGTAATTTGTTGCTAATGGCACTTGTTTAAGTTTTTGTCTTATTTTCTTTTATTAAGTATTTATGGCCTCGAATGGCTGTGAATTTAAAATTTGTATGGTTTATTGTGCACCCTGACTAAAAGAATGTCGTATCATCAAGTTGAAGTAAATTTAGACATGAAGATCACTAGATGGAGGAAGATGAAGTCTTTACACTTCAGCTCTAAAGGAATAGTTCACCCAGAAATGAAAAGTCTGTCATCATTAATACTCATGCTCAAGTTGTTCCAAACCTGTAAGGATTTCATTCTTCTGCTGAACACAAAATAAGATATATTGAAGAATGTTGGTAACCAAACAGCTGATGGGAACCCATTGACTTCCGTAAATTAGAAGTAACATGTACTAATCACCTGACAAATGAACAGAAATTCTATGAAGGAAATCATATTCAGCCCATTAGAGCTGATTCAGCCATCTTCCTTTTATTCAATTGCAAATCAACTTGACCCGTTTCCAAACCACAGACCCTCCAATATACTTTCATACATCAAAATGCCAACAGACTATCATGTTTAACTTGACTGCATGTTCAACATGATTATCATATTTCTTTTTTGTGATTTATGCATTTTCGTGTCAACAACCCATTCAAAGTCATTTGACTGAAAATTCCACATCATTTACTCACGCACATTCTGTTCCAAACCTGCATGACCGTCTTTCGTCTGCAAAACATGTCTTTTGTCCATACAATGAGTGCATAAAATTTAGACGTTTAGATGGCAACATTCTTCCCAATAATCGGTCAAAATAAACAAAATATTTTTGGTATACTTTAATGTGGTAAGTTGCGACAAGTAATGGTAAACACCATGTCACATTATAAGTTTTAAAGTCAGCATGAAATCAAAATGGACTATTCTTATTTATTATAAATGATTTATAATATTTACATCAGTTTTTTTAAGTCATGTACTTTTAATCTTAATCTTTAATCAAAATAATAACTTTCTTTATTCTTTATTTGTCTCTTGCTTCGACATTTCTTTCTAATGATGCGTTTACTGGTGTCTTTGGCTCACACGAGTCCCACCCAACATGTTTTTCTTTTTCCGAGAAGCCGTTTCATTTTGCTAAACGTCACAATGTCTTTGTTGTCTTTGTTTGTCAAACAACGTGTTTGTTGTACAATACATCTATAGATATTCAACAAACCATCTATAACCCATAAGAAGCATTTAAAACCATATTTGCAAGTATCAATAGCGGTCCCTGAATGTATCTTTTCATTTTCTTTATGGCAATCTACATATCTATAGCTACTCAGCTGCATTGCTACAGCACATTTGTAGATTTTCAGTAGCTTCTCTGTATCTTTGCATTTTCATTATGGTAATCTTCATAATTTCTATAGCTACTCATCTGCATTGCTAATGCTACCACACATTTGTAGATTTTCAGTAGCATCTCTGTTTGCATTTTCATTACAGTAATCTACATATTATGCATAGTTGCTCATCTGCATTGCTACAGCACATTTGTAGATTTTCAGTAGCATCTCTGTATGTATCTTTTCATTTCTGGAATTCTATATGACACATACAGCAAATATTTAGGAGTGTATATTCACAACATCTCTAATGTATCCGTAACCTTTTCACAACACATGTGATGTCATTCAAGTAACTATCCATAGATGTTCCTGTCACAGGTCTTTGAAGGAGGTGGGAGAGGTGTGGTGGGAGAGGTGAACAGTCCAGACAATAGGCAAGGATGACACAGACAAAAGTTGAAGCTAGCCGAGCTGCCGTTGATAACTGCACAAGATGTCTGTATAGGCTGGAGAGTAGCAATGGCAGAGTAGAATGAAACCTGAGAATACCACCAGTAGCCACACAGGAAACAACAGCAAGGCACACAGGGATCTCAGGCTTAGAACCAGGCTTCCTCCAAAGCTGAGAGTGTTAGCTGCCAGGGACACTCTGCCAGCAGGACTGGAGACAGAAGATAAGACAGACAGGATGGCAGAACTAAAGCACAAAATACTTACACAAATAAATCACTGTAGAAACTAGAAACAAGAAACACTATGTAGCACAGAAGCACACAATAGCACAACATCTAACAAACTGGAAAGAGCACACATATAAAGGGAGCTTAGGACAAGAGGAACAGGTGTACACACTCAGGTAAACGAGGACTCAAACAAGGGAGCAGTGAACATTAGGAACAGGTGACACTCAGGGAAACGAGGGCCGTTTCTCAAAAGCAAGAATGCAAAGAACATACTTGTGTTCTTGGGAAGAAAGCTCTTGCTAGTTGTTCTTGGAAGAACGAACTCACGAGGTGACGAGCACACAGAATGCTGCTGACAGTTTGAGACGATGTGTTCTTGCTGGCATTGCGCAATAGTAACCAGTGTTGGGAGTAACGCATTACAAAAGTAATACATTACAGTAACATATTACTTTTTGCTGTAACGCAGTAGTGTAAGGCATTACTATTCAATTTTCAGTAATATTTTACTCGTTACATGTTCAGTCAGGCTTGTATTACAGTTGTATTACAGTGTATTGTCTGCTTTTACTTCTTAAAGGCAACAGACTATGTGAAAGTTTTAAAGCAGTCTTTTAGTGCCAGTTCAGAGCGGTCGCGTCTGTAACATTGTTTTTTCCTCATAAATGCGAACACGAAAACTAAAATAAAATGAATATTTTAAGTTCTATGGAGACCGGAGAGCCAACCCTTCCTCATCCGATTTGCGCAGTGTAATTAACAGAATTACAAAAAATCGATTTTGCCTCCTATTTTTTTTGTCCCGCATGAATGTGTGTCTTTTCCCAAATATTACAAATAAAACATAGACTGATATTTGTCTAATCTCTGGAGTCCTTTAAGGAAGTAGCCTATATACGTTTCAATACATGAATTTTCTGAGAATTTTTATTTCAAGTTTTGACTGCAAATGTCATCATGTCCATAATGCTGGACTTCCCCAATTTTAAATAATTTATCCTCAACTAGTTTTGTGGTGTAGGTCTACGTATTTTATAATGTTAACTTCAAATAATACTAATAGCCTAATTTAAAGACAAGGCAGCATTGGATCTGGACGGTAAGGAGAATAACGCTGGAGTTGGAAGAGGTGTGTCGCGATTCTGTAGGTTCATGGATGTGGCGAATCGCGATTTCGGTTTCATATTGCATATCGTTACAGCCCCAAAGTTAAGTTCTACTTAGTTATTTTGGTGAAAGTAACTCAAAAGTAATACATGAGTAATGTAACGCATTACAATTCTGGGACAGTAATATTGTAAGGTAATGAATTACTTTTAAATAACAGTAACAAGTAATACCTAATGTATTACAGTTTGGAAGTAACTTGCACAACACTGATAGTAACGTTACCCGCCCACAGACGCCGTCTGCGGTGCCCAAACAACGAGAATTATTGACGATATAAGCCAGGCTTTATCGCCCAAGCCTAAGGGATTACTCTACATACACAATGTAATGTATATTCATAACAATAAAGCAACACCTGTCTCATTTTAATTCTGCTTCTGTTGTTTGTTTGTGTACATCACTAGCCAACGGCGGGAAAAAACGCCGGTAATATTCAGGTAACTTAAAATTGACCTGCCTCTCTCTGCTTCCCGCTCCTTCCGCGAATGCCGAAATCAATTATGGGATATTTCTGCGTCAAGTTCACACAAGTTACCAACCGATGCATCCTCGGTAAAATGGGAGTATCAAGAACACATCCGGGATTTTTAACCGTTCTTGCCGAAATGCAAACTTGTGTATTGGGACAGTACTTCCCAGATAGCAAACTGACATTGAATCAACGTGGAAACGACGTCTCTCATGACATTGAAACAACGTTGATTTTGCTCATCGAATTAACGTTGAACCAACGTCAGACGCGGCATTCTTCAAAGCTAAATGAAAATCGAAAAATGGTTTGCTTTCATAACGTTGAAACAACGCGTTGATTTCAAGTTGATTTTCCGTTAGTTTTGAAAGAATGACGCGTCTGACGTTGGTTCAACATTAATTCGATGAGCAAAACAATGTCAGATCAACGTTGTTTCGATGTCATATTTCCACGTTGATTCAATGTCAGTTTGCTATCTGGGTTGGGCCGCGACTGATGACGTTTTACAAGTCCACAAGAACACAAGTACAGACAAGAAGGCATATTGAGAAATATCGAGGACTCAACTAGACAAGAGGGCGTGGCACAGGGAAACAAGGAGGCAGGAACAAAGGAGCACATGGCAAACACAAACAAAACCACAAGTTCAAGCACAACACACACATGGAGACAAGAAACAAAGACAACATAGACAAAGCTGCCAGGGCAGAACCCTGACAGTTCCTTGTGACTATCCAAATAAAGTGAAACACGCGTGAAGCTTAGTTGACTGTTTATGGCTTATGTACTTCACATTAATAAATTATCAAGTCATCAACAAAATCAGTGCATTTACAAACTTTGCCATGTTATAAAATAAATATATACAAAACAAGTTCAGTGCATTCACAAACTGGTTCAATAGGGAGAATACCAGGTAAAAACAATCAGCGCATTAACATCTTTTCTGGCTGTAACTAAAAAAAAAAAAAGCATCAGAGGTCAACATTTTAATGAAATGAAATCCCATCATTTGATATTGCAAAAAAAATGATATTGCATCATTTACCAAATTTTACACATCTTATACAGCAAAGAGAGACTCTTTTACAAATAACTGTCAGAAATCTGCCCCAAATTGAACAACAAAAAACAATTACAGAGCCTAATGCTGAACATTATGTCATGGTTGTAACACAACCCTGCTGCGTGATCTCATGAGAATACGTATTTGTACGTTCTATATGTATATAATTACGTTTTATATGCGCAGAAACGTATAATACTGACATATTTACAGTACTAAAACGTAAAACATTTAAGTATTGACAGCACAAAAACGTAATTTATTTACGAATGAACAAATCCACTGACGTACACATTTGTACGTGTCACAATTTATGCATATTAAAATCGTAGCATTATGTTTTGACTATTGCATTCAACTGTCTTATTAAATAAGTTTTCAGTCAGATTTATTGATATAATACTCATAAATATTAACATTTTGCTCGTTTCACATGCATGGTGTTAAAAAATAGAATATAAAACCTTAAAAATACATTCTTTAAGGTTACTCGTTTAACCATTTTGTGATATAGGGGAGAGCGGGGGAAAACGCTTTTTGGTTTTGGCTCAATTAATTAAAAAATAATTAGGTTAGATTAATACTTTTTTTTACACAAGCAACATACACATCTCTGCTTGCTACAAATGAAGTTTTTTTCTAGGACCTACCATTTTCGTACAGTTGGACTGAAAGTGACAGAAGTGCAAATGTTACAACTTACCCCATATGCGGGGTTAATTGTAACAGACAGAGGGGTTAGTTGTAACACTTGTGTGTAACACACATAATTCAGTACAATTTAATTTGTATAGTTTGATATTGTTTGTGCATCTGTATAGACAGATATCCATATACATATCCCTCATCCAATCATCCTTCTATTATGGATCAATATCATGGATAGAGACAGAAAAAGGGCTGCATTTTGCAATAAATAATAATAAATAAAATTATAAATATTGTAATTTCAATTAAATTAGATTTGAATTAGATTAGATTAGAATCCATTGCCTACGTTGTTTGCAAGAAACAACTCCTAATTCATCCTTCAATCCAGTCGTGATCTTCGTCTCCATTCTCAGCAGCGACCGTACATGTCAAATCCCGCGCTGGTGATGAATGGGCTTTATGCACAGCTGCACTACTTCCTGAACTTCAGCCAGCTCCTTAGGCGTTTCTCAATGTCAAGGAAGGATCCTCGGAAGCCGGAATTTCGAGGTTGCTACGTCATCGACGTCCGTCGAAGGACTGTTCCAATGTCGAGGATCCTCAGAATTTCAACCAAGGACTGAGTCCTTCGTTCGGAAAATATCCCATACACAGGAAAGGATGCATATGTGTAGCCTTCGCGCTCTTAAATCACCCACAATCCTATGCGCAGCTTTGCTATCTTGTTCAAAAAATAAAAAAATGTCGACCGTTAACGGAGTCGGAGTGATAACGGCAATATGCTTTCAAATGTAAGCAAGTATAATTTCAGTTTAGCCATTTATTTAATGTTTGTTAAACTAAACATATCGGCTCAAATTTGCTGAGGGGATTTAAAGCTGTTCCCTTTTACTGGTGATTAACTTTTTAATTTTTACTTCATATAACGTTATAGCCTTTTTTGTTGGTCACATATTTTACCATTGCATGTGTTTTAACAGCTAGATCATGTTGCTATGGACGTAGTGTTCTGTTCACTCCGGTAATATAATCGTTTTTGAATTAATAAACTCCTTTTTAAATAAATATTTTGTGTCAAATTATTGATTTATTTGGTAGGTAGCCGTTTGGTACGTACAACCCCTTCAGGCTGATTCAATCAAGACCCCTCTGCTTTAGAGTTTGCGGGGTTGTATTCACTATAACAACCGCCTGGTTATACATTATCCCTTATACTTTATTTATTTATTTATTTCTATGAGGACTGACGAGACAAAATAAGGACTGTCAACAAACAGTGCAGTACACCAGCACTATGATTTTTGCAGCGCCGAAGCGGACCTTTCACTGATGTAATGACGCAATGACGTGCACTTGCTAGCCTGTTCCATTTACGTGTTCTCCGAATGCTAAAGAGGACCCTTGTCTAGCCTCTGAAGGAAATGACTTGGAAGGACCCGTCCTGCCAAGGAAGTATCCTTGACATTGAGAAACACCTCTTGTTACCTGTCTTCCATTATTGGACAAATTGATTAATTCAGGTGTGGCTGACCTCAGTAGTCATGGCAACAATAATCAGACACACCTGAATTAATCAAGTTTCCCCAATAATGGCAGACAGGAAACAAGGAGCTGGCTAAAGTTCAGGAAGTAGTGCAGCTGTGCATAAAGCCAATTCAAATTCAAAAATTGCGCCCTTGAGAAGCTTTATGTCATGTTTTACGGCAGTGATATCAAACGTTCTTTGGCTCCCTGCTTCGTCACAGATTGGGACATGAAGGACTTGGTGACGGTCGGTTAGTTCATTTGAAATGGAACGAAGCTGCGAACCGAAGCCGGTGTTCTGTCGATTTTTGCTGCCTTGTCGAAAAATGATATCGTAGCGCGAATTGATCACAGAATGCCGATTAAAGTCGTATGAAATACAATTATAATACAATTCTAAGTTATGAGTAGCGACTATATACAGTAGACTACTGTTTTTATTTTTAAAACGGTGTGAAAAGTAAAAATTATCATAAAAACATTCATCTTTGACTTGTCAAAGTACACCTTTCCTCATAGTAGCTGAAACTTCAGTTATTCTTTTTCAGCTGGCTGACCGTACAAATATTCATTTGGTAATAAGCATTTTTTAAAGGGAAATTACGCATTATAACAGGAAAATGTACCTTTTGTAAAAAAAAAAAAAAAAAAAATGTGAGTCTGCACAAGCGCATAGACGGGCAGCATAGAACACCTGATTATTAATTTAAATTCTGCTCTGTACTACATACAAAACTATTACAATACTGCCAGAGAGGACTGCGACTGCAACGCATCTTAATGTGAACGGCTTTTGTTATCAGTTTTGATATTTTCGCAATAAATAAATTATTGTGATTATACTTGTCTGTTAGTTATGTTTTTCTTCATAATTGTAGTTTACGTAGTTTTAAGGAATTGTTATGGGTAGGTTTAGGGGTAGGTAGGAGTAGGATTGGTGGCTCAAAATATCTTTTAATGCTATATTGTTAATAAAATTTCCATTCCCCAACACATCTGTCCATTACGTTTTATACTTTTTTATATTCTGTATAAAAGGGGTATGTTTACGTTTGGGATTGGGTTACGGGATCTTACATTTATCTATAAAATGGTAAAAAGGGAAATTATACAGATATCTTTGTGATATAGAATATACGTAAATAGTTAACGTTACTGTAAAAACGTAATAATGTTACGTTTAAGCTATAAACTGTCAACTAAACTTCACGTGTGTTTCACTTTATTTGGATAGTCACAAGGAACATCTATGCCCTACAAAGGCAAAGACCTTAACTCGCCAGAGTGTGAAACTGAGAAAAATGAGTTTAAAGTTTTTTTTTTGTTGTCCAGCCAATTATATGATAGGTAGGACACTGAAAATTTGCCAAGTAGTTGTCATAATGAATATATTTATTTATCTACATAAAAAACCTTTGCACCTTTGCAAAACCTGCACTCCCTTGACCAGGGGTGCCCAATCCTGCTCCTGGCGATCGACTGTCCTGCACAGTTCATCTCCAACCCTAATCAAACACACCTGAATGTGATCCTAAAGACCTTAATTGGCTACTTCAGGTGTGTTTGATTAGGGTTTGAGATGAACTCTGCAGGACAGTCGATCGCCAGGAGCAGGATTGGGCACCCCTGCCCTTGACCTTTATTCGGAAGTTAATCTATTCTGCCTTTGCATTATCTGCAAAACAATAATGGGTCATACAAAGGCAAAATACCTTAACTTCTAATTTATTGACCATTTTGACTTTTATCACTCTATACAAACATTTCTGTGATAACAATGAAAGCATTAAAATAACATTTAGTCAGTTCTGTCTACAGTAGTAAGGATTCATTTTATATCAATAGAATATTAAAAAAAAGAGAAGGCTATTATCTGTATTGGAGCATTTTAAAACTTTAATTTTAATATTAACTTTAGTTTTAATACATTTTTTTCTGGACAGAATGTACATTTATTTAGTACATAGGACATATAAAACATAAATAAGACAGTGTTATTTTTAGTCAAATGTAATACTGGTGCAATTTGTACATTAAATGTTAGTGTAGCGGCTGTAGACCAGGCAAAATTATATTTGCAGCCGCGAGATACTAAACACTGGGAGAATGAATGCACTGCGACGCGCAGAAACAGTTTCACACAGCGATCCACTCATTTATTGCTTCTTGCACATAAAATACAACTGGTAGCCAGTTACCAATTCATAAGTGCAGTGTGAGTGCATAAAGTGCGGTCAACAGAAAGTGTTCGCTCCCAGGCTCACTCCCTCTCTGTCAAAGCCCCAATACTCAGGTGCACAGGTGTAGCAAACAAATACGTGCAAGAAACACATCACTTCCGCCCAAGCCCCGGTAGACACGCCCACCACCTACAATCTGAGTGCAGTAAAAATAATTAATGAGACCATAAAACCATAGGAGACTTACAGTTGGTGTAACGGATGTAATAAAAGATGTTACCAGATAATTCATGGAAAATGCCACCCCCCCCCGTTTTCATTTTTTGAATAAGAACACTAACAATTAAGAATCAGTTCGCCGCCACACCAGCGGAGGGCGCTTGAGCGCTCCTGTGAAGTAGACTATTGAGACTAGATTTGTCCCGGGTGCAATCTCAGAAGTAAAGCTGACGCGCCAAGGGAAAGACGCTAATCCTGTCTGTCTCTTTACTATTTCACAGGTAAATAAAATACACTTTAGACGTAGTTCTAACTGTTCATGAGATAATGAGAAGGTTTAAGGAAGTAACTGTGAAGCGTTTTAAGTAACTTTTTCGTGTTTTAATGTGTTTATATAGATTTGATTAACGCAACGTTTATAGATATAAACAGATTAATCAGTTAGTAAATTACATTTAAAAGTGTTTCACGACAGATGACATTGGTGTAATGTTTAATTGCATTTGTAATGCAAGGGTATTTGTTATATTTTTGTTTAAAATTATTAAATTGAATATATGTGACGCAGCTATAATTTAAACGCCATTTTGAGTGCTTTACGAGTACACGTGTCATGTAAATGTGTGACACGAGGTAATGAGAGTGAAATGGAGTATAGAACATGGCGTTCGAGTTTCAGATGTATTATTGATTTATGTATTTTTCATACTGGGTACACTTAAGCTTTACACATTGGGGTGTGAGAATATTTGGCTTATGTGTAAAAGTGAGATTTATGTGAATTTTTCATGTTTCATTTTTGTATTTGTTCTTCTATGCATATAGTATGTAAGATATAAAAATATATTACTTTGTGGTTATGGATCACAGGAGCGTATTCAGGTACTGAAAGTATGTATGAGTCATTACATATCAGCTATGTGCAGATAAAGTTATTTTTCTGAATGTAATTCAAGAAATGTTTACAGTTGTTACTATTGTGCAATCTCAGAAGTAAAGCTGACGCGCCAAGGGAAAGACGCTAATCCTGTCTGTCTCTTTACTATTTCACAGTTCACAGGTGCACAGTGTTTCACTGCCTGTGTACCCTTGCTGCCAGCCCAGATTTCCCCTAGGTCTGAGGCCGGTAACAATTGGGGGCTCGTCCGGGATTGACTGCACATCTCGTCGGGGACGGTTGTCATAGCAACGGTGGGATCCTGCGCCCAGTGTTTCAGGGAAGGCTACTTCGCTGAGTGTCCTCCAGAGAACAACTGCCACAGGTGATACAGCAACATGACTACTTTCAGCCCACGGCGAGTGCTGCTCGTCAAGATCCAGAAGAAACTTGCAGATTTGAATTTGAGGCAGTTACAGACTGTAGCCAGTTCGATAGATGACGGCCGTGAAGCTGACTATGTGGTAAATTTAAATGAACTTGAACTTTATGATCTAATTGTCGACTACATCAGAAGTGAAGAGTTAAAAGCTGCAGAAGATGAGGGTATGACTCAACTTCTCCTCCTGTTTGACCTGCTCAACGACGTTCTATCAGCGCCAGGTACCGAAGCAGCTGAACCTGGTAACGTGGCAACCGTCATGACGCAAGATTCAGCAACACAGAACCGAGGAGAAGCTGGTACAACACCAATCCCTATAGACAGCGATACACACACACAACCATTTCACATGGACAGAGACACTAACACTCAATCGTTACACATGGACAGAGAGCCTCGTGTGCACGTATCCTTTCAGGGCAGAGACACTGTCGATGTACTTAACAGGGAAGTCACCTCATCAACGTCTGGTATGCCCGGCCACAGTGGTGTTGCTCCGTTGGGTAGGATGAACTCATCTAACACTTCTGACCAGGTTGTAAGATTGTCTGATGTTTCAGCTCTGTTGCCACGAAGAGAGTTTAAGTTACATGGTGGTCAAATTTGTGATGCAGGTTGTGACATGTCTTTCAATTGTCTCTGTAAACAAATGGATGAAGGGTTGCAAGAGTGTTTCAGTGGGTCTGAAATTATCAGAGCAGTCCTCAAAATAACCAAACCTGGTACATTCAGAGAGATGTTAGTTAATAAGAATGATCTCACTGTTAATGAGCTGAAAAGATTTCTGCGCTCTCACATTAGAGACAAAAGTGTGACTGAACTTTTTCAAGAGTTGACTAATGCTAAACAAAGTGATAAAGAAAGCCCACAACAGTTTCTTTACAGAATAATGGGTCTGAAACAGCGCATACTTTTTGAGTCACAACATCCTGGTGTGGGGTTTAGCTATAGCCAAGAACTTGTTCAGGGCACCTTCGTACACACACTTTATCAGGGGCTAAGTGAGAAAAACAGCCATGTCAGACACGATCTTAAACCGTTGCTGTCAGACATGCAGGTTAGTGATGACTTGCTCTTGGAGCAAATCACAAAATCAACAGCTGAAGAAGAAGGGCGACTGAAAAGACTGGGTTCAGGAGGTAAAACCAGATCAGCTACTGTAAGCGCAGCTCAGCATTCCCAAAGTGAATTGAACACTCCAACAAGAGTTGACACTGAGTTACAAGCAAACCGTGATGCTATCAAAGAACTAACGGCTCAAGTTTCCTCTCTAACCAAGCATCTAGCTCAGATGTCCACCCCAGCTGAGACTGTGAAGCTGCAAGACTGTCGTTCACCTACTGTTCGTGCTCAACCACCATTATCTGAGACCAGAGGTAAATGTAATGACTGTGTAAAGAACAACAATATGAACTGTGTTCACTGCTTTGTCTGTGGCCAGGCAGGACATCGCGCCATTGGCTGTCTCCAACGAAGGTTGTCGGGAAACGGGAAGAGGTCGCTGGAGAGGGGCAGTCAGCGATCCTAAGCAGTGAGGAGCCCCGAGAAAAGGTCAACAAACCAAAACGCTCACAGTCAAACTCACAATGCCAGCCAGATCCAAAGAAAAGAGTAGCTCAACTCATTGGTAAGCGATGCATGGTCTCATGTTCCATTAATGGGGTACCTCTTCAGATGCTTCTTGATTCAGGGGCACAAGTGACCATGGTGAGCAAATCGTGGATTGAACAAGCACTACCCTCTCTGAAAATACAGCCGCTTGGATTGTTGTTCGTTAATCACTCTCTCGAAATTTCTGCTGCTAACAATACTCAGGTTCCGCTTGATGGATGGGCAGAGATCGATCTTCAAATATGTAGCCAGCAACATGGGCGTGTGACAATCCGAGTACCACTACTTATCAGTCGTGATTGCAACTACCCTCTCTTAGGTAGTAATGTAATTTCGGAAATGATCAAAGCAAATCTCGATCAGCATGATAACGTTGATGTGACTCAAATACTTAAAGAAGCTTTGAGTGTCGGTGAGTGTGACGTGGAAGCATTAGTCTCTACACTCCAGACTATTAGACCCGCAGAAATTCCAGAGTGTATTGTACGCCTTGGCAAGAAAGGTATAAATATACCCGCCGGCAAGATTCGTGAAGTGCAGTGTAGAGTTCGAGGATGCCACAGTGGAGGTACGATGATGTTTCAGCCTTGCCCTGAGAATCATTGCCTGGAGGGTCTGGAAGTGTTCCCAGCTTTAGTTGATGTTCCTGTTGGATCATTTAAGCGCATCAAAGTCCCGATACAGAACTCGACAAAACATGCCATCAATCTTGCAAAGAAGACCATTCTTGGTACTCTTGAGGAAATACTTGATCTAAAACCAATCAAACATTCATCTATAAACCGTGAGCCTACACCTCAGAATACAGCACACTTGTGTTCAGCTCAATTGTGTTCTTGTGAGCAGACTTTGAGAACAAGTAGGGAAGCACTTAAAACCAACCACCAGACCAAAGGCAAATGGCATCCTCCTGTCGATCTGTCTCATCTAGCTGAGGAAGAGCAGGAGATTGCAAAGCGTTTGTTATATGACCTGTCAGATGTCTTTGCTGAAGATGACACCGATATTGGTTGCATTTCTGACTTGCAACTCAAGATCTACTTAAAAGATGACATTCCAGTCCAAAAGTCCTATAATGCAGTTCCAAAGCCCTTGTATAGAGAGGTTAAGGAATACGTCCAAAAGCTGCTAGACCATGGATGGATCAGGAAGTCTGTTTCACCTTATTCCTCCCCTGTGGTTTGCGTAAGGAAAAAGGACATGAGCTTACGTCTTTGTGTGGACTTTCGTGGATTAAACAGTAAGACCATTCCCGACCGCCATCCACTTCCACGTATTCAGGACTTATTAGATAGCCTGGGAGGTTACTCTTGGTTTTCTATCCTTGATCAGGGCAGTGCATATCACCAGGGCTTTGTTGAAGAGAACTCTAGGCACCTGACAGCTTTCAGTACGCCGTGGGGATTGTACGAGTGGATCCGTCTTCCTTTCGGCCTTTCCAACGCACCGGCGGCTTTCCAGAGATGTATGGAAAATGTGTTGAGTGGTCTGAGGGATGAATGCTGTTTTCCTTACTTAGACGATGTTCTCTGTTTCTCCAAAACATTTCAAGATCACGTCAAAGATTTGAAGAGAGTGTTTTGCCGCTTGCGGGAGCATGGTGTGAAATTAAGACCAAAAAAGTGTGAACTATTTAAGCGCCAAGTGAGGTATGTCGGACGCTTAGTGACAAGTGAGGGCATTCAAGTTGATCCCAAAGACTTGGAAGCAGTAATGCAGTGGAAGGAGCGGGAACCAAAGAATGTTGGGGAAGTAAGAGCTCTTTTGGGATTCTTGGGCTATTATCGGTCCTTCATTCAGGATTTTTCCAGAATAGCCCGGCCACTGTTTAAGCTTCAAGAGAGTCCTGATGAGTCTGGAGAGAAACCTGTAAAAACTAGAACGACTAAGCAAAGTATGAAAAGGGGTCAGCTGCCATCAAAGACACCAGTTAAGTGGACTTCTGAACACCGTGATGTGGTTGCTTGCCTTGTCGATATGTTGACCACTTTTCCTATCTTGGCCTACCCAGACTTCAATTTACCTTTTGTCCTTCACACCGACGCATCCAAAGAAGGTCTGGGGGCTGTACTCTATCAAGAACAAGGGGGTAAGCTACGTGTAATCGCTTATGGTTCAAGGACACTCACACCCGCTGAGAAGAATTACCACCTCCATTCTAACAAGCTTGAGTTCCTTGCCTTGAAGTGGGCCATCTGTGATAAATTTCGAGACTACCTTTACTATGCACCCACGTTCACTGTATTCACCGATAACAATCCCCTCACCTATATTTTGAGTACCGCCAAGTTGAGCGCAGTTGGGCACCGGTGGGTGGGTGAACTGGCCGACTTTCATTTCACCATAAAGTACAGACCAGGCAAGACAAACACTGACGCTGACACCCTATCACGGTTTCCAGTGAAGCTTCTGGACCACATCCGAGAGTACTCTGAGGTTTTACCTCCAGATGTGGTGGCTGCAATATGGCAGGGAGACAAAGCCAAAAGAGAAGGGGAAGTTCCTTGGGTGGCGGCCCTTCAGCTGGGCTCCAGTGATAATAGTTTGCTTCCAGTCAGTACACGTTTGTTTCCCCCAGAAGATATCCGTACTGCTCAAAAAGGAGACCCTTCCATCTGTGAGGTCATTGCATTGAAAGAGAGAGGATGGATCCCTAATGACAAAGACAAGAGACAGATGGGACTCACAACACGACGGTTAATTCACGAATGGAACAAACTTCGACTTGACCAGGGAATTCTATACAGACAAACAGGACAACACAGACAACTGGTTCTCCCTGACTCTCTAAAATCTCTTGTGCTCAAACACCTCCATGATGACATGGGACATGTCGGAGCGGACAAAGTTACTCACCTAGCAAGGCAGAGATTCTATTGGCCTTTCATGCAGCGTGACATAGAAAATTATGTCATCCGCCAGTGTCCATGTATTAAGCAGAAGCGACCTACTGTTCCTGAGAAGGCACCAATGGGCTCCATTACAACTAGTGCACCATTTGAACTATTGTCAGTTGACTATCTGCATCTTGAACCGAGTAAGGGTGGTTATGAGTATATTTTGGTTCTAGTAGATCATTTTACTCGATTTGCCCAAGCTTACCCGACACGGAACAAATCTGGAAAAACGGCTGCGGAGAAGATTTTCTATGATTTTATACCACGTTTTGGGTACCCACAGAAGTTGCACCATGACCAGGGCCGCGAATTCGAGAATAACCTATTTCAACGGCTTCAGCAACTGGCTGGCATTGCTCATTCTCGAACAACTCCTTATCATCCACAGGGGAATCCCGTTGAGCGTTTAAATAGAACACTTCTCCAGATGCTACGAACTTTGTCAGAGGACAAGAAATCTGCATGGAAAGACCACTTACCACACATAGTGCACGCATACAATTGTTCAAGGCATGAAGCCACGGGGTATTCACCATACTTTCTCCTCTTTGGAAGGGCCCCGCAATTGCCTATCGACTTACTTTTTGGCCTAGAACCTGAGTCACAGACTGAAACCCGGCAGATGTATGCGCAGAAGTGGGCTGCTCGGATGCAGGAAGCGTACAAAATTGCTTCTGAAAACAGTAAAAAGAGTTCTGCAAAAGGAAAAAGAGACTATGATCGTGGTGTCAGAGGGATTGTGCTCCAGCCCGGTGATCGTGTACTTGTTCGTAACTTGTCCGAGAGAGGTGGGCCCGGCAAACTCCGTGCTTACTGGGAGAAGAAGGTTCACCGTGTTGTCGAGAGAATGGGAGATGGTCCAGTATATCGAATTCAAGCAGAAGCTGGTGATCGCACTCTTCGTGTTCTACACCGTAATCTTCTGTTGCCGGTGAATGATTTACCGCTTGAATATAATGGAGAGGATAACCGGACACAGAAACAACTCCACAAGAACAGCCGGCATCACAGTTCTAATATCTTAGAGCACGACTCCAGTGATTCGGGGGACGAAGAAGAATATGCGTGTAACCCCAGGTCAGTCCCAGTATATGGAAGGGAAAAAGTCATTCGAGAACAGTACCATCATGAGCTAGACAGTGATCTTCGAGTAGCTGCACCAGAGTTTCACCCAGAACACCGCAGAGCTGTGCAAACTAATCATCCACCTCATGAGCAACAACCTCGAGTTGTGACACCTGAACCAATGCAAGCGCTGGCTGACCTGTTGCCATCTCTGGAACCTCAGGAACAAGCTGATGACTGCACAGCTAGAAGTAGTTATGGAGATTCTGACGTGGAAGTGAAACAGGTTACTCAGTTAAATAACGGAGAGGACAGTACCCTGCGGAGATCTGCACGTGCAGTAAAGCCAAAGGAAGTGTTCACATATAATCGAATGGGACAACCCTCATACCAACCTTGGGGACCAGGAGTGAATGCAATACATACCTGTGTACTGTATCCTATTCATACTTACCCAGTCGTACCTGATCATCGCCACTATCCTTCATCACCTGTGTGGACATATTAGAATTAGATCAGAACAGAACAAGTAATACAGGACTGTTTAAATTCAAATACTTGCCTGTCTCTGCATCGGACGGATAGTTCTTGCCGCTACAGGACAACTTTATTCTATCTTGTTGGATTAGTTCTGGATACCTGGAGGCATCCCTTAAAGCAGGGGAGAGTGTAACGGATGTAATAAAAGATGTTACCAGATAATTCATGGAAAATGCCACCCCCCCCCGTTTTCATTTTTTGAATAAGAACACTAACAATTAAGAATCAGTTCGCCGCCACACCAGCGGAGGGCGCTTGAGCGCTCCTGTGAAGTAGACTATTGAGACTAGATTTGTCCCGGGTGCAATCTCAGAAGTAAAGCTGACGCGCCAAGGGAAAGACGCTAATCCTGTCTGTCTCTTTACTATTTCACAGGTAAATAAAATACACTTTAGACGTAGTTCTAACTGTTCATGAGATAATGAGAAGGTTTAAGGAAGTAACTGTGAAGCGTTTTAAGTAACTTTTTCGTGTTTTAATGTGTTTATATAGATTTGATTAACGCAACGTTTATAGATATAAACAGATTAATCAGTTAGTAAATTACATTTAAAAGTGTTTCACGACAGATGACATTGGTGTAATGTTTAATTGCATTTGTAATGCAAGGGTATTTGTTATATTTTTGTTTAAAATTATTAAATTGAATATATGTGACGCAGCTATAATTTAAACGCCATTTTGAGTGCTTTACGAGTACACGTGTCATGTAAATGTGTGACACGAGGTAATGAGAGTGAAATGGAGTATAGAACATGGCGTTCGAGTTTCAGATGTATTATTGATTTATGTATTTTTCATACTGGGTACACTTAAGCTTTACACATTGGGGTGTGAGAATATTTGGCTTATGTGTAAAAGTGAGATTTATGTGAATTTTTCATGTTTCATTTTTGTATTTGTTCTTCTATGCATATAGTATGTAAGATATAAAAATATATTACTTTGTGGTTATGGATCACAGGAGCGTATTCAGGTACTGAAAGTATGTATGAGTCATTACATATCAGCTATGTGCAGATAAAGTTATTTTTCTGAATGTAATTCAAGAAATGTTTACAGTTGTTACTATTGTGCAATCTCAGAAGTAAAGCTGACGCGCCAAGGGAAAGACGCTAATCCTGTCTGTCTCTTTACTATTTCACAGTTCACAGGTGCACAGTGTTTCACTGCCTGTGTACCCTTGCTGCCAGCCCAGATTTCCCCTAGGTCTGAGGCCGGTAACATTGGCTCTTACATTCCGGCCCCTAATTATTTTAACACAATAATTATACAACTGCACATTATGTAAGAGATCAACAATATGATTTTATATATATATATATATATATATATATATATATATATATATATATATATATATATTTTAACATAAAACAGTCCCTTCGAAAGTGTCTTTTCTTCTTTAGATCAAACAAGAGACAGAGTCCTTTGTCTTTGTAAAAAGTGATCTTCACAATCACTTAATCATGTAATGAAAAAATGTCTATATAATAATGTCAAGATTAAAGTCAAAGTCTAAGAAGTTCGAAGGTCAGCTGGATATCCTCATGGCTCCTCTGCTTCCTGTAGAAGGCAAATCTTGGTGATAGGCCTATCCAAATAACTGGTCTTCGTCCTAATTCGCACTTGACGAACAAGTCCTCTTCTGTCAGGGAGAGTTTGCACAATCCTTCCTGTAAGCCATGAGTTGCGAGGTGCTGAGTCGTCAACTATGAGTACAATATCTCCAGTTTGGAAGTTGCGCTTGACACCAGACCACTTCTGACGCTCCTGAAGAAGAGGCAAGTATTCCTTAATCCAACGTTTCCAGAACAAGTCAGATATATACTGAACTTGTTTCCATCTGCGACGAGCGTAGATGTCCTCCTTTTTGAACTGACCCGGTGGCAAAGATGGCATGATCTTGAGCAGCAACAGATGGTTAGGGGTTAATGGTTCCAAATCATTGGGATCAGTGGATGCCTTGGTAATAGGACGGCTGTTGATAATAGCTTCTGCTTCACACAGAACTGTGTGAAGACTCTCCTCATCAAGGGTCTGCAACTTCAGGGTGGAATTCAGGACCTTCCTCACAGATCTTATCAACCTTTCCCAAACCCCGCCATGATGTGACCCTGTGGGGGGGTTGAAAACCCAATTAATTCCCTTTTGAATAAGGGTGTTATTAATTAGAGCATGATTCCAACTTTCTATTGCCTCTCTCAATTCTCTCTCGGCACCAACAAAGTTGGTTCCATTGTCTGAACGCAGTTCCAATACTTGTCCACGTCTTGCTGTAAAGTGTCGAAGAGCATTGATAAAAGAATCTGTGTCCAAGGATGATGCAACTTCTATGTGGATCGCTCTTATGGAAAGGCATGTGAAGAGAACCCCATACCTCTTTAATATACTCCTTCCTCGCTTAACTTCAAAAGGTCCGAAGTAATCAACTCCGACCCGAGTGAATGGAGGTTCATCTGATGAAACTCTGTCCTGAGGTAAATCTGCCATCTGTTGTTGGCCTGGAGCTGCATGCAGTCGTCGACAGACAATACATTTAGACAGGATTTTTCTTATAGCCACACTAGCCCCAGGGATCCAATACCTTTGGCGCAGACAAGCCAGCATGTGGTTACGACCACTGTGTCCCAGTATTGTTCAAGGAAATACAAGCAGTCTTTAGGATTGTCAGCCTTCTCTTCGATACTGTGTTCAAAAGACCTCATGAAGGTATGGTATTGCAAAGGATCACCGTCAAAAATCTGAATGTCTCTTTTAGGCAGTAATGAAAGAGATTGTTGTTGAACCAATAAGGCTGTTATCTCATTTTGTTTTTTCTAAAACCGTAATTATTTGACTTTGATCACTACTGTTTGTCACCTGTGTAGAAATTGATGAGTGCTGTGCATAGGCAGTGGACGTGATTGTAATGTATCTTGATGTCCCGTGACTTCTGGACGTCTAGACGATGTGGGTTGAGGTCGTGGTGATTGAATAACATTTCCCACTCGACGTTCTGTACCAGAAAAATGTGGATTGGACTGTCCAAGCGTTGGAATATTCGTATCGGGCACAAATGATTTTGCCTCAGCATTAAGGGTTTTGGTTATCTTTTGTCCCCTTTCTAGATAAGAATTCATGCCATTGGACTTCACAGATGGATGACTTGAAGCACGAGACCCTCCTGAGCCTCTCAGCACATTTACTTTGGCCACTGAGGCGGCTATTTCCACTTCAAGTTCAAACTCTTCTCGTTTTTTCCTTAGCTGATCCTCTTGTTCTTCTAATGCATGTTTGTCCTTTAATAATCTTTGTCTTGCAATAAGAGCAGCCATATCTGCCTCTGCTTTAATGCATGCTGATGATGTTGTTGAGATACCAGACCTTCTTCCAGCCGAGCTCTGCTTACTTTTAGAGCATTTACTTCCTGTGTTTGACACACTGTCGCTTGGTTTAATTTCATCTTGTATAACAGAAGCTTGAACATTTTGCTCAGAGTGATTTGAAACATCAGACTCATTA
The DNA here is from genome assembly GCF_988280905.1 of Pimephales promelas. Lineage (NCBI taxonomy): Eukaryota > Metazoa > Chordata > Actinopteri > Cypriniformes > Leuciscidae > Pimephales > Pimephales promelas. Next base: position 6,576,890 of record NC_142790.1, read on the forward strand.
TCATTATGAGGTTCATCCAACTTGTGCATTGATTCCCTTTGTGGTACAAATATGGGAGTATCATATGTGACAACATGAGCAGCAGTAGGCCTACGGCTTGTTTGTCTCCCAATTTCAGAAAGCCATCCCTTTGCATCTTCCATAAATCCATTGTGGCATTTTAGTACATTCACAAACCATTCCTTTTGTTTTTCTTGTTCCTCTTCAGGAAGCATGGGAATCACAGACTCATGTAACACGATAGTTTCATCCACCATTTGACTCATTTTCTCAAGATGGGATTGCACTTGTGGGGCATTATCATCCTTTTGCATGAGATCATTTATTGTCTGTATTAGACCTTTAATTTTATGAACATTTTTTCTACGTTCTTTTTGTAATGTTTCAATCTTATTCACCAAGGCCTTGGCAGTCTTTTTCTCTTTTGTTCATCCATCTCTGAACCATTTACGTCTGAGTTTGATTTTGAGTCACTTGTTGCCATTTTCCAATATACCACAAATCATCCAAGAATCCACGCCGTTCAATGAATCAATCCATCCATCAATCAATCGCGGCGTCATAAACCACATCCAATGACCAACAATTAACACCAGCAAACAACAATGCGTCCCCTATGGACGAGCGGCAGTAACCTTTTTACACTGTGTTCAAACAAACGACTTGCACAGCATAAATTAAAAAGTTACATACCGCTTCCGTTGCTGTATTGATCGCGGCCGGGTCTTTATCCTCCGTGCAGTAATGAATGAACCGCCATCCAACAGCAGTAGGCTACCCGATATATTTCAGTGTTTCCTCTGATATCCAAAGTGTCCTGTTGCGATCCGCGATGAACAGCTCGTTTCCATAGAACAACACTCTGGTTTACAACAAAGAACGTTTCTGTTGACTATTGTAGCGGCTGTAGACCAGGCAAAGGCCAGGCCGCGAGAGACTAAACACTGGGAGAATGAATGCACTGCGACGCGCAGAAACAGTTTCACACAGCGATCCACTCATTTATTGCTTCTTGCACATAAAATACAACTGGTAGCCAGTTACCAATTCATAAGTGCAGTGTGAGTGCATAAAGTGCGGTCAACAGAAAGTGTTCGCTCCCAGGCTCACTCCCTCTCTGTCAAAGCCCCCATACTCAGGTGCACAGGTGTAGCAAACAAATACGTGCAAGAAACACATCACTTCCGCCCAAGCCCCGGTAGACCCGCCCACCACCTACAATCTGAGTGCAGTAAAAATAATGAATGAGACCATAAAACCATAGGAGACTTACAGTTGGCTCTTACAGTTAGTTTGAGTTATAAAACATAATTTATTTTATAATTATTTTGCAACAACTATGAATGCACCACGAGTTTTACCAGTTTTAAGTAAATGCAACCATTTAATTCAAGTCTGTTCTTTTTCCGACAACAGCAGTGAGTGATCAGTGCCAGCTACTTTGTGACTTTTAGCTCATAGCTTTTAACTTTACTGTTTAGCCGGGACAATTTCATAGTGGTTGGTGTAAACGGGACTACTGGTCACCCTAATAGCTACCCACAGCGACACTTAAAATTGAATGTAAACCTCCGGATAACTTTGCACTTTGATAGATTAGGCGAGCCAACCGGCACATGATGGATTTAAACAATGGATTTGTCTTTTTTGTTTTTTTAAAAAGGTAAGCTGTAATCTTTTATATTTGCTGGGTTGGTTTGTGTGAGTGGGAATGTTTTCTTTTCTCCTCGCCAGGGGAGGTGTGTCGTGAGGCTTGTTGTGAGGCCAACCTACTCGCGTTGTTTTCTGTCAATTTCTGTCAATTATGAATTTATGATATTTTGTTGATAGTTTGTAAATCATGTACAGATGATACATTTGGTCATTCTTTTGTAATGGTATCTTGCATATGTTTTTCTATGCATATTGTGATCTCTTATGCATAAGAGATCACAATATGCATAGAAAAACATATGCAAGATACCATTACAAAAGAATGACCAAACCAATATTTATCAAAAATTTCAAAAAGATAATTATTTGAGGAAAGGCCCGGTGGCAACAGTTCAAAAGCAGAAGTGAGAAGACGACTCATATCAGTCACACAATTATTTCTGGTAACACTTAATTAACACTTTAGACATTCTACTAGCTATAAGTAACTTTTCAACTACATATCAACTAACTGTCAATAGTACAGTGGCCGAGAGAGTTCAACGTGTTGCAACCTAAAGAAGACTTATGCAAATATAAAAAAAAACGTGTGCAAATATAAAAACGCATGCAAATACAAAAAAACAGCCGCAAATTAAGAAAAACATCTTCATCAGTTCCACAACACACGTGTGCTCCAAGTACTCACAACACAACCAAATACACAAAACGCGCTGCAAAACCTCACAACACAACCAAATAGAGAAACGCTGCAAGTAACACAGAGCACAACGGAAATGTTTTCGGGGAACCAAATAAGTGACGGACCCAACTGGGACTTGCTTATTGCTCGTGAGCTTCCCTTTGCCCTACTCCCTTCAAAGGGCAGACGGCAAAGCTCTTCAAGTGGGAATTTGGCATGAGCATGACACTAGTGTGTCATTTATGTAGCCGTTTGGAACTTGATGAAGGGAGCAACAACAGACAACGTAATGTAATTATTTTTACCAAGGATGTTCCTGACAACGCAGATTAACATAACGGTTGCAAATAAATTATTTATTTTTCATTTTTACTTTATAAAAATCTGTTAATATATCTGTATGTCAGTGCCATACATTACCTAACATTTTTAGGAAACTTTTCTTATGAAAATTTAAACATAAAATGAAACTATTTGTATACTGTAACTGATGTATAGATTAATATCTTGCCTTCGTGTTCTTCTAGATCTTTTATTTATTTATTTAGTTTAGTTTTCAGATCATTGTTCTTTTCTCATTTGTATTGTGATGACATTGAACATATTGTTAACACATGTTGTATATTGTACACAAGTTGTATGTCATAATAATTTGAATCTCTGTGTTTTGCGGGGGAAAGTCAAAAGAAATTAAATAAAATAAAGTAGAATTTTGAGTAAGCAAGGAGTATAGACGAACTATAAAAAATTATAATATAATATAAATAATATAATAATATTATTTATATATACAATATTATTTTAATAGTATAGTTTATTTATAAAAAATATACAGGCTTTGACTTCTTGTCAATACTGTTTTTTTGCTGTAAGCACGTCCTGTGTCATAGACATATATACTAGACCTCACCTGGGGGTTCTAAGCATGCGTCAAAACCGCCGCCATCTTGGAACAGGGGTCTTGTCATAGGAAGTAGCTAGGTAACGCTGCTATCTCTGCCTTTACTTCGAATTCATTGATGGTGGCGGACTTTTGTGCAGCGTATGATGTTCACGGATGAAATCTGAACTAGGAAGAATGTTTTTAAAAAAAAAAAATAAATAAAAAATCTTTCTGGAATCAATGATAAATACATGTCTGACCATTGGAACAAACAAAAAAAACCAAGAAAAATCGCATTCATGATGATTTATGGTGATTTTATTTTCGTTAGACCTGTCTACTACATTGACGCTGATGCATTAAAGTGGAGGGGCTCCCCTGTTTCAAGATGGCGGCTCTATTGACGCATTCGTTCCAATGAACTGCCGTATCCAAGGTGAGGTCTAGTGTATACGTCTATGGTCCTGTGTATGCTATGACCACGTCCCAGTCGGGTCCGTCACTTATTTGGTTCCCCGGAAACATTTCCATTGTGGACCGTGTTATTTGCAGCGCGTTTCTGTATTTGGTGGTGTTGTGAGTACTTGGAGCACACGTGTGTTGTGGAATAGTGATGGGAAGTCCGGTTCTTTTCCGCGAACCGGTTCTTTCGGACAGTTCGTTTTAATGAACCGGTTCAAAAAAACGGTTCATCAGTTCTTTTACGTCATCATGTAATGACGTCAATTCTATCATCCCGGCGGATAAAAATACTTAAAATTAAAGGCATTTGTAATCATAACTTAAAAAAGTTAAAAAAAAGTAAATGTTTTTCTACCGACATGTCTGATTTACCGCAGTGTTAAAACCGCATTGTTTACCGCAGTGTACTGTGCGAGCGCGGCGGCGGGGTTTTATAAGGTTAACATTGCTCTCCTTTTTAGCTAGGCTTCTTACATGCTTGCTAATAACCTTTTTCAAGGTGGGTCTCCACATTGACAGCATGTTGGATGGATCTGTGCAGTGTTTATGGAGCGAATATATGCCGAAACCTCACACACAAACAAAACGTGTTTTACTCACACCCAATGATTCACAAACAAACTCAGTGTGGTTTGTAAATACAAAACATCACTCACAAACTAATGCATATTGTTCTGCAAATACAAAACGTACCTATCAAACAAATACAGTATGTTTTACATAGAAACATATTTCTTCAATGACCAAAATATCCTACAAGTACAAACTAAAATCTTTAAAAGTACAAAACAAAATTCTACAAGTACAAAACAAAATTCTACAAGTACAAAGCAAAATTCTACAAGTACAAAACAAAATTCTACAAGTACAAAACAAAATTCTACAAGTACAAAACAGAATTTTACAAGTACGAAAAACTGTCACGTGACTTTTGGCACTATTTTTCCGCATCCAGGCAGAATCAGATTTTCTCACAAATACAGTTGAGCAGCTTCCTCTTCTAGAACAGTAGATGGCGCTAAGATAAGGGATCAATTTGCTCGCCTTTGCCCATGGGAAAATGAGCGGTGAACAGGTGTGTTTCTGTCTAACTTTATCTATAATTAACCTTATTGAGGTTTTGGTAAATTTTTATTATATAGACAGAAATCCACATTAGCACTTAGTAACAACTTAGTAGCACTCCACTCTAGGATAAGAGAATCTATAAGCTGAAAGCTCTGCCATCATGTTGCTTTTTACATTTTTGTAAAAATGTTACATTTACTGAATGAGTATTTCTTTCGTTCTCCATAAATTAATGAGAGCATTTCATTTAATTGAAAAAGGTCCCACTAGTGAAAAAAGTATACTTTATTGTATTTGAAATATATTCCCTTTTTAAATAGTACATTGCAAATATACAAACAAAATATTTACTATATTTAAATACATTAAAAGTATATTAGCATCATGCTTTTTACCTATTTTCACAATACAACTTTAAACACACTTTAAAATAATTGTACTTAAGTATATTTTCTAAAAGTATATTGAAAACAAGCAAGCTTTTAACATATTTCTAAAAAGTGCAGTATAAGTACATTGGTTCCAAATATATGCTTTGTTACACTTTTAAGAAATATCAAATATGCTCAACACAAGTATACTTTTAACATATTTCTAACAAATGCACTAGAAGTACATTGGTAATAAATACATGCTTAATTATTTTTTTTATCCATCCATCCATCCATCCATCCATCTTCTTCCGCTTCATCCAGGGCCCTGTCGCGGGGGCAGCAGTCTAAGCAGAGATGCCCAGACTTCCCTCTCCCTAGACACTTCCTCCAGCTCTTCTGGGGGGACACCGAGGCGTTCCCAGGCCAGCCGGGAGACGTAGTCTTTCCAGCGTGTCCTAGGTCTTCCCCGGGGCCTCCGCCCAGTGGGACGTGCCCGGAACACCTCCCCAGGGAGGGAGGCGTCCAGGAGGCATCCAGAACAGATGCCCAAGCCACCTCAGCTGACCCCTCTCGATGTGGAGGAGCAGCGGCTCTACTCTGAGCTCCTCCCGAGTGACTGAGCTTCTCACCCTATCTCTAAGGGATCGCCCAGCCACCCTGCGGAGAAAGCTCATTTCGGCCGCCTGTATCTGGGATCTTGTCCTTTCGGTCATGACCCAAAGCTCATGACCATAGGTGAGAGTAGGAACGTAGATTGACCGGTAAATCGAGAGCTTTGCCTTACGGCTCAGCTCCTTCTTCACCACAACAGACCAGTACATCGACCGCATTGCTGCAGAAGCTGCACCGATCCGTCTGTCAATCTCCCGTTCCATCCTTCCCTCACTCGTGAACAAAACCCCAAGATACTTAAACTTCTCCACTTGAGGAAGGAAATTATTTTTTTATAAATATGCTAAACACAAGCATAATTTTAGTGAAGTTTTAGTGCATTTAAAGAAAACATACTTATGTTGCTCTTACTTACATTTTTGGAGTACTTTGTGTAAGAACATAGCAAAATTATTAAGCATTTAGTGGTTTTAAAATATATGAACTTTATAAACATGTATGCCTATGCCTACTGCAATAGATTTAAAAAATTTATGCATTTATCATTTAAAAAAACTTTTGAACATTTGAAAAAAAAACATTTGTCAACTATATTAAGCATTGCAATAAATACCGAAAATTAGTGAAATTCACTTTTACTTGTAAAGGGCTTCTTAAAAGGATGTTGTCTACTGCATGCTACGTTTAAATTCCCACAAGGATTTCAACATTATTATTTAAATTTGATCAGATACATTTTCCAGAGATGATAAAAAAGTTTGTACTTGTTTAAAGGGTTAGTTCACCCAAAAATGAAAATTAAGTCATTAATTACTCACCCCCATGCTGTTCCAACCCCGTAAGACCTTCGTTCATCTTCGGAACACAAATAAAGATATTTTTGATTGAATCTGAGAGCTGGATCACTCTTCCATAGAATGCCTAAGGGACTGGCTCTTGACGGCCCATAAAGTCATTAAAGAAAAGGTTTAAATATTCCATGTGCCTACAGCGGCTCAATTATACGTTTATCAAGCGACGAGAATACTTTTTGTGTGAAAAAAACACAAATAACGACTTTATTCCACTATTCCAATACTTCCTTATGGGCGCATGCGCGAGAACTGAGACGAGGATGTTCTCATTCGTCTACTTCTTGTTACCGGCTGCACACCGCTTAGAAGTTTTATCGGCCCCTACCGTATAAGATGATGTGCTGATATAGCTGGAAGCGCAAAACTTTCTGTTTACAAGCAGAGGAAGATGCGCGCTGTACATACGCTTTTCAATTTGCGTATTTTCCGCACTATAAGGTGCACTTAAAAGCCTTTAATCTTCTCAAAAAATGACAGTGTTCCTTATAATCCGGAGCGCCTTATATATGGATCATCATTTTATACGGTAGGTGGCGGTAAAACTCCTAAGCATTGAGGAGCCGGTAACAAGAAGTAGACGAATGAGAACGTCCTCGTCTCAGTTCTCGCGCATGCGCCCATAAGGAAGTAATGGAATAGTGGAATAAAGTCGTTATTTATGTTTTTTCGCACAAAAAGTATTCTCGTCGCTTGATAAACGTATAATTGAGCCGCTGTAGGCACATGGCATATTTAAACCTTTTCTTTAATGACTTTATGGGCCGTCAAGAGCCAGTCCCTTAGGCATTCTATGTAGGACTGATCTAGCTCTCAGATTCAATCAAAAATATCTTTATTTGTGTTCCGAAGATAAACGAAGGTCTTACGGGGTTGGAAAAGCATGGGGGTGAGTAATTAATGACTTAATTTTCATTTTTGGGTGAACTAACCCTTTAAATTCAAACACTAGCATACTACTTACACGTGAGTCCTGATTGGTCCCAGAGCCGTTGAATGGTTGTGATTGGTTCTTATGATAATGAGCTCGCCTCGCACCGCCTGAAAGGACTTTGACCTCACTCAGAGCCTCCGTTTGTCAGACAATATGGGCTATATGCACGCATAAGTTCCGCATTTGACGTAAGGATGCTCGTCCATTTCCGGTTGTGTAGATTAAAGCGGAGGAAAACCGGAGAAAACGGGATTATGGCAGAGTCTTCAATATTTACTGTCCTCCCGTCTTTGAAACGAAACGTACATACGTTTAGATGTAATTTTATATATAGTTATGTTTATTTAATATAATTTTAAAAAGAAGCATAAACACAACGAGGGGTGTCTGTTTTATCTGTTTTTGTGACTAACGTTTCATTAGTATAACCATGGAGTATAAAATTCAATATAAATTCTCTGTATTGCATTGGACTCTATGATCGGCGGAAGTTATCGAGCATCCTTAATCCTTCACCGGAAATAACGCCGTGCATAGAGCCCATTTTGCTGTGCGTAAATGTTACTTGACTGTGATTAGATTTAGAGTTCTATATTTGAACATGTCTTTGGGAGACTAGGAAGAAACCACGCGATTCATATGGATTTGGTGTTACTGGTAAGTTTTAGTTTTTTGCTAAATAAACAGATCACTATTTAGATTGCATTAACATTATTTTTATTTGCAAAATGAAGCTGTGTATTTATTTCTGATTTCTTGAAAAAAAATGGTGTCATTATGTCAATGATGTTTCTTTGAAAAGTTTTGGAGGAAATAACATGTTATGAGCAGTTACTTTGTCTTGAGGTGACCAATAATGGTAGTGTGTGTTGATTGGTGTTTATAGTAGTTCAAGCTTGACAACCTTATGTATGCATATATAACTCTTTTTTTCATATTAATATTTGTTGTTTTTCAGACAGCTGCTATAAGAAAAATTGAAATTGGAAATAAAACACAATTCTAATGCGGATGTCTGGCCACTTGAAGGGTACATATCATGCTTTTAAATCATTCACATACCGTTGTGGTCTATATAAAACATAACTGCAATGCTTGGGTCTGAATTCCTCATTATTATAGCTCCACAAGCCCCTTTTCTACCCCTTATCTGATGTGTGTCTTTGAGCGACAGGTTTCAATGCGTCCCCTTTAAATAAAAAGGAGATGCGTCACACCCCGCCCGCTCTCCAGGTCGCTGAGTTCACGGTCGGTTCAACTCCCCCGTTCGGCCATTATTGTTGTAGTTTGATTAGAGATATACGATTATATACGATACCTTCAAAGAACATTTTTATTCACACTTTAATAAAATGTCAACAACAGAAGACTTGTCCTTCAAGCCTTACATATTCGAGCCAGAGCGAGCGAGTTGATAAAGACGACGTCGAACCTGCAGAACAATGTGAGTTAACTGTTTTGTGTTATTAGTGAAAGTCGATTATTTCTCTTGTTAAAACAAGCACACTGACAAGATAAATGACTACGGTCTAATCTTACTGTAGTATCCTCAGTACTAATAAATAAACAGCCGACATCGAGGTAGCTTTAGCTGGGAGTTTACTGAACACCAGTCATCAGTACAAACAGTGTCAGCCAGTACAACACCTGAGCCTGCAGATTCTTCCTCGGCTATATACCCCATATTCTTTTGACTGAGCTACCACTGCCACCTAGTGGACAATTCTAATAATTCTTCCGATCTACCACATTCCTTCCCCCTTAAGCTGTTGCCTTCATCCCAAACCCCCAAGTCACGTTAACATGTGCCAGTGATATTAACAATTTTTTTTCTTAAACTTGAGCATTTTTTTTTTCATAGTCCACACTCATAGTCCTTTAAATACTTTGGTTTTGACACAGTTCTCAATGGCCGGCGTACCGGTGCAATCGAGGATAATGACTGTCTTGGAGTACCTGGAGGTTGGAAGTCCATTACTACTGGTTTGGCTTTTTCCAAAACAGGTATTTCCACACTCTGAGTGTTTGTCTCTGGAACACCGCCAGTTTCCTCGGGAATAGATGTCTCTGATGCTGCAACATCGACTCTAGAAGATTCAGACAACCCCAAGGGTTCCATAATCTTTGGTTCCATCCAGTCCCTATCCTCAGAACTGGCCAATATCTGGTCAACGTGTCTGCGTACCATGCTGCCACCTCCTAGCATGACCTTGTAAGAGACAGGACCCGTTCTCTTGATAATAAACCCGGGAATCCACTTAGGTCCATGACTGAAATTCCATGACTGGCATTCTCCCTGAACCTTGCTTGTCATGATGTTTCTTTTGGAAGCTCTGTTGCCGTTCCACTCTCCTTCGGCGGTCGGGATGAATTAAATCTAAGGTCGATCTCAACTTCCTGCCTTGTAACATTTCAGCAGGCGACAGCCCTGTAGTTGACTGTGGTGTAATGCGGTAACTAAACAACACCCTTGATACTCTAGTGGCGATGCTTCCCTCACCTGCCTTCTTCATCATCGCCTTGAATGCCTGAACGGCGCGTTCAGCACAACCATTAGAGGAAGCATGATAAGGAGCAAAGGTGACGTGTTCGATCCCATTCTTCTGCATAAACTCTCGGAATTCTGTACTCACAAAACATGAGCCATTATCAGACACAATTGTCTCTGGTAATCCTTGATTACTAAAGCTCTTCCTTAGACATTCAATCGTGCTGGCTGAAGTTGAGGTCGTTACAGGGTATACATCCATCCACTTGGAATGCGCGTCCATCAGAAGCAAAAACATATGTCCCATAAAAGGTCCTGCATAATCAATATGTAATCTTTGCCAGGGTTTGCTCGGCCACTCCCAGGGATGAAGAGGTGCTGGAGCTGGAGAGTTACGATGTTCTTGGCACGCTACACATCTTTTAACAACTGCTTCGATGTCGGCATCTAACTTTGGCCACCAGAAGTAGCTTCGGGCTAATGCCTTCATTCGAGTGATGCCAATGTGCCCGTCATGTAGCTGCTGTATCAAGGCGTTCCGGCCTGGCGGCGGTACCACTGCCCTTGAGCCCCACAGTACACAGCCATCTTGCACACTTAACTCTGTTTTCCTTACAGCATAGGGTTGGAAAACTGGGTCCCCTTCTAGTGGCGGCCAGCCATGTTGGACGAATTGTGCCGCTCTGGACAACACAGGATCTCTGCTTGTCCATCTGCTCATTTCAGCACTCGCTCATCCTGCTCTTTCTTGACAGAAGGCTGATATAACGGAAGTCGACTCAACGCATCAGCATTGCCATGATGTTTGCCGGGCTTGTAAACCATCTCGTACTCATACATTCTCAAGGCAACTGCTCACCGTTGTATCTGCGGCGAAGCCATTTGAGGCACAGCCTTCATCTCATTAAAAAGAGCCAGTAGTGGTTTGTGGTCCGTGCAAATGACAAATCTTCTTCCATATAAATATTTGTGGAACCGCTGAATGCCAAACATCACCGCCAGACCTTCTTTGTCCAGTTGGGAGTAGTTTAATTCAGCTGACGTTAATGTCCTAGACATAAAACTGATTGGTCATTCCTGCCCATTTGGCATGCGATGTGACAGCACCACTCCCACCCCATAAGGAGAAGCGTCGCAGGCCAGGATCAGATCTTTTTGGCTGTCATAATGCACCAACACATCAGACGACAGCATGAGTCGCTTGGACTCCTTAAAAGCGTGCTCCTGTTCGGCCTTCCATTTCCAAGGGGTTTCTTTCCGTAATAGCCCATGTAAAAGTGACAACAATGTTGACAGGTGTGGGAGGAACCTATTGTAATAGTTAAGCAGTCCTAGGTACGCTCTCAGTTCTGTGACATTAGTGCCGGTGCTTCTTGTATGGCCCTGACCTTATGTGGCAAAGGGTGAAGAACAGATGCGTCTACCTTATGACCAAGAAACTCCGCTTCCTGTTCCATGAACACACATTTATTGCGCTTCAAGCGAAGACCAGCTTCCCGCAGTCTTGTTAACACCTGATTCAGCGTTGCAAGGTGACCCTGGTCACTCTGGCCTGCTGTCAGCAAAATGACGTCCAGATGGACGGCCACATTCGGAATGCCTGCCACCAGACTCTCCATCATTCGTTGAAATATGGCTGGACTGGAAGAAACACCAAATGGAAGACGATTTACCTGAAACAGACCTTTGTGCGTATTAATAGTGACATATGGCTTAGATGTCTCATCCAGGATCACTTGCTGATATGCATGGCTCAGATCCAGTTTACTGAACCTCTTTCCGCCTGACAACTTCTCAAACAAGTCCTCCAATTTCGGTATGGGATACTGCTCAAGCTTCGATACCTGGTTGTAAAGAAGGACTCGTTATTAATGTCTTGGTAACGGGGATCAGCCAATCAGCGCCTTTGTTTTGGAGTCACGGAGAGGACACCCGTTTTGCGCGAACTGATAGGTTTCATTTTTGAGTTAGCGGTGAGAGTGGCCGGGAAGCCCATCATAGATATTTCTGAGGAGAATAGTTAATAAATCAGTCATCTGTGCTGTTATCTGTGCATGTGTGCGTTCAGAGACATGTGAGTACCCTGTTGAATGTTTTACATATGTGTATTTTTGGTGTATTAGGGTATTTATGAGTGTTGTTTAATCTGAGGTACTCAGTTGAAATGTAGTATTGTTAGCTTAAAGTTCGCTAACAGTACATTAATGCCTAGTATTATTAGTAATACACTACTATTGTGCTTATGAGTATTCATCTGATACTGCAGTTATCCATGGAGTGTTTATAATGATTATGTAGTAGAGAACTATGTGTTTTTGGTTGTTGTTGTTCCTGAGAGAAGGCTGTTTAGTTTAATAAGAAGCTAATGTGTGCTGGTATATTTTTTTGGTTATTTGATTTAAATAGCTAAAGTTACCTGAAGGGAAGATTATACTAAATGACAAGTATTAGCTTTAATAATTGTATCCTGACAGCATTTTTGTTACTTGTATGCTGATATTTTTTCTTTTCTTTATTGTTGTTGTTGTAGAACCACACATACTGTACATTTTAAGAAGACAGACAATCATCTGTTCAGTGGTGGAATGTAACGAAGTACAAATACTTCGTTACTTTACTTAAGTACATTTTTCACGTATCTTTACTTTACTTAAGTACAATAAATAGTGCCTACTTTTTACTTTTACTTCGTTACATTTTGCAGCAATTATTATACTTTCTACTCCACTACATTTCTACAACTTCTGTTACATTTTCGTTACATTTTCTGATCAGTTTTTTCCCTGCCAAAACGTAATCTGACCGTCCGTTCGTTGCACGTTTGTCTCACCAGTGACGTTTGGTTGCCATAGATACAGTATATCAACCCGGTCACACTAAATGCGTCTCACACGCAGTGTGTTTATCGTGCAACTCATACGCGAAAATTTGTTTTTACGTGCATAGGAAACACACCGTGTGTAATATATGTTTGGTTTGGTAAGGATATGGCAAGCCAAGAGGTTCAGAATTACACCATAAATTCATCTCGTTTACTGCCAAACATAGTTATTAACATATAGTAAGGATGATGTGTATTGCCTAATTACAAGCTTGTTTCAGAAATGGTGACATTTTTTTCCATCATTATTGAACATCATTATAGGAGTAGGCTATTAGGTTGAATGAGTTAGAATTAAATGTTTTATTAATCATTAGAAAATAGACATTAAGATAATAAATTGTTATGCAAGTACTTTTACTTTTAATACTTGAAGTACATTTAAAATAAAGTACTTTTTACTTTCTACTTAAGTATGGTTGTCATTGTGTTACTTCTACTTTTACTAAAGTAAATATTTATCTGGGTATTTGTACTTTTACTTAAGTACTGAGATTCAGTACTTCCTCCACCACTGCATCTGTTGGCTGTCAATAAACCCCTTCAAGAGAGTCAGAGCATCCATTTGCATTCTTACCGATGCACCACAGTGGTCACTTATCCCAACAAGCTATAATTACAGTCCTAGCTATCAAGGTCTTCGTTTCACTGGTTGACAGTGAGCTTATAATCGCCACAAATGCGCACAGAATTATCAGCTTTTAACACAGGCACGATCGGAGCTGCCCACTCTGAGAACTTCACTGGCTCAATAACCCCCTGTTTTGTGAGTCTCTCTAACTCCATCTCCACTTTTTTTCTCATGGCATAGGGAACGGCCCGAGGTTTATAGAACTTTGGACTCACCCCTTCTGTGATGTATATTTTTGCTGGTGGACCTCTCCAGGAACCAAGCTCCTCCTTGAACACATCTTCATTTTGCCCTAGCACATACTGCAATGTTAACTCTTGCTGCTCCATCTTATTTATACTAACAAAGTTAATTCCCAGCTCCTTTATCCATGCCCTGCCTAACAGGTTTGGACCTGGCCCTGTTACCACCACTACTGGTAGCTGTTTGACGTGGTCTTGGTACCTTACAGTCACGCTTGCCACTCCTAATGTTGGTACTTTTTCGCCCGTGTAGGTTTTCAACGTCATTGAGCAGTCGTGCAACTCTTGGGTGCCCCGTGTCCATAACTTGTCATATTCAGCCTTTGACAAAATTGTCACGCCACAGCCAGTATCCACTTCAAATTCCACAATGTTCTCATTTATTTTAAGCTGTGCAGTAATGGGATCGATTTTTGTTACTTTTGTCTCTGTTAGATTGTACATTGTAAAAACATCTTCGTCACTCGTGACATTCTCCCCAGATTCACTTATATGATGCGCTGACTGATTTTTATCATTTCTTAACCTTCCAGACTGCTTGTGCTTCCCTCTTCCCTCTTCCTTAAGCCCCTGGTCCCCCAGAGGCGAGGATTTGCACACTCTCTTCAAATGTCCCTTTTTTCCACAGCCATGGCACTTTTCATTGACAAAACAACAGACACTTGCCATATGTTGACCCCCACACCAGTAACATGTCAATGGTTTTGCCTTTCCTTGCCATTTATGGTTTGACTCCACATTATGCACTAGCAGTTGATTACTGACATTACTCCCGATGCCCTCCACAGTTTTCAATTGCAAAGCACGGACATCTCTATTTGTTGTCTCAATGGTCAGTGCCACTTTCAAAGCTTTTTCAAATGTGAGTTCAGGCTCCGCCAACAATCTCCTCTGCATGCGATCGTCCGCTATGCCACAGACAAGCCTGTCACGTAGCATCTCTTTTAACTTATCGCCATAGTTGCAATGTTGCGCAAGCTCTCGTAGCACTGCCACGTACTCCATCACAGTTTCATTCACTGCTCTAGTCCGAGAATTAAACTTAAATCTTTGGACAATTTCATGGGCTTTGGGTTATAATGCGACTGCAGCAAGTCCGTCAAATCTTCATATGATTTTTAATAAGTAAGTTATAGGAACTTATTGAGGAACTCAATAAGTTCCTCATTAAACTGTATGTCCGACTGCCAACAGAGCTTAACAATATTGCCCTCTTTTTCTCCTCATCCTCAATCCCATTTGCCACGAAAAAATGTCCCAATACCTCGACGTATTCCTCCCATGTTTGGGTCTGACTGTCAAAAGCAGTAAGTGTTCCTACCATCGCCGTAGCCATCTCGACGTTTTTTGGTTAGCGTTAGCTGCCTCGTCACTTGACTTCCGTCCAATTTTCGCGTGATTTACTCACAAGCTTCTTCCGAGCTCAACCGCCATCCTCGTCGCCAAATGTAGTATCCTCAGTACTAATAAATAAACAGTCGACATCGAGGTAGCTTTAGCTGGGAATTACTGAACACCAGTCATCAGTACAAACAGTGTCAGCCAGTACAACACCTGAGCCTGCAGATTCTTCCTCGGCTATATACCCCATATTCTTTTGACTGAGCTACCACTGTCACCTAGTGGACAATTCTAATAACTCTCCCGATCTACCACACTTACCACAAAAAAAATCTGTATTGACAATATGATACGTTTAGAAAAGCATCAGAAAACAACACAGCTAAATGACCATTAATGAAACTCAAGAACAATAATACTGCAGACGTGTAACGTTACTTCAAAACAAAAATAAAGAAAGACAAAGGTACTGCTAAACCATGACCACCATGTGTTTTAAGAAAGTAAAGTACTTTATTTTTATTAACGATATTTACAGCTTATCGAAATGCTCTGTTCGTCGTCTCCAAAGATAGAAGGAATTTACCTCTCATTCAGACGAAGTCAATCGGCAAACCCTTCTTTATACTGGCGGAGGTTGTTGAAGTGGGAATCCTTGAAGTGCTTCAGGTCACTAACGTACATCCAAAAAACGTAAATTTTGACTTGCCCTCTCGCAACTTCTGCATCATTGAGCTCGGACTACAAAATCGGAGCGAGAAATAATAATGGGGGATTGCTCAAAGTTTTGGACCGGTAGTCAATGTCCTTATTTGGCAGTTCCGCTGCAAATACGGTGACGCACTTGCTCAAAAAACGTCATAGACAACAGAAAAATCTGAACAGGTTCAAAAATATGACTAAAACAGAATATAAAGATATAAACGAAGCACCTGAAGAGAATAATTTCATCTTTTCTGTACTTATAAACACTCCAAATATACAACAAAATGCATTTAAGGGCTAAAAAGGTGGATTTTGCATGAGATTTAAGTTTAACCCCTTTAAGTTAAATTCAACCAGGGGTTTGCGACTTCTTCTGTCCGTCATCTTGTAATACTGGAATGCTGTGACATTAATTAAAACAATGTTCTGTCCTAATATTTTTCATAATTAGTTTCAAGTGTATAAAGTTTTATTGTGAAAATTGTTATCAGCATAATGTTTGTATAGTAAACGTGTAATATATTCACAAAGTACAATTCTGTGTAAGTATTGACAATATACTATTGAAAATGTGAATATACTGTATTTATTGACCAATAAAGTTCTTTTTTCACCTGGAAAGTGTGTTGAGTAGTCCCTTATTTCAAGATCATCGAAAAGGTTGTCTTCAATCAGCTGAACAAATTTTTAAGCTCAAATGGATATTTTGACAATTTTCTATCTGGTTTCCGATCGCATCACAGCACGGAGATAGCGCTCATAAAGATAACAAACGATATTCGGTTAAATACTGATACAGGCAAATTATCCGTGTTGGTACTACTTGACCTCAGTGCTGCATTTTACACTGTTGATCACGACATACTTCTTGACAGGCTGGAAAACTGGGTGGGGCTTTCTGGGATAGTCCTAAAATGGTTCAGGTCATAGTTAGAAGGGAGGGGTTATTTTGTGAGTATGGGAGAACATAAGTCTGAGTGGACATCCATGACTTGCGGAGTCCCTTAGGGCTCGATTCTTGCACCACTCCTATTCAACCTGTATATGCTCCCAATGAGCCAAATAATGAAAAAGAACCAAATCGCTTACCACAGCTATGCAGACGACACACAGCTCTACTTAGCCCTATCGCCTAACGACTACAGCCCCATTGGGTCCCTGTGCCAATGCATTGATGAAGTAAACGGTTGGATGTGTAAAAACTTTCTGCAGTTAAACAAAGACAAAACTGAAGTTATTGCGTTTGGAAACAAAGATGAAGATCTCAAGGTGAATGCATACCTTGACGCTAGGTGTCTAACAACTAAAAATCAAGTCAGGAATCTTGGTGTGTCTCTAGAGTCAGACCTTAGTTTCAAAAGTCATGTCAAAGCAATAACTAAATCAGCATACTATCATCTGAAAAATATTTAAAGAATTAGATGCTTTGTTTCCAGTCAAGACTTAGAGAAACTTGTGCATGCTTTCATCACCAGCAGGGTGGATTACTGTAATGGCCTCCTCACTGGCCTTCCTAAAAAGACCATAAGACAGTTGCAGCTCATACAGAACGCTGCTGCCAGGATTCTGAGCAGGACCAGAAAATATGAACACATCACACCAGTCCTCAGGTCTTTACACTGGCTGCCAGTTACATTTAGGATTGATTTTAAAGTATTATTACTGGTATATAAATCATTTAATGGGTTAGGACCTCAATATATTGCAGATATGCTCACTGAATATAAACCCAACAGATCGCTCAGATCATTAGGATCACATCAGCTAGAAATACCAAGGGTTCACTCTAAGCATGGAGAGTCTGCTTTTAGCTATTATGCCAGCCGCAGCTGGAACCAGCTTCCAGAGGAGATCAGGTGTGCTCCTACAGTAGTCACATTCAAATCCAGACTCAAAACACATCTGTTTAGCTGTGCATTTACTGAATGAGCACTGTGTCACTGTTCGTCCGACCGTTACTGCACTTCATGTTATTCTAAATGGTTTTAACTTACTGAATTTTATTTTTATCATAATTTTTATTTTTCATTATTTCTTATTTTTTATTCTAAACTGTTTTAATTATTCTGATTTCTTTTGATTATTTTAATTTCTTCTATGTAAAGCACTTTGAATTGCCATTGTGTATGAAATGTGCTATATAAATAAACTTGCCTTGCCTTGCCTTGCCTTATTTAATTCAGCCTTCAGTATACTGGTAGCTTACATGCTAACCAAAAAGTAGCCTAGCAGAGTAATAACAGATATTGATAAGTAGCTAAAAAGTGTACTTTCTTACTAATTTGAATAAACCCAAAGTAGAACTGAGCATAGTATCATCACAATACTAATATTTTAGAAGTATAATGCTTGTATATTTGTATGACATTCAAAGTGCATTTTAAATGTACTTCTAACACAGATATGGTACACTTAATACTTATTAATCAAGCATGTTAGTACATACAGCCATATACTTCAAGTATGCAAAGTATACTTGAAGTGGTTCCACTTTAGCACGTAAAAGTACACTAAGTACACTTCAAATTGTGCTTTTCTACAATTAAATTACAACTAAAATATATTAAGTACAAAATTAGTTGTTCCAAAATAGCATACTTCAAGTTAAATAATCATTAACAAACTTGAAGTATACTGATGATTGGTCTGGCTTTAAGTATGCTTAAGTATGCTAAGATTTAATATAGCCTACTTAACATATTTATTTTTCACCTGGGCCCACTTATTCATTAATTTAGTTGGAATTCAGTCAGCGTAACTGTTAATGTAATAAAATAATGAATGAACAAATCAAACAATATACAGTTGTTTCTTCCCTGTGATATATTGCCCAAGTTATTATTTTGGACAGACAAATGAAACCCTCCTTTCAATTAAATGAAATGTTTTCATTAATGTATTGAGAATGAAACGAAAGTAATAGATTCGTTCAGTGTATACATAATCACTACTTTGGTCATTTCACATGCGTTTTATGTAGGCTAGATCATAATCCTGCCGCGTTCACTGCGAAGATCGCGAGTCAGCATTCTTCATGTTCATGTTCATGTTCAGTCAGCAACTTCATGTTTTCAGCTGACACACTGACAAAGAATAGACCATTTCACAAGATGTAAACAACACTGGTCCAGAAACACTTCCTGTTTCAGTTTGTAACTGTTTTCTTTATTTCACATGTAAAAAAAAAATATATTAAAGATGTTTGTTTAACTTTTTGATTCAGTTTTAAATGTTCTGTTGGTTGTATTTTAACCCAGCTTTTATGTAGTGTTAAAAAACTGAAACAGGAAGTGCTTCTGGACCAGTATTGTTTACATCTTGTGAAATGGTCTATACACTTGTTTATTAATAAACAATTATCTTCTTGCTATATTTTACATAGCCTATTCATAATCTGTTGCCGGTTCTTCGTGACAGCTGGTGCTTCGTTGGCAGTGACACCCTACATGTTGCGTCATCACCGCACCCTCCAGAATAGGCCAGTTTAATAAACAGGATTAGATGGGCACAATGCATTCTTATTCAATGCGGACGTAATCCCTCAGATTGATTAATGTAATGGAATAGGCTACGTTACAAATGACATTTTTGGGCATGGGTGCGATTTGTGAAAAAAACAGAGGGGGGGGGGGGGGTGTTTTGAAAAAAAATATTCATAAAAAATAAATCGAGAGCGGGGTTGGTTGACACACTTTTCACTCTCTGTCATATTTCTCAGCCATGCTATATGTTAAAATAGTCTAACCAGTAACAACTGAAAGGTTAAGATCTCAGCTACTCAACAGATATATTTAATGTTAATAAATTATTCCTAAAAATGTCTTATTCATCATTAAAGTGATGTTGTGCACCTGTGCCAACCAGCCCCACTATGGGGGTTAGTTGGCACATGCAATGGGGTTGGTTGGCACAGATGCAATAGTTACAAAGAATGAGGTGACAAATATAAAAAGAACTTGACCATTTAATTCAAACCAGATGCAGAATAACATTCAACAGCATTTCTGCCGATTTTTAACCAAACCAAAAACAAATACAGTTTGTAAAGTATACGGGTGCTGGTCGTATAATTAGAATATCATCAAAAAGTTTATTTATTTCAGTAATTCCATTCAAAAAATTACATTTGAATATTATATTCATTCATTACACACAGACTGATATATTTCAAGTGTTCATTCCTTTTAATTTTGATGATTATAACTGACAACTAATGAAACCCCCAAAATCAGTATCTCAGAATATTTGAATATTGTGAAAAGGTTCAATATTGAAGACACCTGGTGCCACTCTAATCAGCAAATTAACTCAAAACACCTGCAAAGCCCTCTAAATGGTCTCTCTCAGTCTAGTTCTGTAGCCTACACCAGACCCAACAATGCAGAAGAGCTGAAGGCCACTATCAGAGCAACCGGGGTTCTCATAACACCTGTGCAGTGCCACAGACTGATTGACTCCACGCCACATTGCTGCAGTAATTCAGGCAAAAGGAGCCCCAACTAAGTATTGAGTGCTGTACATGCTGAACCTTTTCATGTTGATACTTTTCAGTTGGCCTACATTTCCAAATATCTTCTTCTTCTTTTTTTTTTTTGTATTGGTCTCAATAATATTCTAATTTTCTGGGATACTGAATTTGGGATTGTCATGAGTTGTCAGTTTTAATCATCACAATTAAAGGAAATAAAAATTGAAATATATCAGTCTGTGTGTAGCCTAATGAATGAATATAATATCCAAGTTTCACTTTTTGAATGGAATTACTGAAATAAATCAACTTTTTGATGATATTCTAATTATATGACCAACCCCATATATTTATAAATATACAACATATAATAGTATTATTATAATATTTATATATTTATATATATTTATATGTATATATGTTATGTTTTAACATATGTAAAATGCATAAATTAATACATTTATAACCAATTGGCTATAATGACATATGTGCCAACCAACCCCCAAATCAGTGTGTCAACCAACCCCACCCATATTAGGACACACCTCTTTACTGAAATGATGTTAGCCACCTAGCATCACTCATCAGAGACTTTTAAATTTCATATCAAAATATAGCTGATCCTATCTATATCAACTGGAATCCTTACATTTTATATTATCTCTATCCATCATAGTTCTAAAATGTATTTAGTGGGGAGAAGGTTTTTTTTGTTTTAACACAGTAAAATAGAAAAGTTATCCTCACCTGAACAGTTAGTGAAAGTTCAATGATTTTAGTAAATGGGTGTGTTCAGGTCAAGAGGGCAGTCATTTTAATGTCAGATTTTTGTGGCAGCACCCTCTGGTGTACTAGAATTGAACCGTGTGCCAACCAACCCCTCGACCCAACCAGCCCCGCTCTCCCCAACATGAACATCACTGCATTTGCAGGGGAAAAAAATCTTATTAACGTTCTTCTTGCGTCTCTTCTTGCGTTAAGAAGTATCCTAACGCAATATTTTTTACTCTAATAGCTTCCCACACATTTGATCTGTGATCATGCAACGAAAAACATGCAATAATTAAATCAATAGATTAATAGAGTAGGCAAATTTATATCAGCCTCTCCTGAACCACGGATTGATTGCAAAGTTAAACCATCATAGAAACAGTTTTACTGCTGCCGTTAAGTGAAAGTAATAATGTTAATGTTACATCCGCGTTGGATGCTGATACGGCAAAATGATAGAAAAGACAGATGCCTCATTAGCGCTGCAGAACCTCTAGACGCGCGCAAACGCGTCTTTACATCGATTTAACATTGAAATCACTCGCGCCAGACGTTCAAGAGTGAGTGAAACACCGTGTGTATTACTTCGGCCATTCTCAGTGACACTAGCTCTGCTTGTCATCATAGAAACAGATAATCAGATTGTGATGTTTATTCTGAATGCTGCCTTCCTTCCTTTCTACACACAGCTCCACAGCCCAGCGCGGACATGCAACCGTCTCGCAAGTGTTGATAGGCGTGAGGTGTAACCAATCAGATAGCGTCGTGGGCGGGACATTGAGCAAGTCTGCAGACTCGTGCAGAGCGACAGCTAATAAGAGTCAGCCAAAGTAGCGCATTTAAAAATAAAATTGACTTTAATCAAACCACGGATCCGTGATAAGTTTTCTGATCCGTTTCACCACTAGTTTAGTAGCACTGATCACTTTGAGGGGGGGATAAATTTATCCCCACCGGGGATAAAAAATAATTAAGCAGAGGCAGGGACACACTGACCAGAAAGGGGGAAATCCTACGCCCCCCGGCAAATCGCACGAAATACGTTTTCCCAACACTTCCTACTACAGCTGAGGAAAATGAGCGTTGAACAGGTGTGTTTCTGTCTTACTTTATTAACCTTATTGAGGTTTTCTTTTGCAAAATGTTTATTATTTCTTGACAAAAATCCATATTACCGCTATTAGCATTTCACTCTATCTAGGATAGGGGAATCTAAGCTGAAATCTATATCATATGTTGCTTTAAAAAAAATTATATTAATAATCTACATAAGACGCGTGTGAAATTACTAAATTAGTGATTATGTTCACTGAACGAATCTATTACTTTTCGTTCTCCATACATTAATGAGACCATTTAATTTAATTGAAAGGAGGGTTTCATTTGTCTGTCCAAAATAATAATTTGGGCAATACATCACAGGGAAGAAACAACTGTATATTGTTTGTTTTGTTCATTCATTATTTTATTACATTAACAGTTATGCTGACTGAATGCAAAAGTCATGATGTCATGTTGGCGGTCTCAAGAGTAAATGCAGCTTTTTGATATAAAGTTTTTATAAAGTGTTCCTTAATATGCATTAAAACAGAAAATAATCTTGTGAAAGTGCAACAGAGACACAGTTTAAACTCTTTTTGGATTTTTGTTTAATTGCTAATAATAATTGCTGAATTTTTTTGTTCCCATAGCAAGAAATGAATATATTAACTATTAAAAAAAAAAAAACAGTTAGCATCTAATGTTGATCAATTCAAACAAAGCCAAACTGCCTATAGGTAACGCCTCATTTTTAGAGCAGTGTGGCCAGTTTAACAGGAGGTTGGTCAATATACTTCACTCGCATATATTCTCACTTCGTGTGAATCACTCACAAGCGGACATAAAATTATTCTAAAGAGCAACAGACTTAGCCATGGTCACACCATCCAAAAATGAATCAAATCCACCAGGTAATCAGTAGTTTATGTCATGGGTCAAAATGGTTTCATGTTTTGAAGGATTTGGAAATTACAGTTTTTCTGTGTATCTTCAGACTGCAGGTTAAGAAAACATACGTTACTACTGGCATGTTTTCTTCTGACATCAACCTGGCTGGTAAGTTCAGTAGAAAATTTATACATAAAAAATCAGACTTCAAAAATAAATAAGCATTTTCTCCCTGAAAATGCTTATTTATTTTTGTAAGGGCAAAGGGGCTGAGTGCATTCAACTGAGCTGAGCATTTTAAATATCAATTCAAATCATAAATCTGAATTTGGGTATATGATATTTGCAAACAAAATGCAGAATTCTAATTGAAGACAGTAGAAAATTGTGCAACTGGTGTAAATGTATAGTTTAACAGGTTAAAACTAAATGCATAGTTTTTTGTTTGACATTTCTTTTAATGAAGTTGTCTGAACACATTGTGAAGGACTTGTTCTGACTATTGAATTTAGTTTAGAGAATTATGGCTGAAAAACAAACACTAATAAGTAATAATAGGTTAAATATAAAATCCTCTTTCTGCGAACTCAAATTGCAATATATTAATATATCAATAATATTTCAATAAATAATTTCATTATTATGGTGTAATTCATATAGACACGACTTATCTTTCTTCCTGTATGGTCTCATAATCGAAAAACCTGTGATTTACTAATAGTTCATTATCTGTTAGTTGAATGAACTTGTCAAAAAAGTCATTTCAACATTTTAATTTCTGAACAAAAGTTTAAGGAGAAAACCTTCTACATGTTTTGCGTGGTGATGATATTCAACATTCTTTGCATGTGAGTCAACTCAGCAACAGCAACACTCCACAAAGCAGCTTTTGATAACACAAGCATTTACAAATGCTACACAATATGAAAAGGATTTGTTTTTTTTAGTTTTATGCAAGTTACATTTTACTTTTAAGTTGGCAATACAGTTTGTCCATACCAAACACCATGTTCAAGCATAAAGGGTGGCCACCAGTACACATGGCACCATGACACCCTGGGTCGTAGGTCGATGATCGACTTTGTGGTCGTTTCATCTGACCTGCAACCGGATGTCTTGGACACTTGGGTGAAGAGAGGGGCGGAGTTGCCTGGTGGTGAGTTTGATCCAATGGTGGGGGAGGAAGCTGGACAGACTCGGCAGACCCAAGCGTACTGTTAGGGTTTGCTGGGAACGTTTGGCTGAGTCTCCTGTCAGAGAGATCTTCAACTCCCACCTCTGGCGGAGCCACGACTGGATCCCGTGGGAGGCTGGAGATATTGAGTCTAAGTGGACCATGTTCTCCACCTCCATTGTCCTCCATGGAGCTGTGGCCGTAAGGTCTCCGGTGCCTGTCGAGGCGGCAATCCCCAAACCCGGTGGTGGACACCGGAAGTAAAGGATGCCGCCAAGCTAAAGAAGGAGTCCTATCAGGCCTGGTTGGCTTGTGGGACTCCTGAGGCAGCTGACAGGTACCGGCAGGCCAAGCGGACTGCAGCCCGGCGGGTTGTGGAGGCAAAAGCTCGGGCCTAGGAGGAGTTCGGTGAGGCCATGGAGAAGGACTGTCAGCTGGCCTCGAAGAGATTCTGGTAAACTATCTGGCACCTCAGGAGAGGGAAACAATGTCCTACCAATGCTGTTTACAGTGGAGGTGGGCGGCTGTTGACCTCAACTGGGGATGTCATCGGAGGGTGGAAAGAATATCTCCTCAATAGTCGCCGTCACGTCTTCTATTGAGGAAGAAGAGGCTGAGGGCTCAGAGGTGGACTCGTCCATCACCCTAGCTGAGGTCATTATTTTTATGGATAGAATTTCTAGGCGCAGCCAGGGGCCGGAGGGTGTCAGGTTTGGGGACCACACGATTTCGTCTCTGCTCTTTGCGGATGATGTTGTCGTGTTGGCCCCTTCAGACCAGGACCTTCAGCATGCACTGGGAAGGTTTGCAGCCGAGTGTGAAGCGGCTGAGATGAAAATCAGCACCTCCAAATCCGAGGCCATGGTCCTCAGTCGGAAAAGAGTAGCTTGCACTCTTCAGGTTGGTGGAGAGATCCTTCCTAGAGTGGAGGAGTTTAAATATCTTGGGGTTTTGTTCACGAGTGAGGGAGGGATGGAACGGGAGATTGACAGACGGATCGGTGCAGCTTCTGCAGCAATGCGGTCGATGTACCGGTCTGTTGTGGTAAAGAAGGAGCTGAGCCGCAAGGCAAAGCTCCCGATTTATCGGTCAATCTACGTTCCTACTCTCACCTATGGTCATGAGCTTTGGGTTTTAAGGACAAGATCCTGGATACAGGCAGCGAAAATGAGCTTTCTCCACAGGGTGGCTGGGCAATCCCTTAGAGATAGGGTGAGAAGCTCTGTCACTCGGGAGGAGCTCAGTGTAGAGCTGCTGCTCCTCCACATCAAGAGGGGTCAGCTGAGATAGCTCGGGCATCTGTTCCGGATGCCTCCTGGACGCCTTCCCGGGGAGGTGTTCCGGGCACGTCCCACTGGGAGGAGACCCACGGAGAAGACCTAGGACACGCTGGAGAGACTATGTCTCCTGGCTGGCTTGGGAACACCTCGGTGCCCACCCAGAAGAGCTGGAGGAAGTGTCTAGGGAGAGGGAAGTCTGGGCATCAATGCTTAGACTGCTGCCCCCGTGACCCCGGCCCTGGATAAGCGGAAGAAGATGGATGGATGGATGGATGGATGGATTGATGGACGGATGGATGGAAGATGGCAATATTTACAAAATTTCATTTTGTTAACAAAAATAACTATTTACTACGTTTTCAAATATTTAATAAGCATTAAAAGCTATCTGTGTTTTTCCTTATTTTAGAATCACAAAGATAGGATTATGCACTCATTCATTAGAAAATATACATACATATTTACAGTATAAGCCTTCCCGGTGACATGATAAAGAAATAAAAGAAAAATAATCATTCAATAATCGTTATCAAGGTAATTTGTTCGATTAATCGTGTTTATGATTTTAGCCAAAATCGTCCAGCCCTAATTTATGTGTGCATTAAAAGTACCATTTCGGCAATGAGAACATTTCTTAGCCAAATAAAGATAAAGATGTGTTCTGGCGACTGCCGTGTTTATTGAACTAATCAGATCAGAGTAAACCGAGTGTCAGCGAGAAGTTCATTTGAGAAAAGATTCATCTTCTCGCGATATTGAAGCCTAAAATTTATCCATAAAGGGATAGTTCACTTTGAAATTAATTTTTTATATGTTTTAGCCTACCTCAAGGGCATCCAAGATGAAGGTGTCTTTGTTTCCACAGTATTTTCAATTTTGACATTTTTTGGTCAAGCCATTGTTGTCTATCAGTCATACACTGGAGGCTAAGGGGATCAACCAAAAAGCATGCACAGAGAAGTGAAAATTAAACATGATTTAATGACTCGTAAATGTAAGTACACATTGATGGCCTAAGACACGAAACGAGCGTTTTTTGTGAGAAAACGAACAGCATTTATATTGTTTTTACCTCGTATAATCACAGTGACGTCCAAGTAATCTGAATCAGTTGTGCAATGTCCAACTGAACCGAACTGAATCAGTTCAATGTTACGCCGGAAGTGATCGCTTGCGTGTGACGTCACTCAATATTTACACAGAGATTTCGGAAGTTTTACCTTTTACTAAACATATTTAGATATACCGAAATTGTCTTTCATTGCGGTTTCACGTATATCTAAATGTTTAATGAAAGGTAAAACTTCCGAAATCTCTGTGTAAACAAAGAGTGATGTGGGCGCGCAAGCGATCACTTCCGGCGCATGCGCAGACCGAAGCACCCGTGCCGTCAGATCATTTTGTCATGGCTATGATTACAAGAGGTAAAAACGATATAAATACTGTTCGTTTTCTCACACAAACCGCTCGTTTCGTGTCTTAGGCCATCAATGTGTACTTACATTTATGAGTCATTAAATCATGTTTAATTTTGACTTCTCTGTGCATGCTTTTTGGTGGACCCCCTTAGCCTCCAGTGTATGACTGATAGACAACAACGGTTTGACTGAAAAATGTCAAAATTGAAAATGCTGTGAAAACAAAGACACCTACACCTTGGATGTCCTTAAGGGAAGGTAAAACATATAAAAAAATTAATTTCAAAGTGAACTATCCCTTTAATTTTGTATTCATTGTCAATGCAGTGCAGCAGCTAGCAGACCTAGAGCTATCTAGCGGTCTAGCGTGCTCATAGGCTGCTCTGCAGGAACTGCACAGCCTACCAGTGAGCCCGACATGACGTTACATCCAATCAAGGGCGCTCGCGCCCTAACTTCATCCTAGCCTGCCAGAAAAGGCGTGGTTTAGCCTATATAAGCAGGGCTCGGAGGCTGTTTCTCTGGTTTTCATCGACTGAAGCGAAAATAGCGCTTTTGCCGTGAGCACGGCAGGTTACTGGGGTGGCACGGTTCACATAACCCACAGTTCGGTTTGTATCACGGTTTTAGGGTCACGGTTTTCGGTTCTGTATGGTGCTTGTTGTTATTAGAGCCCGAGCACTAACTGTGCGAGGCCCTATTGAAACTGTTAGGGTTATTTTTAGGGCCCGAGCACTTACAGTGCGAGGACCCTATTAAAAACTGTTAGGGAATCCATTTTCGGGGCCGCAACATGCTCAAAAACTCACCAAATTTGGCACGCATTTCAGGACTTTTGAAAAATTTCGTATTTTGTGGGTTTCTCGGATGGGCGGGGCAAAAGGGCTAGCTAGCGCCACCTAGAAAATTGGAAAAAATTAGCCCCTCGTCCACGTTCAACCTACATGCACGAAATTTGGTGGGGATGTGTATCATTTCAAGACGCACAAAAAAGCCTCAAGAACTCATACCCTAAACTCTACAGGAAGTCCGCCAAATCGTCCCAAGACCGATTTGGGACGATTTACACACTCCATACTTTAACGAACTCCTCCTAGGGATTTAGTTGGATCGACTTCAAATTTCTGCTCTGCCTTCTAAAGGCATTGACAATGTAAAGTTGTGCTATCTGTGCGTTTTGTCCATGGGTGTGTCCGTGGCATCGAAGAATCGCCATGAAACAGGAAGTTTTAGTAACTTGGCTGTAAATGCCCAGATCTGCACGAAATTTTACACATTTGACAAGAGTCCTGCCCTGAACAAATCTACATGCTGATATTCACCCACAGTCATAGCGCCACCTGCTGGCAACAGGAAGTGACTTTTAACGAAGCAGCCCCCGCTGCATGTTTGACCGACATGTACGAAATTTCTGTGGTACATCTAACATGTCCAGACGCAAAGAAAAGTCTCTTGGAGCGATGCCCTAAATAATAATAATAAAAAATACTTTATTGTCCCCAAGAGGGGAAATTTGTCTTGGACTACAGCCACTGCGACACACACTTTCGACAAACCACATAGAAAATACATTACAGACAATACACTGGACCGTGAAAAAACGATGCACAACACAGTGAGAATAAAAAGTGTACATTTAGGTAACAGTCATTTGTTACTGTTTAGCATCTTAATAGCGGCTGCCATGCATGAGTTTTTATACCTATTTAGCCTATTTTAGTAACAATTCTAGTTCCTTATTAAGAATGTGAGTTGGGTCATCCCGAATCTTAAGTGCCTCCCTGAGCACAGATTTTTCGTACAGTGACTGTAGGTAGCACGGTTCTTGGTACCCTACAATTCTAAAAGCTGTACTGATCAGACGCCCTAACTTAGATTTAAGCTGAACTGAAAGATTACCATACCAGGTCTGCATGCTATACCGTACCACACTCTCTAAAATCATTTTAAAAAACAGAAACAGGAGTTTGCTATTGACACCAAACTGTAAGGAAGGACTTTCCTAAGACTGAATTTAGGAATTCGAAACTGCATTAAAGCTTACTAATCTGTAAAAGAGATCAAAGGGACTGAGGGCACCACACAACTGGTCCAACCTGATATCTTCCCCCCATGTTGTGGTTCTTGACTCTGCACAATATCTTCTCTCCTCCAGGGCTCATTCATTTATGCAAATCTCACAAACCTCCTGCCTCCAGCTGTGTTATGCAAGGGCAAAATAATTACTTCTGGCATGAGTGGTTAAATTGTTTCATTCCTGCAGCAGCAGAACAGGCAGAACAAGAAAACAATGCCTGTTCTTCTGTTGTGGGAGATGCCCCAATAAAGATTGTGGATAACCATTGGCTTAATCCCCCAAGCTCAGGCACAACCACTTTGGTCACGAGAAAGGATAAAACAAAGGCTGAATAAAGATTTGGGTGATAGGTGTTTATTGTTCTTTTGTTTGTGAATCTAAGGTTTTCCCTTTTCATGTTTGGTATCATTTTAAGTGTCTCAGTGCGATTGGTAAAATGGTCGTAATTTCATTACAGTCATTGGAAATAGGAGAAAGATTGAGAACTTAGGAGAATCCTGTTCTTCTCCATGGGTGATGTCTTTTCAAAATATCTCCCCTCTCCCCCGAGACCAAGTGTTACCCCTTGGGGTATAGGAATTGCTAAAATAAACTACATTCTTTGTACGTGTGAGCAGTAGGCAACCGACTTAAGAAGTATTAGTTAACCCTGCACCCTCTAAATACAGAACTGACAAGGTTTGTGTCCGTGAGAAACACGATCCGGCCGACGTGATCTCTGTGCGACATCGGGTCCATAATGAACGAATAATTGAAAGTGTAAGAAACGCAGACAAATCAAAGATCTAAATTAAATCATAATAGGCATGGTTATTTTCTAATAAGAAACACAATCTAAACTTGACCATCAGTAAAAATTGGAGTCAGATAAGCGTAGAGCTAAAGTTTAAAGCTTCCTTTTTCGGCAGAGAACTCTGAAGCAGATGATGCGCGCGCTAATATAATATGAAGACGTGAGCGTCAATGTGGCACGAATGGTGATTCTTCTATATCCATAGACAATCGTTATTCTGACGCGTAATTTTACATGTGAAATGCAGCCAAACATTTCACGAGTACATTTCACGTGTGTTTAATCTCCTCGCTATCAGAAGATGTTCGGAGAGTCTCCCGCATATTGATAACGGCTCCCGGATGATCGCAAATTAGTTAAAATCTCCCGAAATCTAGAGCGAGCGATCAAGAGCGCGCGTGCAAGACAGATCAGACAGTGCTTCAATAAACCGTATAGTGCGCGCACGTCGGAGAGGGAGACAGTGAGAGACTGTGTGTGTGCGCCTCATGCCACAGACTCAGGCATCGAATTCAGGCACCGAAATGTTCATTCTAATTCGGTCTCGTTACTACCGTTTACGTCAGAACCGGTTCCCCATTGGCACCGAGTTTCGGTACCCAACCCTATAGGTGAAACACGTTGTGGTCTGAATTGGCCAATGGTGCTTTTGGTTTGGCTACATAGGCATTTTTGACGTTACCATAACATTTATCAAGAGTCTTGTTTTCACGCGTGCTGCACTTAATATATTGTTCGAACCCAGGGAGTGCTAATTCAAGTTTACAGTGGTTGAAGTCGCCCATTACAAACACGGGGGTGCCCGGAGAGCGCTGCAGCTCTCTGTGTACACAGTCAGCAATGCGATCTGCGGCCCTAGCTGCATTCCCACTTGGGGGGATGTACACAAAACACACAGCCACACTTCCGAACTCCCTTGGGAGATAAAACGGTCTCATAGTCAAATGCAAAATTTCAGCGTCCGGACAGCAAAGTATTTCCCTAACGGTGTACTGTTTGCACCATTTGTTACTCACATACACAGCCATGCCGCTACCTCTTGTTTTTCCGGATTGTTCAGCCCTGTCTGCTCTGACAAGTAAAAATCCATCGATGTCAACCAGGGAGTTTTGGATATTCCGGTGTAACCACGTTTCTGTGATCACCATTAAACTTGCGGTGCGATACTCAGAGCATGTCCTGGTATTAATCCGAAGTTCATCTATTTCAGCTCGAAGTGATCTTGCGTTGCATAGTATCACTGAAGGTAGCGGAGGCCTGCTGCCTCTCTGCCGTAGACGCTGGCACGCTCCACCGTGCTGACCCCTTTTCCTCGACCTCGCTGGCTGAGCGCTCTGAAGATTGGACGATCAGAGTGCCAACAGCGCATCTCGGGTGTAGATAATCAGACGCTGGACCTGGATAGTCCGACAATGATCAACACAATAAATGCAAAATGTATAAATCTTGACATGTTGGCTTCACGTTCCCACAGCGCAGCAACACATTTACGAATATGCAAACAAAACAAAATGATGATCGTAGTAGACAGCTTGCCTGGGTCGCAAGCAGAGCAGCGCCACAGGAAGGACTAGCTCAACAGGAAGTCGGCCATTTCTAATTTTACCGCCATTTTGGGATGATTTACTCATTACGTACTTTAAAGAACTCCTCCTAGGGATTTAGTCGGATCGACTTCACATTTCTGCTGTGCCTTCTAAAGGCATTGAAGATGTAAAGTTGTGCTATCTGTGCGTTTTTGTCGATGGGCGTGTCCGTGGCGTCGATGATTCGCCATGAAACAGGAAGTTGTAGTAACTTGGCTGTAAATGCCCAGATCTGCACGAAATTTTACACATTTGACAAGAGTCCCGTCCTGAACAAATCTACATGCCGACATTTACCCACAGTCACAGCGCCACCTGCTGGCCAATTTGAGACAAGAGTCCCGCCCTGAACAAATCTACATGCCGACATTCACCCACAGTCATAGCGCCATCTGCTGGCAACAGGAAGTGACCTTTAACAAAGCAGCCCCCGCCGCATGTTTGACCGACATGTACAAAATTTCTGTGGTACATCTACCATGTCCAGACGCACAGAAAAGTCTCTTGGAGCGATGCCCTAAATACAACAGGAAGTCGGCCATTTCTAATTTTACCGCCATTTCTGGATGATTTCCTTATTACGTACTATAACAAACTCCTCCTAGGGATGTAGTCAGATCGTCTTCACATTTCTGCTGTGCCTTCTAAAGGCATTGACGATGTAAAGTTGTGCTATCTTCGCGTTTTCGTTGATGGGTGTATCCGTGGCGTCGATCATTCGCCATGAAACAGGAAGTTGTTGTAACTTCAGTGTACATCCTCAGACCTGCGCAAAATTTGATACGTTATACAACAGTCCCGCCCTGAACACATGTACATGCCGAAATTAGACCAATGTCATAGTGCCACCTGCTGGCAACAGGAAGTGACCTTTAACGAAGCAGCCCCCGCTGCACGCTTGACCTACATGTACGTAATTTATGTGGTACATCTACCATGTCCTGGAGCGATGCGCTAAACTCAACAGGAAGTCGGCCATTTCTAATTTTACCGCCATTTTGGATGATTTACTCATTACGTACTTTAATGAACTCCTCCCAGGGATATAGTCTGATTGACTTCAAATTTCTGCTGATGGGAGATGGGAGTGTCTGTGGTGTCGATGATCCGCCATGAAACAGGAAGTTGTAGTAACTTGGCTGTAAATGCCCAGATCTGCACGAAATTTTACACATTTGACACGAGTCCCGACCTGAACACATGTACATGCCAAAATTAGCCCACAGTCTTAGCGCCAACTGCTGGCAACAGGAAGTGACGTTTAACGAAGCAGTCCCCACCACACGTTTGACCTACATGTATGGAATTTCTGTGGCACATGGATCATGTCCAGACATACAAAAAAGCCTCTTGGAGCAATGCCCTAAACCCAACAGGAAGTCAGCCATTTTGAATTTTATGTTAATTTTTGTGTGATTTGGATGTGTAGCAAATTCATAGCCGCATCAGCTGAACTCCAGAATATGCAATGCGGCCGCCTCATACCCCAACGTGCAACAGGTGTGAGGGCCCGCCCATCGCTGTTTGCTGCTTTAATTTTTTCTTGTAATCTTTAACACTCCAGAAATGTACTTCAGCATATGATATACATATATCTTAATTATCCACAATTTACGATACAGTATTTAAGCCATTTAGGCTAATCCCAAATTTAGGCTAAAAATAATATTTCAAAAATATTTCATTTTCGGTTCTGAAGTTAAAAGAAAAATACTCGGTTAATATCGTAACCTCAGTTTGCTGAGAGGGTATTGCATGGCTATACGCAGTGGGGAAACTCTTTTTCCTCGATTTACTGAAGCCTATTGTAAAACGCATTTGCAGCTGCACAGCCAATACACTGAGCGTCAGATACGCTCATAGGCTGTGCTGCAGCAACTGCACATCCAATGGCGCGGGTGACTCTAACGTGCGACCAATGAGCTAGCCTTACATCAGAACCCACCAAGCGGACATGACCCAGTCTATATAGACCCCCGAATTCGCCATTATAGCAGGTTTATACGACTGAAGCGACAAATTCACTAGTTTCTCTAGTGCGGCTGGCTACGCAATACTCGTTCCCTCTCTCAGGGAATGTCTTGGTTACATATGGTAACATTCGTTCCCTGAGGGAGGGAACGGAGACGTAGGTCATGACTGACCAATAGGAATCTCGCTAGAGAGCCAATTTACTTAGAGTGAATCTAAAACAAGCCAATGCACATTGCCGTGCAATTATTTGCATTAGCTGCGCGGCCTCATCAGCACGGGTATATAATGAGCAGCTGTTGCGATTGCACTTCAGTTTTTTGCTGAGGAGCCAAACTTGAGAAGCTGACCCCCCGGCGGGCGGCAGCAGATGTGGCGACGGGACTTGCGTCTCCGTTCCCTCCCTCAGGGAACGAGGGTTACCATATGTAACCAAGACGTTCCCTATCGGTCAGTCACTACAACGTAGTTCATGACTGACCTATAGGAATGCCTACCAAAGTGACAAAATCGCTGCACCCCATCCAGTGCAAGCCTCTGCACCATCGATAGGATAATAGGAGGAGGGTTTACACGGGGAATGTCTGACACTCTTGTTCCTCTATAATCCATACAGTGAGATTTTGGATAACACTGGGAAAGCGTGCCCTTTTTTTGAGGGAGGGGAACGCTGTGGAACCCACTTTCTTCAAAGAGTTATGTGGAAATACATATGGACTAACCCCCAGGCTGTACTGCATATGAGATAATGGGTGACTTAGCCCAAGGGAAAGACACGGGCTTCCGTCTGAGGAGCAACCATAGAAAATATACACATGAGGGATCCTCGAAGGGTCACACCGGCTCTCAATGATTCAGGGGACAGGGACCTGGCTCCGGAGCTCCACCATGTCCAGGCCGAGGGGTGTTGGAGGACTCGACAGGTTTTTCACTCTGGAGCAATAAGGTTGCACAGTAGGGTGCAGCAAGCCAACAGAGCTGGATCTCTCAGTGCTTCTACCCATTTAGAGTGAGAACACGGGAGGAGACCGGCTCTATACGTAGGCTATAGTATCTAGCGAACGTGTTAGGTGTCGCCCAGCCCGCAGCTCTACAGATATCTGTTAGCGAGGAGCCACAAGCCAGTGCTCAGGAGGATTCAACGCCTCTCGTAGAGTGTGCATGCAACCTGAGCGGGCAAGGCACGCCTTGAGCTTGGTAAGCAGAGGAAGCATGAAACCAAAGCAGAAGGCCTTGTTGGCATCCACTATCCAGTGGGCCTTCCTCTGCTTGGTGACAGTCTTTCCCAGCCTCCGTAACAGACAAAAAGCTGGTCTGAGGTCCTGATGCTTTGAGTCCTGTCCACGTACATATGAAGAGCCCGAATGGGACCGAGTAAAGCCAGGGCTGGGTCAGCCTCCTCCAAGGGCAGCGCTTTCAGGTTCACTACCTGATCTCTGAAGGGAGTTGTAGGAACCTTGGGCACATCGCCATGGAAAGAAGCTTTAAGTCTACTGATTGCAGAGGCTGAAAGTGAATGTCCTGAAGTGCTTGGAGCACCAGGGAAAGATCCCAAGAGCGTATGGAAGGGGGTCGAGGAGGATTTAATCGTCTCGTCCCTCTAAGAAACCTGACGACCAGGTCGTGCTCTCCAACTGTTTTGCCATTTATGTGGTTGTGATAAGCTGAAATAGTGGCAGCATGACCTTTGAGGGTGGAGGGAGAAAGTCTCCGTTCCAAACCTTGCTGCAAGAAGGAAAGCAAAGACCCCATCGAACATCTTCGGGGGAGAATGTGCTGGTATGAGCCAGTCGTCTAGATAGTTGAGGATATGAACGGCCTGCACTCTCATGGGAACAAGGGCCCCCTCCGTGACTTAAAGACACAGGAGCAGTGGCGCAAAAAGTGGGTATGCGCTATATGCAGCGCAAAGGGGCGCAGCACAATGGGGGGCGCCAAAGCGATGGTAAAAAAAAAATTCAAAATTACAAATATATATAGGCTATATACATTGTATTTCTATATGTAGCTGCTGTTGTGCGTTTCTAGATCATTTCTGCATTCCTTCAATGTTATATAAAATTTTAGAGGACTAACAGCCAGGCTAGAGTAGGCGCCCTCATGGAGAAGGGGGCGGATAATATCGCTAGCGGGCGGGGGCGCCGTGAGCGCTGAGCGAGCAGGTACAAGTAGTGAGTTGTCGTCGAAAAAGATGGATAAAACAAAATGCTGTGGGGCTAAAAATAGAAAAAGAAAGAGAGAAAAGGAGATGGCATGTCAATTGATGCGACAGCAGCTAAATAACTGCATCCATTGCTGAAAGCCAACAGGTAGGATTTAAAATGTGACATCCAGGCATGTAGGCTATCTATATCTCGGTGGCCATCGGGACTACCGGGAGAGTCCCGCTGGTCCGACGTGCTTTTTCTTTTACGGTCTATGGCTTTTTCAGCCGATACTTCTCATCCTTTTTTAATTTATTTGTCTTAACGGCCCACAAAACTCATACATCGGCGGCCCATTTGTTTGTTTGTTTTTGTTTTTTTTTTTGTTTTTTTTGCTTAATTGGTGGCGCCGAGCTGTTGTAATGCATTGGTCAAAAAAAGTCAGCTTTAGTTTTTTTTCTAACACACTGGCCCATGAAACATGTCATTATGCGCTTATTTCTTTCAAGTATAGAAATTAGTGCAAAACTAATTATGAAAGTTTCAGTGCATTCAGTGCATTTGTTTTACAATAGCCTTTATGGCTATTACTACTGTATAATGGGATTAATATTATAACTATTATTATGTAACAGTGTAATGTAGACAGACACTAACTAAAAGAGGTTCAAATTTTTCTTTGTTTAATTTGCACCCTGAATATGGGTTGGAGCTTTTTATTTTGAACTCTCAAAGTGCACCAGACTGCTGAATTGAACATTACAGAACACAAAATTTTCTTACGGGGGTGCATGACCCCGAACCCCCCTAGAGAAACAGAGGTCCACCTACTACATTTTTACCTAAAATCCTGTGAGAAACACTTATATTGCTGTTCCAATGGAGCTTATAGTTTTCTTAGGGGGGTTCATCAAGGTGGAGTAGTTATAGTTTAATTGTATTAATAAACGATAATTTTGCACTTATTTT
This sequence comes from Pimephales promelas, assembly GCF_988280905.1. Lineage (NCBI taxonomy): Eukaryota > Metazoa > Chordata > Actinopteri > Cypriniformes > Leuciscidae > Pimephales > Pimephales promelas. Next base: position 6,613,277 of record NC_142790.1, read on the forward strand.
ATCTGATAGCTCTCATTTGTTCCACTTATTTGTTCCGCTGCATACCCCTCTGAAACTGGGCAGTACCCGGAGTGGGGCAGTGAATTGGAACATAGGGACCTGGCTGGGGAGGCACTCCCTGGGAGGCGCCCCACGGTGAGGTCTGAGTGTGCTGTAAAACGCTTACCTGGTTCCACGGGGCAGGAGGTGCGGGAGGCGGCTCGATGGCGTTCTCGGACCATATACTGTTGCCAGCTGGCGATAGAAGAGGAGGATGAGAGTGGTAAGGATTTTGTCCCTCCACTGCTCTCCGAGTCCACTTCAGACCCAGAGATGGTAGAATCTGCTCTTTTATTGAAAATGTGGGTACTGCTGGCTGTGGGGCCAACGGCGGAACAAAACAAAACACAAGATTTTCCACCCAGCCCTCTTCCGGGGGAGGGAGTGATATCGTTTTTCAGAAGAGCAGTCCCTGCCATCCCTGAGTTGCCCATTCTAGGGCCACTTGTTCTTGGCTTTACCTCCCCTCTTGGCGGGGGCCTGGACGGGCAGGGAACCCTGCTTGTGACCGGCTCAACAGCGCTGTTTCGGTGGAGGCTGCTGCTGCGCCACGGGAGCAGGGCGGACACAGGTGGGCGCCCCCGGTAACGAGTAGACTGAAGAGCCATAGGTGGCGGGGTGGAGGCAGCAGCTGACTGCCACGGCAAGATTTGATGGCCTCAGTCTGCTTTTGTACAGCCGAGAACTGCTGGGTGAAGTTCTTGGACACGGGGGCGTTTAGGAACCGGAGCTTATCGGTCTCCCGCATGTCAGCCAGACACAGCCAGAGATGGCGTTCCTGGACCACCATTGTGGACATTGCAGGACCCACTGAGCGTGCAGTAACCTTCGGCGCACGAAGCGCGAGGTCCGTCGCACGTCGAAGTTCCTGGAGAACTAGTGGGTCATGACGACCCTCTTGAAGTTCCTTCACTGCCTTGATGAACCTGCAGCAACAACATGTTGGCCTTGTAAGCCTTGCCAGTTAAGTCCGATGAGTACTTACAAGCCCGGGAAGGGAGACACGGTTCTCCATGCCCAGTGGAGTCAGGGCACAGTTGCATAGCAACGGCCCATTCCACCGGCGGGATACGCGTGTATGGCTTAACTGCTCCGTCATCAAGGGCTGTGAGGGAGGAGGAACCACCGGAACGGTTTCGGGCAGTAAAAGGTGTCGTCCACATCCTTGTGAGCTCCGCATGCACCTCCGGGAAAAAGGGCTCTGGGGTGGGTTGCTGAGCACCATCACGCGCCACCCCGAGATACCAATTATCCAGCCTTGAGGGTTCGAGGCACCGCTGGCACACCCAGAAGGAGGCAGCGGCTCCAACACATCGTCCGCGGAGATATCTGACCCACCCTCCGATGCCGCGATCAACATCTGATCATCACGGGGAGCGCTAAAGGAAACGACTGGTACACACCTCGAGGATAGTCCAGCAGGCTCCTTTGGCAGCTCAGATGGTTGCGGAGGCTGAGTGGGGTGTGGTTGATTCCCCTAAGGAAGGTCTTACCAGCCATTAAAACAGCTTTTGGTTTTATGCTCTTTAGAGAGAGAGAGAGAGAGAGAGAGAGAGAGAGAGAGAGAGAGAGAGAGAGAGAGAGAGGAAAAACTGTTCACACAGTTGTGCCGTCACCCCCGCACCGAGGATGAGAGATCTTCCAGACTTGTCTTGAAATTCACTCTTTAGCAGAGGCATTGAAGTTTAAGCTCCGAAGCAAAAAGCTGAAGTGCAATCGCAACAGCTGCTCGTTATATACCCGCGCCGACGAGGCCGCGCAGCTGTTGCAAATGATTGCACGCCAATGTGTGCGACGCCAATGCAACGACATTTTCAAATGGTTATAATAAATTAACTGTGGGGTATTTTGAGCTGAAACTTCACAAATACATTCTGGGGACAACTGAGACAAATATTACATCTTCTAAAAAGGGGCATAATAGGTGCCCTTTAATGTAGACTCTGAGCTAACAGAACAAGCCAATAACCCACTAATATACATATGTATACATATAAAACCATATGAATAACAGACCAGACATCATCAGGCCTGAAGATATACATCTTTATGAGTCAGTCATACTAGTATATTATACTAACAAAACCAGACCCCGTCGGGATTATTAGTGTAACACCATAACCGGCCTCATACCGTTTTATATATAATGTGTGTGATTATGCACAGTAAGTCTGTCTGTAAAAACCAGACACCGTAGGGTCTTACTCATACCTCCATATTATAGAATTTCATAAATGTGGAGGCAGAGGACCAGCTGGACCTCCACAAATATCTTGAATGGGAACCCCAGATGACCAAGCCCACGATGAGGCCATCCCTCTAGTCGAATGGGCCTTAACACTAATGGGTCAAGCCTAACCCACTGATAAGCCAAGGAAATGGCATCCACCATCCATCTAGACAGTCTTAGCTTAGTGACTGGATCACCCTTGGATTGGCCACCAAAGCAGACAAACAGCTGTTCCGTCTGTCTAAAAGACGCAGAATGGTCCAGATAGATTCTCAATGCCCTAACAGGGAAGAGAAGATTAGACTCCCCATCCTCTGGCAAAGGGGGAAAGGCTAACAACATAAATAACTTGAGCTCTAAATGGAGTCGAGAGCACCTTAGGTATATAACCATGTCTGGGCTTGAGAATGACTCTGGAGTCATCTGTTCCAAACTACAAACATGCAGGGCTCACAGAAAGGGCCTGCAGATCTCGTACTCGCTTGATAGATTCCAATCCTCCTGGCGCCCTTCAGAAACCTTACCACTAGAGTAATTCTACCCAGTGACTGGCCAGCCACCAGAGCATAGTGCGCTGTGATGGCTGCCACATAAACCTTGAGTAAGGACAGGGTGCGGCCAGCGTCCAGCAACTCATGCAGGAAGGAGAGTACCACTGATACCTCACATTGCGGTTCAACACGATTTTTCGAACATCAGCTGGAATAAATCGACCACTTTAACGCATACAGGCGCCGTGTGAACGGGGCCTTTGCTTCAGAAATAGTGTTTAAGACCCGTTTGATGACCTGTGGAATCATCGAGACGGGTGTAAAGGCATAAAGAGGGCGGCTGGGCCAAGAGTGAGCCTTATTCTTCGAGAAGAATGCCCTGCAGTGGGTGTTGGCTCTTGAGGCAAAAAGGTTGACGTCAGCCTCGCCAAACATCTCCCATATTAAACTGCACCCAGATTTTGTACACCCGGTATGTGTGATGTTCTCAGAGAACCCAGATTGGCCTGCACCTAGAGGAGGAGGTCATGTGCCATAGCATACAGGTTGCCCGACCTGGTGCCCCCCTGGCAATTTTTTGTTGGGGAGCCTTCGTGCAGCACTCCCCAACCCAGGTTGGAAGTGTCTTTAAACACCAGTTTCCTTCTGGAAACTACTGCCATGGTCACCCCATTGTGGTACCAGTTCTGAGCACGCCACAGAATCTGTGTACTCAAATACTCGTGATTCACCATAATGCGCAGGCTGCCTGACTGCCATGCATGGGTTGGCACACAGTGCTTGTAGGAGCCATTTTTGGGGTAGTAACGTTTTTGTCCACTGGGTGGGGCTGTGTATAATTAGATCCCCTGAGCCACAGGTATGTGCGTTGGTGATTGGTAAGCACACAGTTTTTGACCGCACAACAGAGTACCTTGGAAGGAGAAGTTTAGTTTATATGCGGTCTATCTGGTATGGCTTTTTGTGTAAATGTGAACAAGGAAAGTCCACAACAAGTTTGCGATCATGATTACTAAAGCCAGTAATAAAGAGACTTTTTATTGCATCTACAATCAACTGCATTCTCCTATCATCAACGGCAAGGGCACTGGAAAGCCGTAACAAAAAGTCAAAAACTCTGCTTCACTGGAAAAAGGAGATCATCTGGTGTAGTCTAAGGGCTGTTTTGTTAACACGCAACTCAAGGTTTGTCAACACGCTTGTTTCAATGGACCGAGGGAGGCTGTTTGGATTAAGTCGCAGTGTTTCTGCACATGAGGATCGTCTCGTCAGTACGTCTGGCTGGATTTTACTCAGTGGATTCGCTTGGATTAAATTTCCCTCTCTTGTTGGTGTCATCATTGGATTGCCGTGCGCTCATCTGGCTGTTTAAAGGGCCGATCGTTCGACTGGATTTGTAGGTACGTTGTTGCAGCATTAACATGGCCATGTGATATTGTGTGCACACATTTGCGTAATTCCAATGCATTGGTTGCCAAAGACAGACGAACATTGTTTGTGTGTTTGAATTGTATGTTTGTGCATAACTGTTTGCAAAATGGAAACTGAAATGTCTATGAATGCTATAGCACCAGAGTCAAATAAAAATCTGTCTAATGTTGAAAACGAGTTTGAAAGAGGGAAAAGACCTGTTAAATTAACAGCTAAGGCTTTAATGGGAAAACTTGAGACTTTGCAAAATTTAAGAAAGGCTAAGTTAAACAAGACTCAGAAACTAATAGAGTCAATTAACAGGCTAATTGATGAAAACAATGAGTATGAACCTGAGGTACGCTTGCCTTTTGAAGAATTTATGAGGTTATGTTCAGAGGCTAAAGAGGTACATGACTCACTGTTGGTTATTTTATCTGTTGATGAAGCTGAAAAACATGAAATATGGTTTAAAGCCAAAATGATATAAAATAACAAGTTAATTGAACGGGTCAACATAACAGAGAATCAACGGAAAGGATGGAGAAATCAGCCAATATTCCACACAGATCAACTTCCTGAATTCCAATATTCTGCTCAAGTGCAACCGAGCTGTATGGGAGTCGATCAGACGTCACATGCTCCTCCTCGCCATGGTGATCCACTGTTTGAA